>NC_134841.1:50698560-51072044 GCF_965363235.1 Mytilus galloprovincialis
GGAAGAAAGAGATATTGGGCATGATAGATATTGATAATTATTTTAAAATTATTAAGGTTAGTATTTAATGACATTTCAATAGTTTAAATATGAATAAAGTACTGACTTAACCCATACCTGTTAAAATCCAACCATAAATGCCTTCAAAGTTATTATTAAAAAAATGATCTACTATATCATGAAATCAGGGACTTTCTACATGTTCAACTTCTATACTAACAGGACTGGTCACTTATAACGATGTCTATACAAATTATCAGACTGATCTCTGTTGAGCTGATGTCACATGACTTTATAGCAAATCATTTCACATTCACAACGTTTTCTTCATAACTATATGTTCAAGTTTAACAAAAAATCGTTTTTATGAAATTTTATACATTTTGTCATTGCAAAAAGTTGTTTTTCAAAAGATTTCTCAGATCATTTTTTATAAATATTAATCTCTGAACTTTGAGGTATTTGTTCATTGAATTTTAAGTAGCTGCCATCTTGTTTGATATGTAAACCATTTTACACAACTGGGATGTTCTTCAAAACGATACGTCTAAGTTTAATAATTCATCATCCTTTCAAAATCTTATATTTTTTTGTCATTGTAAATGGCTATTATTCAGATTTTATATTAACAACTAATAATAATTATATAACAACAATGTACTGTGAAATACAGAAATAACTACTAGCATCGTATATCAGAGATATGAAACTAAGTTTATTGTTGGGTGGTCTTGGTGGTAGCTTTAAATTAGGTGTAATACCACCATAGATTTTCCCCTATTTAAGGAATCACTGAAGCCTGACTGGAGCGGGCCCCCTCTTAGGCAGTCAGTGGGCCCCCACTCATGAAAATTTCTAGATCCGCCAGTGAATCTAATAAAAAAAATGCTTTCACCAAAAGAATAAATAGTGATCTATTTGAAGGACGCCCTTCTTCAGCTTTTATTGACAGTTATACCAAAACATCTAGTATTAATTATAACCTCTTGTTCTGTAAATGTAATCGAAATCAAATGTATTTAAATCTATTTTTATTCTTTGCAGATAGAAGATATTTACTAGGTGATGGAGCATTAAGAATTCAAAGCTATTTAAACCATTGTCAGGATTATCAGAGCAACTATGATGATGCCAGAAGAGGTACATCAGAAATTACAGATATATATATATATATAATACGAACCAAGAGAACTTGCACAATACAATTTAGAGAACTTACACAAGACAATTTTGAAGCAACAGGATAGGAGTACATGGCTATATGCATGCACATATAGGAGTACATGGCTACATGCATGTGCATATAGGAGTACATAGCTACATGCATGCACATATAGGAGGAGTACATGAATTACATGGCTACATGCATGCACATAAAGAAGTACATAGCTACATGCATGCACATATAGGAGTACATGGCTACATGCATGCACATTAGGAGTACATGGCTACATGCATGCACATATAGGAGTATATGGCTACATGTATGCACATATAGAAGTATATGGCTACATGCATGCACATATATAGGAGTACATAGCTACATGCATGCACATATAAGAGTACATGGAGTACATGGCTAGATGCATGCACATATAGGAGTACATGGCTACATGCGTGCACATATAATAGGAGTACATAGCTACATACATGCACATATAGGAGTACATAAATTATAAAAGATGTGGTATGAGTGCCAATGAGACAACTCTATGGCTACATGCACATATAGAAGGAATCATAATATAGCTTTATTCACACAGACACATTGTGAAACAATCATTAATAAATCAGTGTATCATCTACGAGAAGAGATATTAACAGCCAAGCTACTGCAAGTTAAAAATAATTTGCGGTTTTCAAAAAACAGGAAATCAATAGCTACAATTAGCTTTTCTTAATGTTAAAGTGGATAAATTTTCTCATATATCAGCCATAATATACTGAACACTAGACTTTAGGAAAATTACTCAAACTTTAAGTATATCAATCAAAACCTATCTATTGGAGGAATTGTAAAATTGAGCCTTCTGAAGCACATGAGCAGTAATAAATTGTTTACAGCAGAGGCAGATTTAAGGGGGCCCCTTTTTCTGGGAAAAATTTGGTTGATTACATAGGGAATCCCTAAAGTATTTATAAGCGAGCCCCATTTTAGGAAGCCAGGGGGCCCCCTCTTCTGGATTCGCCACTGTACAGTACATATTGACTATTTTACAGGACTAGGATTAATAAGAATATATTATTTTTTATAGAGACTTTTAGTGCTGAAATGAAAGATAAAATATCAACAGGAGATGTTATTTTAGGAGACGAACTGAAAACAATGATCCATCTTGTAAAGACAGATGAAGATGTAGATATGTGTATAAAAATCGCTAAACAGTAAGTGATGATAGTATGGTCACTATAGCTTACATTTAAGCATTTTAGATATATTAGAATAAGATACAGGTACGATAGCTTTCCTTTGCCCTCAAAATTGACAACAGTTAATCATCAATGATGGTTGAAAATTTTCAGCTAAACTCTATAAAATATAAAAACTGTTAGCTTCAGATTAATGTACCAACACAGCATCCAAAAATTCTCAAATGCTACAGGATGAAATGGCGATTTTCTGATCTCAAATGATTAACAATTAATATTTTTGTCAGGCAAATGAATGGCCAATCAAAAGGTTGATAATATATTCTAAAGGATAGCATACATTTAGGAAATAAATTTCACTAGAAATAGTTCTATGTAAAACAAGACCAATATGGGGTCTGGATCTGCATTTCTATGTACAATTAAATGAAATTTCAAACTATCTGCAGACAGGAAGAAGCTTAAAATTGCATTCAAGCTTCACCTCAACATTATCAAACGGAAGATTAAATATAAAAAAAGGGTTGAGTGGTTAGTAAACCTACTTTTGCTGTTGCAAATGCAGGTAATATTGTAGGAGATGTGGTATGATGCCCAATGGTACAACTATTCACCACTGACCAGTGTCCAAATGACATGGACTAAGCAAATAAAGGTCACCGTAGTGCCTTTAAAAAATAACTTTCTGTATTTACTATGCAAAATAAAATGGTTCTGACAAGTTTATTTAATTTTGATAAATCATACATTGATTTACTTTGTCTTTGATTTTGTTGAGCCTGCGACTTTGTCGCAGAATGCTCAACAATGGGATAGTGATCTGGTGGCGGCAAGGGAGGCGACGACGCTAACTTAACTTCTCAAAAACTTTATATTTTAGAAGGTGGAAGACCTGGATGCTCCATACTTTGTATATAGATGCTTATGTTACGAAGTTTTCATCTGTCACATGTTCATTGTCCTTGACCTCATTTTCATGGTTCAGTGACAACTTGAAAAAAACAAGATTTTTGAAATTTCAATTTCTCACTCATAATAATTTATAGGATAACGATATGTGGTATGTGCTTCCCTTGCAAGTTCCTCATGCCCATCGTACAGTTTTCATTTGACCTTGACCTCAATTCATTGATTCATTGATCAGTGAACAATGTTAAGTTTTGGTGGCCAAGCAATAGGTCTACTATTCTTGGTGTATGAAAGATTTTTAGGCAGGTGTCATCTGACCTTGCACTCATTTTCATAGTTCATTGGTAATAGTAAAGTATTTGTGTTTTGGTCCGTGTTTCTTGTACTGTGTGCAATAAGGCTACTATTAATGGTGTATTGAATGATTGTAAAATTTACATGTCCAACTGGCAGGTGTCATCTGACCTTGACCTTTAATGGTCCATTGATCAAAGTTAATTTTCATGGTTGAGTTTGTTTCTTAGATACTATAAGCAACAGATCAAGTATATTTAATGCATAGATTGATTGTAAGGTGTACATGTCTGCCTGACATGGTTCATCTGACCTTTACCTCATTTTCTTGGATCAATGTTTACGGTAATTTCTTTGTTAAATCTGTTTCTTAGAAACTATAAGCAACAGGTCAACTATATTTAAATAGTGTATTGAATGATTGTAAGGTGTACTTGTATTTCTTGTTTGGTTAATCTGACCTGGACCTCACTGTTTGGATCATGTTATAGCGAACCAAATGAAAGTTTACAACAGAGTCTTCTGCTCTTGACCAAGGTATTTAAACTTTTGCAAGTTTACCTGTACCATTGAATCAATACAATAGATATTGTTCTCTGTGTAGTTTATTCACTTGGACATTTAAATTTCTTTTAGGAGAAATCTATCACTCATTGATTAATTTGCCTGACCAAAAAAATATCTTCTTTGTTGTTTGAAATACATGTATAAAATCACATAAACTGCATGTGATACAGTATTTATTCAATATCAATAATATATTTTCAATCAGTTCAATATCAGCACTGATTTAACTATAAAAAGTTTATTTCTGATTTTTTTTTACTACTGCATGCATTTATGTTTCAAAGAATTTGCATGTTTTTTTGTGGTTGTTCAGTTATAAAGAATACATTTATGAAACCCTTTATATAAGCATTATCATTTCAAGTTTTTATTTGTGAACAGGCTAAAAAAAAAAAGCAAATTTTAATGGGTAAAATGCTGAAATTTGATCAGAAATCAACTTTTAATTTTTAAATCAGTGTTTATATCAAACAAATTGAAAATGTGTTATTGAATAAATACAACATCACATCAGGAACATATATATTATCACTGTTCCCAGATCACATGAAGTTTTATAATCACTTATTTGTACATGTATTTCCATCATTGGCAGTTCAATTTTTTGTTCAGGTAAATTAATCAGTGAGTGATAGATTTCTCTTGCAAGAAATTTAAAGGTCCCATTGAATAAACTAAACAGAGAACAATAGCTATTGTATTTGTTAGATGGGACAATAGAACTTACAAAAGTTTAAATGGACAGGTAACTTGCAGGTGAATCTGTGGAAAACTATGATAGGGTTCGCAATAAGTTATGTGATAGTTGTAGTAAAGCTTTATATTTTGGACTATCAACACAATATCAATGGTGTAAAGAAAGGAAGACATTTTAACATGTGCACTCTTGTTCCTACAATCTTGATAGTTAAAAGATGCTATTTTAAAGTTGAAGAGACATTACATGTATTTGATTGGTGCTTGCATTTTTTTTCAGGTACCAGAAAGTAAAATATCAGCTTCAACAGCGATATGATTTTTTCTTTGGTCCTGTGTTTATGAGGATGTTACATCATTATAAGAAAGCAGATGTTGCATTTAAGTTGATGGAAGATAGGGTAACTATACAGGAAGTTTTACAGCCGATTGCATTGAGTGTGTAGGCAAAGCAACTATCTTTGGTTAGCTTGCTTGCTAGCTGAACTGTGAAGTCATACTAGGTAAGGTATACTACCCTCCTTTCGAAGTAGCCTAGTCCTACAGACAGATAGATTGGTTATATGTCCAGACCAGTCTATTCTTAATAGACATGATAGAGGGTAGATTACCTAACCTAGTAATGACTTCATGGTTCAGCTAGCAAACCAGCTAACCAAAGATATTACATACATTTGCCTACACACTCAAATCAATCAGCTATAATTATATTCCATAAATAATTTAGAAATTTTCTGAATTAAACTTAAAGGGACATATGAGAATTATTATGGGGTTATCAATAAAGTTGCTGATGCAAATGACGGTGATTGCCAGTGCTGACATTCTGTCAGGTTGGAAAAAGAGATTGATTAATCCTCCTACTCTTAGGTTGTATGGGCCCTGGCTGCAGTATTGAGGACTTGTATAGAAAAGAAAGATAACAAAGAGGGAACATGTGAAATAATAGTAAGCAGAAGTTCAAGGCACCACCTGGTATACAGTTAGGATGAACTCTATATCATTATTCCCAGAAACCTTACAAACAATATTTACATAGATTATTCCCAGAAACCTTACAAACAATATTTACATACAGATAACAATGATAGTAAGTGTAAACTTAATTAGATGTCTTTGTATACAAGTTGGCTAAAAAGAAAACACAGATTAGGAAAAACCAGACAGGCTCAAATTCAATGAAAAAAATAAGGTTGGTAATCAGTGAAAAGGAATGAAAATAAAGGCAAAATGTTTTAAAATGTAGGAAAGCCAATGAGTATATTTGCAGAATGAAAAATATAAAATGTTTTTATAGAAGCAAGGATATATTGAGATCAAACATTTTATCTTCAATTCTAATATGACGTTCTTCGATCACTTTGAGTACACACCTGTGGTAAATTATGAATATATTGTAAGGGCTGTTCCGATCAAACTCCCAGGTCACATGCTTTTTTATGAATGAGTTACCTGACATCACTGTATGATGACATTAAAATATTATAAACCTTTTATGGGAAAATGCAAGATTGTGAAACGGAAAATCTTCACAAAACGGAATGGTAAACAAACAATGATAAAATGTGTTATTAGCCATTTTTTTTTACATATGAATAAAATTTTCATTTAAATTCATCTAATCCTATCTAAATACTTTATTGTAAATAGTTTAAGCATGTCACTTGTTCAGTTTGTTCCATCTTTTTACATCAATGTAATAGTGTGTTTATTCACGGGAACAGCAAGTTCACCTCAAACAATTTGATAAAAAAAAATAGTCGTATGTGTTTTATTACATGTATTAGAATAGAAATAATTCATGAAATCTTGAATTTATACTGATTTTACCACAGGTTGGCCCTTTATGTCGATATTTTACCCCTTTCTGTCACTCATGGTAATAATTCTGCATAAGAGGCCAACCGTTGTAAAATCAGAGTAAATTCAAGCCCCCATGAATTATTTCTTAATTGATCTTTTTTATTATCACTTCAGAAAGGAATGAGAAATCTGCTATTCCACCTGACTGCAATCGTGATCTATATGGATTTGTTGTATGAGGGAGAAAAGTATGAACAAGTTGTCAAATGTTATGAGGAACTTGATAGATCTCAGAAGTATAAGCACCTACCACTGAGAAATCACATGACTTTGGCAATGGCAGCTTTGTATAAAATGGTAATATTTATTTTTTAAAGTTTTGTAATAATCTATGTAATTCATTTTAATATCAAACTTTATTGCTAAGAGTATGATAGATATGCACTATATCAAATGGTAACTTTGCCATGATTTATAGCTTCAAGTTTTCCTGCTCTTTTTTTTTGTGTGACTAACATGGATTCAATAAGGGAATGCAATGCAGAAAAATTAGACAGCAACCTAACAGTAATGATATCCTTAGAGTTTTGGAATATGAATCACCTTTAAATTGTCACCAAAGTGTAGATTTATTTTTGTCTTCCCTGATGAAAGCGAGATATACATGATAATTTTCCAGCGTCCTCCTCTATGTCAATGATTTTATTAATCAGAACTCATGACTATTTATGTTTGAGGTTTTTTTTCACATTGTTATGCAATGCTATGAAAAGAAGGGAAAATTTTTAATTAAGCATTTGATTTTGATATTTATCAGTAATTTTTTTTAATTTTACTTTAAGTTGCATATTAATATGGATGTTTAGAAGAATATATTAAAGTATTTGAAAAGAAGCATGGGTGTATTCTGCTTGTAATTTCAAAAACAAACATTTGGGAA
Organism: Mytilus galloprovincialis; assembly: GCF_965363235.1. NCBI lineage: Eukaryota > Metazoa > Mollusca > Bivalvia > Mytilida > Mytilidae > Mytilus > Mytilus galloprovincialis. Next base: position 50,706,140 of record NC_134841.1, read on the forward strand.
CATAAACTAACATGAAAAGTTGTTTTTCTTTTATTTCTGGCTTACATATGTCTATAATCCACAGCACTGTCTAGTAATTTTGATTTTAGAGTAAGACTGCTGACATTATATAGCTGAATTCATTAGAAAAAATTTGTCTGAGACTAAAATGATATAAAGATCTATCTACTTAATATTTTAACCAAAATTATCAGATGACTCCTGGAAGAAGTTATTGACCCAAACAATGATTCTTTTAACTTATTTTCTCCGTTATTTGTCATTTCTGATATATGCATACTCTGCTTTTTTGCATAATTATACCCCCGCTTTCAAAAAAGGGGGGTATACTGTTTTACCTCTGTCTGTCCTTCCATCCATCAGTCCATCAGTCCGTCAGTCCGTCTGTCCTTGCATCCATCAGTCCATCAGTCCGTCTGTCCCATGAATATCTTCGTTGCATTCATCTCAGGAACTACTAACAAGGATTTCTGAAATTTAGTTTCAGGGTTTATATAGGTCAGTTATACCGTGTGATGTGTTTTCAGATTCATCACTCAACAACTTCCTGTTTACTGAACACTTGTATCATTTTACACATAATGGCCAGATTCAAAATTTTCGTCACATTTTTCTCAGGAACTACTTGACAAGGAACTCTGAAATTTAGTTTCAGGGTTTATATAAGTCAGTTATAATGTGTGATGTGTTTTCAGATTCATCACTCAACAACTTCCTGTTTACCGAACACTTGTATCCTTTTACATATAATGACCAGATTGAAAATTTTCGTCACATTTTTCTCAGGAACTACTTGACAAGGAACTCTGATATTTGGTTTAACCATGATGAGTTACTGATCAAGTTTCAGTTTTGTTCGGCTCCGCTACCTTTTGCCGAAATTACAGGCTTTGGACTTTGATAAATTGTTGGAAATCACAGTTATACAACTTTTTTTCTATACACCTCCAGATTTTGAGCTGATTTTTGATACATGTATGTGAGACTACCATCATGTTTGCATCCACATGTGTTATTGAAATTGCAGTTTTTCAACTTTTTGGGACGGGGCCATTCGTGTCGCTTTGACACATCTAGTTTTTATTATATTTGTGAAAACTGCCACTTTTACTCACTAAAAATGAAAAATCTAGAAAATGGTCAAGCATTTTTTTAAAGCATTGTCTTTAATTTTGTCAATGGGGTATGAATTTGCTTAAATATATTTTTCAGAACAGCCAAAAAGCATTAGAAAAAGCTACAGAGTTGATTCAAGCTACATATCACAACAGTGAGAGAATAACATCACCAAGGACAAGAGCATATGCTGCAGCTTTAGCCTTAAATCAGGTACATTAAAAATGGTACGTTATGTCTGAGTACACAGTTATTTTTAGTGTTGGATAATCGGTTGAAATTACCAACCGATTATCTATTTCAATCGGTTGACAGCAACCAACCGACTATCGGTTATAATCGCATCATAATACCTTGCCCTTTTTTTTTAAATGAAATCATGCATTTAGTCTCATTGTACATGTCTAATGTGTATATTCCATATCATTGCAGAGTTTATATATTCATATTTGATCTTTTGTTTCCTTTTCATATTCTGGCGTACTAAATTATAATCCTGGTACCTTTGATAATTATCTATTTAGCAGTTAAAACAATGAATTAATAAGAATCAAGATTCATATTGAACATATTTTATCTCATTATCAAAATTACCAACAGTGAGTCAGTGACACTAACATTTCTAAATTTCAATGGTGTAGCTCACAAAACAATTTCAATAACATAGCTGTATGAACATTTGAATGCTTCTAATTAAGAAAAGATATATAAAGTTTTTAATTTTAAGAAATTCAAAATTAACAGAAAAAAATAAAACAATGCATTTGCATTATAATATATACAGTAAACAAAGGGGATTAAGCCAATGTCTGTTAATTCGTGTTGAATGCTTTTTTTCACTTTTGTGATCATTATTTTCTGTCAATTGTGCCATTCGTGTGTCTGAACTTATAATTGCAAGAATGCGGAATTATTACATAGTTGAACCGTATCCGATTCGTGATTCTTATATTTATAAATGGCGGACAAATTTCGGAAAATTTACAAAAATAAACGATGTTTGGCAAGCAATTTGGAAAGGAATATGACGTAGTTGATGCTACAAATGGATAAAACATTAATAAAAGGCAATTTGCAACACGTTCTAATGAAGCAAAGAAATTATTTTGTCTAAAATCAGAATGATTTGTACGCTCTCAAGTAACAAGTACCGGTATTGAAAGAAAGTATTTCATACAAAGTTATTAATCTTAAATAACATTCCATCAATCTGCAAATATTTATAGTCAATGCTTTTGTTACGTTTTTAAAGAAGGAAATTGGTTATGTCTTTAATTATAGGATGTTTGACATTGTTATTGTCATCGATTGATATTTTTTGTTATTATTTGTTTGACTGCGCATATAAAACGCAAACCGTAAACGGACCGGAAGTTGATAAGCTAAAAGTCCGGAAACTTTAACGACAATCGATTGAACAAAATGCCAATCGATTATCGACATCGCCAGGCCCAACCAACTGATTTCCGACTTAATCCGATCATCGGAACAACACTAGTTATTTTGTAGTGCATTTCTTTTAGACAATAAATGAAAATAAAAAAAATCTTTTGACAGCTTTCAAAGTGCTAATTTTTAACCTTTTCCAGCTGGACCAAATCACTACTTTAATTTAAAATTTATGACCCAAATTATTTTGCAGTGTAATTTCATCCCCTTATTTGCTATTTGAGGCATAAAACATGAAGAAATACATGGAAGAGGTTTTAAAAAAAATTGGCAAGTAACACACTGTCTACCCTAGGGACTATATTCGTGGACAACAAAAATCAAAGGACAATAACTGTGTACTAGGACCATAATACTTCAGGGATATAACTCTGTAAAAGCAGCTGAATGTTTTAACCACTTTATATTAAGGAAACATTAAGCTCTTAAATGATCAATATAAGTGTTTGTCAAACTACTATATATATATCCAAAGAAAATTTTACGATAAAGTGTATGGTTCAAGTTTTAAATTTTTTTAAAAGCAAATTTTAAAGGGTCAAAGTAATTTTTTTTGTCAAAACTTAATAAAAATAAATATTCAAAAAATTAGTCAAGGTGTTTGGTAGTTGCAAAAAAAATTGGTGCCACCTTAATTACTGTGAAAGTACTTTTATTCATGGTTATACATTGTATAATCTATTTTTATGGTTTCAGCAAAAGTTAAATGTTTGTTGGTTTTTAAATTCATGGATTGAGTTTTGGGCAACAAATTTAGTGAATATCATGATATTAAACAGTGTTATGTATGAAACTAGATTATATTCAAATCAATATATGTGCAATATTTTAAAGTTGTTTTGTAATTGTTTCATGTTAGAAAATTCTTTATGCGTTGTGCATTTTTACGATTGTGAAAAAAGCTTTAAACAAAAAACTTACTTTCAATGCATTTTGAAATTTTTCTTATGATCTTTGCATGCTATATATTTCTTGCATATTTATCCCGTTTTACCAAAATCTTTATTTTGATTATAAGAAAAAAAACCCAAATATAATGAATGACAGAAACTGAGAGGAAAATGGAGATGGATCGAATGCATTAAATATGTCTAAATTCCGCCATGGCTTGTAATTCTTGGCCCATATGAATCAAGCTACTTTAGCTAGGATTTGTTCCAAATGAACAGATTTTTCTACATGTCCTTTGAAAAAATCTTGCTTTATGAAAATTAAGGAAAAATGTTGAGAAATATAATTTTTGTTTTCCATGCTCATTCGAAGAATTTATAACTGGACAAAAACATGTTAATTTTAAATGGGGGAATAAATCTTACTTAATGAAATTAGTAGGTTTGATAAGGCCCTAAAATGGCCCCCTAACTATGCATAAATCTAAAATAAGGATTTATTGACCAATTTTACAATGAATCATTGCTTATACAGTGATTAGATAAGAAATAAGACTATTTGTTGAAAATTTACATTCAATCGTATTATTCATGACATCACAAATGGTACTTGTTTTGATTTTCCAAAAATAATCAATGTAAATGGCTAAATTTCCATTGATTATTGGACAAGAAACATAGAGCGCATGCGTCTTCAAAAAAAGTCTTTGAAAATAACGTTTGTAATGACTTTTTACATGTCTAATTGGAATATGTAGTTTTATCGACGCCTGACTCTATGTTTCCTGGTCCTAAATTTGGCTGAAATCTGTCTGGTCTATTAAGATTTCGACCAAAATCCCTTATTTTGATCTAATTGGAATGTAAAAATGAACACTTTAGAAAATTTTGACAGAAATAGTCAATATAACTTTCTCACATGTCTTCAAGTCAACTTTTAAGACATTTTTTATCTTGTATTAACATTGAACTTTTATGGCCCTTATCAAACTTACTCCTTTGGAATTATATCATATTTTTTCACAAATAGGCTTTTACAATTAAGATGAAAGCTTTATAAAATAATAAAATTAAAGAATTTCACTCGTTCAAGAAATGCATTACTGTACAAGATTGAGTTTAAATGGCGAAAATATATATTTGTGTAAATACAATTTGCATATATAAGCTAGCTATCTATTAATAACGTTCCTATCTGGAGTTTTAAGAAAATTGTGGGAAAAAAAATTAAATACTATGCGAAAACAGTCTCACGTGCGAAGCAAATATATATATATATCACAAAAATAGTGATTCTTTTTGTAAATTTAAAACTTTGAACACAAAAAAATTCTATTGAAATTGGTAGATGGCAAAATAATCAGGGAGAACATTTTATTAATACTTTAGTACTTTAGTAATTCTGGTGATATTGAGGACGAGTTTCATTATGTTTTATAATGTTCAACAATAGGCAAAAGTAGACAATTGTTGTTTGAATTTTGTTTTTATGCGTCTGGCGTACTAAAATATAATCCTGGTACCTTTGATAACTATTTATACCACTGGGAGGATGCCACTGCTGGTGGATGTTTCGTCCCCGAGGGTATCACCAGCCAAGTAGAAGTGTTGACATGAATATCAATAATGTGGTCATTTTTTATAAATTTCCTGTTTACAAAACTTTTAATTTTTCGAAAAACTAAGGATTTTCTTATCTCAGGCATAGATTACCATAGCTGTATTTGGCACAACTTATTGGAATTTTGGACCCTCAATGCTCTTTAACTTTGTACTTGTTTGGCTTTATAAATATTTTGATATGAGCGTCAAACTGATTAGTCTTATGTAGACGAAGCGCACGTCTGGCCTACTAAAATATAATCCTTGTACCTTTGATTACTATTTTCTCCCAAATGACACCACATTTTGTAATGTAACTGAATTGAATATGATCATAGGTTGTGCATAACAAAGCCTACAGTGTGTGCTGATTAGAACTTAAGTTACTTCTCAAATAATGAATTAATTTTATAAAAACAAAAAATATAAGATAAAAAAATAAATTATCTAAAGAAAGCATACCCTTAACACTCACTAAAACATCTATTACAGTCCTGGGTGCACTTTAGTGGCCTGAGTGTACACAAAGGTTACTGAGTGTTTTTAAGACATACCGGGCGCTATAAGGTGTAAAAAATTTCATTAATCTCTAATAAATGAGAAAAACATTTTTGAGACTTCTTTGAAGCCAATTTAAAAGCCATGTTACAAAACTAATATGAAATAATTTTGATTCTTTCAGAATAATCCAGATTTAGCATTAGAAATACTAAAGCTGTCAGTTGAAAGTGAATTTGTCCAGAGTTTGAATACAGCATTAAAAGTAAGTACGGGTATATGATATTAGCGCGGAAAATGCACTTCTAGAAGTAATTATTCAAAATAAAAGCAGGGTTGAACATAATTAAGGCTTTTGTTTTTGCTTTTGAATTGTTTTGTTTTGTCAGACTTGGACTTCAAAAACTTTTTTATGTGATATGAATGGTAGTCATTTGGGAAGGCCATCATAATATTGACTAAAATACTTTTTTACGCCACCATCTAGCTATAGGAGCAATTGTTTTTAATTCATGTTTTTTTGTTCGTCAGTTCCTCTGTCCTTCTGTTCATCAGTCCATTTGTCCGCCTGTCCAGCTTTCAGGTTTAAATTTATTCAAGGTAGTTTTTAATGAAATTTGAAGTCCAATCAACTTGAAATTTAGTACACAAGTTTCCTCTGATTTGATCTTTCTAATTTTGAATGCCAAATTAGAGTTTTAACTCCTATTTCACAGTCCACTGAACATCGAAAATTATAGTGTGAGTGGGACATCTGTGAACTATACATGCTTTAGACACATTCTTGTTCATACATATATTACAAATTTAGATACAAAATAAAAAAGGTGTTATCAGAAACCAGGCTGTTGTTTTTGATATTAAATTGTTCTGTTTTGTCAGTCATGGACTTTTATAACTTTCATTGCAGGGGCGGATCCAGTTCCTAACCCAGGACAAAGGGGGGGTTCCAACTACATGTCCCCATTCAAATGCATTGATCGTCAAAAAAATAAGGGGGGGGGGGTCCAACCCCCGGAACCTCCTGGATCCGCCACTGTTTTTTTATATGAAATATGGTCATTTTGGAAGGCCACCATAATGTTTACTAAAATACCTTTTTCAGATTAAAGATTTAGATGCATATTATATTTTTTGAAGCTGTAATATTTTACACCTATACATAACAGGTAATCATTTCAAATATGATAAATCATTCAATAATAGTTAATTGCTCTTAAAACTTCAAAGATAAGGAGACAACTTCCTGGAACAGGGTCAAGTGTATGTCTGACTTCTCAATGATAGCTAACTGTACATTCAACAAAAACACTGTCAAAAGTCTACAAAACAAAGATTTTAAATTACAATGTGTTACAATCTTGTTAAAAAATAAAGTTTTGAAGACATCAAGTTATATTCTACTCCACAAATTGGATTCTTGCATGATTCTTTAGTATGGGTGCACACAAAGATTCGTGTTCTGTGTAAGTGTTATAATGCTGACATAACCAAACAATCTGCTTTTTGTTGAGCCTTTGACTCTTGTTGAAAAAGCGAGACATAGCGATCCTTCATTCCGTCGTCAGCATCCACAAATATTTACTCTGTGGTTAAAGTTTTTGAAATTTAAACAACTTTTTAAACTATCCTTGATTTCTACTTAACTTGGACAGAAGCTTGTTTATGATCATAAAATAGTATCCAGATATAGATTTTTTTTTAAATCTGTTTATCTGTATTATACTCATAAATGGAAGTTTTTCTGCCAGTTAACATTACATTCACTCTGGTTTAAGTTTTTAACATTTTAATAAATTAAATAAATTTCTTTACTTATCCTGGATATCCACCAAAATTGGACGAAAGCTTGTTTATGATCAAAAGATGGTATATCCAGAAGTAAATTTTGTTTAAAAAAAATCCTTTTTTTTATTTTCATATTATACTTATTAATGGACTTAGTTTTTCTGCTAGTTAACATTACATTAATATTCACTCTGTGGTTAAAGTTTTTATAATTTTGATAACTTTCTTAAACTGTCCTGGATTTCTACCAAACATGGACAGGAGCTTGTTTATAATCAAAAGCTAGTACTTATATCTAGAAGTAAATATTTAAAAAAAAAATCATGTTTCTCTGTATGTTACTTATATATGAACTTAGTCTTTCTTCCAGTTAACATTGCATACAGTTTGCAGTTAAAGTGCGTAAAACAACAATTAGATTCATAAAGTAGGCCAGACACTGTGTTCCATAGAACCCTTACAAATTTCTTTTTGTGCAGATATTTTCTTGAAACCTAAACAAATTATCACTCTATATTTTTTCCAGATAATTGCATTGTCCAGACTTGACCAAGTAGATGCTGCAATGGAATTGCTTGATAAATATCATGTCCAGACATCAATCAGCTATGACAAGCCATCAAAAATATTTCCAGATTGTGTAAGAATTAATGAATTTGTTATAAGAAATAAGAAGATGTGGTATAAGTGCCAATGAAACAACTCTCCATTAAAGTCACAATTTGTAAAAGTTAACCATTATAGGTCAAAGTATTGCCTTCAACACGAAGCCCCAAAAATTACTAGTGTAAAACCATTCAAACAGGAATACCAACGCCAATGGTCTAATCTATATAAAAAAATATGAAATGATAAAAACCACATCAACAACCCCTTAACATCAGGTTTCTGACTGTTGTCTGGTTGCACAAGATGCATATTAAGCTTATGGTATAGAGAATGTCAGTCAAGTGGGGAAAAGGGGATGTCTGTTTAGTATAATCAACAAGTCCAGCAGTGGTGAATCCAGAGCATTCAAACTTTTTTAGATGTTTGAAAATACATTGTAGATGGAGATCTGCACTCCACTTTATGGATCATTTTTTCTCTTAGTCAAAGGACCATGGCTCTGCACAAAATCATCAGACCAAAACTTGATCTGTATCTTGTCAGGATAAAACTTTATACCAATTTTCAAATCCTTATTTGAAAACATGTGACAAACAAAATTGCAGAAAACTGATTATTTGAGTGAGTTTTCTAAGTCAGAGGACCATCAGACAGGAACAAAATTCAAACTTGATCTGAAACTTGTCATGATAAAACAATACACCAAATATCAAATGAATATCTTCAAGCATGAAGAAAGAAAGTGTGGAAACTGATTTGCTGGGTTGATGGTGGACAGATAGACCAGCAGAAGGATGGAGTGTAAACATCGACTTCGTTGATGGGGGATTAAAAAAGAGTTGTATGAAACACAAATTCATTTAGCTTTATCAAAAATTCTGCTTTTTTGGGGGAAAATTCAAATGCTTCAAAAGTTTTTTCTTCCATTTCAGATAGAAGCTTTAAGTGAAATGGTTGACAGAAACAATGACTCACAAATAAAACAAACATTTACTGATACAAAAATGGACTTGGAAAAATCACAACTTATAAACGATGTTTCAATATTTGACAAACTTTGTGATACAATTCTCAATAGTCGACCAGATAATGAACATATACAAAAGTTACAAGATAAGCGAGGACGACTAGTTAGAGATCATCACAGATATTGAAATTTTCTTTTGTGCGGAACTGATGAGATGCCAAAAATATAGTCTAGAGAAATTGTTAATTGATACACTGTGCCATAAAAGTATTTTTATTGATGGACTACAATTGGAGCTTTATAATGGATTTCAATTGGAGCTTTATAGATGGACTACAATTGGAGCTTTATAGATAAACAATACCCATTCTGCCAAGGTGTCTGTACTTGAGATGTAGTCCTAACTTTTGTTTGTTAGATGTGTATGTTTGACCTAAATGTCTTGATATACTGAGTTATTTAAGAGTTGTGTAATGTTTTTAAGAGAAATATAGATATCAAAAGAGAAATTAATACAGGAACTTGTTTGTTATCATGGTTATGAATATGAATTATGGAGATTGCCTGATTAAAGATATATTTATACATATATGTAGTTGGATTGCAACCATGAATCTTTGAAGCCCCATATGACCCTCCATACATTTTAGAAACTGCCCCAGCTGAGCTATATTGACAACAAGGAGTTCAAACATGTAATGCATGGTATGAAGACTATTGTAAGATTTGTGTTTATGAAAATATGACAACTGACTACTGTAATGGCCTTTTTACAGTTCAAAATCGTAAAAACTTGAAAACCAACCAAGATCAGGTTGGGATGAGAGTCTTTTGATGGTCTCTATGTTACTTATATGGGCTGTAGTTATTAATTATTATCATAAATACATGTATTGGTGGTACAAGATATAATTTGGTCAAAAGAAATCTAGTCTGTAAAATCTTGGACACCGTTTTGTCAGAAAATGATAGAAACATACATTTAGGCAGACCTGTCTTGCCAATAATAATTCCCCAGCAAGGCATTTGAATCACATTTACTTCCAGTCAGTATGGATGGACTACTGTTAATATAATAATTGAATCAAATACAGTTTGATCAATGTTCCCCTCTCAAGTTTGTAATAAATTTCGAAAACTTATTCAGGAAATTACCATTTTTTAGTAGGGGTGGGTTCAAACCAAATATCAAATATTAGTTGCAGCATCAAGAGTCAACTAATTTGCATATGTTTTCAATATTAAGCTGTTTCAAATAAATTGAAAGTTAAATGTACCACATATAAAAACAGATCAATGTTGGTCATGGTGGTGTCACTTTTACCAATCTATAGTAATGGACCTTTACAAATGAGAAAATTGCTGAATATTTTGTTTCTGTTCTCTTATTTTAGTCTGCCTAACTAAATGCACAATACTGATTACAACAAAACACAAACCGTGTATGAATTTTGGTGGCCTCACTTTTACCGTTCTAGAGTTGTGCACATTTACAAATGGAAAAATGCTGTATTTTTCGTTTCATTCTTTAACTTAAGTTTGTGTCAACCAAATGATATGAAACTTCTGCATAATGCTTATCGCTAAAATACTCTGATCAAGTCCAAGTGTTGGAATAACTGTGTTAACTGTTTGTCATATGTCCATTGTCCTGGACCTCATTTCCATCAAGGATTTATACTATACAAATCCTTGTTTCTTTTCACAGTGTTCGAAAATAGTAGAAAAAATTGTCTCATGTTAATTTCTCACATACTAGAGCTAATAACCTTTAGATCTTAGGCATAAGCTCTAGCACAGGGTCAGCTAGCACTATTGCCTATCTAAATGTTATACACTTGATAATGCTCTAGCACAGGGTCAGCTAGCACACTTTCTGGTGTATTAAACATAATTAACACATGACATGGGTAAAATGTCTTTGTTGTTACTGTGCTATAATCTGAATAATGCACAGCTAAGGTGTGCATAAACTACCTCAGATATACTGCACAGTTCAAATCTATTTTTACCTTTAGCGGCGTTTCCTGGATTCTGAAAGGGGTGTGACATGTATTCTACAAAATAAAAAAATATCAACGATTGTAGCGAGACTAAAAACGTTTCGTTCTCCAATTCAAGGATGAACAGCCTATTCGACTCCCCCCCCCCCCCCCCAAAAAAAAAACAACAAACAAACAAACAAACAAAAAAATTCAAGGACGAATCCGCCATCTGACTTGAAGTTACAAAAAAGTTGATAAATGAAACACTTTGTACAAACATCGTAGTTTCAATAAGAACAAATGATGGATTGATTGTTGATGTTTTAATGTCACTTTTAAGCGCCACATTTCGGCTATTTCGAGGCGCCCAGTTTTTATTAGTAGAGGGAGCCAGAGTGCCTGGAGAAAACCACACACATTTGATAGGAAAACTGACAGTCCTAATCAATTAATATTGGAGTCGAAAACCCCAGCACGGGCGAAGTTTGCCCTGAAACCCTCAGTGTTGACTGTCTAGTGATTACTGTAGAAGAACTACTTAGACTTCTTGGCAAACGAGGCCCCTGATGAAAAAAGAAAGGTTTTTCCTTCCTTTTTTATTATCTAAACTGGGACATGAAATATTTTATTTTATTTTGTGTATTCAGTGTAAATCTTAAATCATTGTCAGAACAGATAATAACGATTTTTTTTGTAGTTTCTGCCAAAAAAGAAATCATGTACTTAAGAATATTCAAATAAATGAAATTTGATTTGAATAAGTTTTAGACTCAATGAATTTCAATACGATTTGTGGCATATTTATTCCTTTAACGGGACTATTTGGGTATCGAACTTAAATTTGGGGTCGGTGGGGGGGGGGGGGGGGGTTAAAGATTGGATAGCGAATCGTTGTTTCTGTTTATCAAACATTTTAAATTTATGTACCAAACTCTTCCTTGTTTCATCTTTCTCTAAGCATATCATTAAAAAAAGAAAAGCAATTTATCTTTACTCCATAAAACCGATTTGAAAATACAATATGTCAAAGTATTAATCGTCACTGATTGCAAGAATAAATCAAAGTACTGAAGTACTGAACATCAGAGGACCTCAAGTTATGTTGAATTATTGATAAATGACAGGTGTTTATATTATACCTGCCAGACAGATATGTTCACCTTACAATATAGTACAAACAATATAATTTGCTATCATATCTGAGATACTGACTTGAGCTAAGAAACTTAACTTTGTGAATTATCAATGATTACGTGGTCAAATGAGAACTGTTAGATTGGCATTGTGACAATATAGTTACACACATACAAAACTCGTTAGCATATAACTTATAATAGAGAATCAACATAGCAAACAATTCTTCGAGAAGCTATATAGTCACTAACTGAACTATGAAAAAGAGGTTCAAGACAATCATATTTAAACAGATAAATTGTAATATTGGGATAAATATACCAGATAAACAGCAAACTCATAAATCGAAAATAAACTTACAATTCCATGACTAAAACTGAAAAAGACATACAAACAAATAAAAGTACACTAGAAACAACATAGAAAACTAAAGACTGAGCAACACGAACCCCACCAAAACTTGGGGGTGATCTCAGGTGCTCCGGATGAGTAAGCAGATTCTGCTCTAAAAATGGTATTTATTAAAAATGTTTGTGCATGTAGTATCCAGGTCTTCTATTTTCTGAAACATTTAGCTTTTGGATCAATTGCTAATTAAATGGATGTTAACACAGCAAGATTACTATCCCTTATTCTAGGTTTTTGTTGCAGTCAACACAAACTTTTGAAATGTTCATAAAAAGCTTCACTGAGTTATCTTGGTTTTATTGTAACACAGTCAATCATTTATCCATTATTTTTTTTTTTTTAAATCAGCAGCTATACATGTACATTATAGGTTCTGTTTTCTAATCATTAAATGGTTCATTGTAAATATTACAATGTATTATATGTAGATAGCCTTTCGCTAATGATGGTATTTTTGTTAATTGAATTTCACATCTGGATACTTTTTCAACTGTTTGTCTTTTTAGCTCACGTGGCCCGTAGGGCCAAGTTAGCTTTTCTCATCACTTGGCTTTCGTCGTCCGTCGTCGTCCGTCGTCGTCCGTCGTCGTCGTTAACATTTTACATTTTGAACTTCTTCTAGAGAACCACTGAATGGAATGAAACCAAACATGGCATGAATGTTCCTTATGAGGTGCTGACCAAGTGTTGTTACTTTGTAGACGATCCATCTTCCAAGATGGCCACCAGCGGGGGACTTAGTTTAACATAGGACCCTATAGGAAATGCATACAAATGACTTCTTTTAGAGAACCATTGAATGGGATGAAACCAAACATTGCATGAATATTCCTTATGAGGTGCTGACCAAGTGTTGTTATTTTATAGCCTATCCATCACCCAAGATGGCCGTCAGTGGGGGACATAGTTTAACATAGGACCCTTTGGGAAATGCATACAAATGACTTCTTTTAGAGAACCTACAAATTAAATGCAACCAAACATGGCATGAATATTCCTTATGAGGTGCTGACCAAGTGTTGTTACTTTGTAGCCAATCCATCATCCAAGATGGCCACTAGCGGAGGACTTAGTTAACATGGGACCCTTTGGGAAATACATACAAATGTCTTCTTTTAGAGAACCACTGAATGGAATGAAACCAAACATAGCATGAATGTTTCTTATCTGGTGCTGACCAAGTGTTGTTACTTTGTAGCCAAATTTTATCTTTTTTTATATGAATTCAAAAACCCAAGTAGAGTCAGGTGAGCGATACAGGCTCTTGAGAGCCTCTAGTTTTTCTTTGTTCTGGATTAAATACTTAGGATACCACTGGTTTTAGCAATGAGAAAAATTTGCACCATACATATAGAACACAACTACCATATGAATGTGTCGTTCCTTAGTAAAACAGGGCTTGTAACTTTTTGGTGTATATCTTGATTTTCCGTTTGTACATTGATGTGGCAATTAGTTTTCTTGTATATATTGTTTAACATTTGTAATTTCATGGCTATTTCTAACTGATTTATATATAGTTTTATCTGATTGTAAAAATGTTGTATGGTAAGCTTTATTTCTTTTTCATCATTTTGTCTAGAGCTGGACATGTCTGATTACCAATCATACCTCCCTTTTCGTTTCTTTTTTATAAATAATGACAACAGTTTGATTTTTATTTTTATTTATGTATGTACATGTAACAATATAAAACAGTACAAATACATGTATAATCTCATTCCATCATTAATATTGGTCATTGTTGGTATATATTTATCTTTAAGTTTAACAAGGTACTGTGAAAGAGCTATCTTCTTTTAAACAGATACTTCGTATTATGGTTATTGTGAAACCACTGATTCAAAGGACAAGTTTCACTTATTGCCCAAAATGGCCTAAAATATAAACTTTACCATAAAACTCCAAAAGGTTCACAAATTGGTTCGTAAATGGGTCTATTTCAAAAGTCTCAACGCTCAATAAATCAGTTCTAAAGTACGTTTTATGATCCAAATTTGTCAAAATGTGATGATTTTGGGCAATTTTCAGACCTGAAAGCTTTAAGCCTTTAGGAATAAAGATTTGACCCACCTACCATCCAAAATGTTTTGTAACCAAAAGAATCCAAATCTGATATATATAATTCATCAATATAAAAACTTTTTGGATCTTGGATGGCAGCCAAGGTTAATTATGTCAAAAACAATTAAAGTTTTACCATAGTTATCTGTGGTATAATTTTCACAATTATTCAATTGTTTTGTTGTGTATGATTTTCGAAAAGAAAAATAAAGATGGCAAGACCTGAATGAGGCCGCCTGATTTTTTTAAGTGACATATGAACAACAGAGTCAGTGTGGGGCCACTAAGCTAAACTGCCCGCTTTGCACCAGCCAATATAAATAAATGCCTAGGGTGGGAATCGAACCCACATACACCAACTCTGTTGTCCCTATATTTTTAAATGAACAAAAAATTGTCCAGAACAAATTTTAAAAAAATTGTAAGTGTGTCTCCTACTTTTGCTGTAAATCGCAGGCTTAACAAAAATGAGGAAAAAAATCAATAAAAATATTCCTCTTGATACTATCTTTTGATTGTAAGAAGCTTCTGTCCAAGTTATTTTTTTAAAATTTAACCACAGAGTGCATGAATGTGTTGTTTCCTGGCAGAAACTCTAAGTCCATTTAAAAGTAAAATACGGAAAAAATGGATTTATTTATTTACAAAATTTTTACTTCTGGATACTATCTTATGATCATAAACAAGCTTCTGTCCAAGTTTGGTGCAAACCCAAGATAGTTTGAAAAAGTTATTAAAATTTTAAAAACTTTAACCCCAGAGTGAATGTAATGTTTCCCCGCAGAAAAACTAAGTCCAATTATAAGTAAAATACAGAAAAAAGGAATTTTATTTTTGCAAATCTTATGATCATTAACAAGCTTCTGTCCAAGTTTGGTAGAAATCCAGTATAGTTTAAGAAAGTTATTCAAATTTTAAAAACTTTAACCACAGAGTGAATGTAATATTTTCCCGCAGAAAAACTAAGTCCATTTATATATAAAATACAGAAAAAATGGAATTTTATTTTTGCAAAATTTACTTCTGGATACTATCTTATGATCCTAAACAAGCTTCTGTCCAAGTTTGGTAGAAATCCAGTATAGTTTAATGAAAGTTATTAAAATTTCATAAACTTTAACCACAGAGTGAATATTTGTGGCCGCCGCCGCAGATGACTACGAAATGTAGTCTCGCTTAGTCTCGCTTTGTCGACTAAAGTGGAAGGCTCAACAAAAATGTATAAATGTGTTAAAATTCAATTATCAAATTATACATGAAAATATAGGTTGATTTTCGGTGATTCAGATGTCTACTTAGATTGTAGTTCCATATGCTCCACTGTACAGCTATATGAATATATAGCGTAAAAGGGTTTAAAATTGCTGAGGCAGATTTTTGGGGGGAGGAGGGAGCTGAAGGCACGCCCTTTTGAAGAAGCTTCATGTATGGTAAATGCATAGTCCTTTTTTATATAGTTTTACCCAAAATGTTGACTTGCTAGACCCCTCCCCCTTTAAAACTCCTGGATTCTCATCCGATTTGATATAAATCTAAACTGTTAACAAGGTTGCTTAAGTTCCTTTAAATGTAGCTGAACATTTTGTTTAAATTATCTAGAATATACATGTACATACATGTACATGTGATTATAATAGTGGATATTTTAAATCACTGTTAAGTTGTTAACTAATGTGTGAATTGGGCTTCTGGTAAAAATAAAAACATGAAATTATTCATCCAAACTCACAGAAAGATTCTTAAGATTTAAATTTCCACAGAATAATAAATTAACAAAAATAAAAATTTAAACATTTCAAACATTTAACATTTTGATAAAATAAAATAATACACTAGCCCTTTGCAATGTTGCATTTCAAGTCGGGAAAACTTTAAAAAAATCTCTTGCAGTCATATGCACTGCAGCAGAACATCCAATTTCTTTTCTCTCTAAGGTAACCCTTCACCAATATATGCGCATCCATCGCTGTGGAAAAATCTTGTCTAACCACCAAATTTTGAGCTTGTTTTTTTGTGGGAATGAGCACTGTTGAATAGTTTTTAAGTATTACATTTATCTGTGGCAAATAAGAGTTAGAAATACTATTAACTAGAGGCTCTCAAGAGCCTGTATCGCTCACCTGACTCTACTTGGGTTTTTGAAATCATATAAAAACAGATAAAATTTGACTACAAAGTAACAACACTTGGACACCACCTCATAAGGAAAGGACTATTCATGCTATGTTTGATTTCATTCAATTCCTTGGTTCTCTAGAAGAAGACTTTTGTATGCATTTCCCATAGAGTCCTATGTTAAACTAAGCCCCCCCCACTGGTGGCCATCTTGGATAATGGATCGGCTACAAAGTAACAACACTTGGTCAGCACCTCATAAGGAACATTGATGCCATGTTTGGTTTCATTCCATTCAGTGGTTCTCTAGAAGAAGTCATTTGTATGCATTTCCCATAGGGTCCTATGTTAAACTAAGTCCCCCGCTGGAGGCCATCTTGGATGATGGATCGGCTACAAAGTAACAACACTTGGTCAGCACCTCATAAGGAACATTCATGCCATGTTTGGTTTCATTCCATTCAGTGGTTCTCTAGAAGAAGTCATTTGTATGCATTTCCCATAGGGTCCTATGTTAAACTAAGTCCCCGGCTGGTGGCCATCTTGGATGATGGATCGGCTACAAAGTAACAACACTTGGTCAGGACCTCATAAGGAACATTCATGCCATGTTTGGTTTCATTCCATTTAATGGTTCTCTAGAAGAAAAACAACGACGACGACCAATACTCCCAAAATCAATCCCAACCTTCCTTATATGGTCATAAACCTTGTGTTTAAATTTCATAGATTTCTATTTACTTATACTTAAGTTATGGTGCGAAAACCAAGTCTTCGGACGCCATTGACAATGCCAATGTGATACTAAAAATATTAGTCTATTATATACGACCAAAAAATTTTCAATTTTTGCGGTTGTATAAAAATGGTCCAACTTGTGCTTTCAAATCTATCTACTTTGTCTTTGAACGGGTTGGGCACAAGTCAGGAAATGTGGGATACATGTATGTCATGTATTCCCTGCTTCCAGGGAACTTCCCTGTTTTCTGGTGTAAAACAAACCCAGTAAAAATGGGGGTTTCTTTTTTTAATATATGGCATGAAAACTACAAAAGGGCACGTTATAACTGCATCAGTAGAATTTGTAAAATCTTATTTTTAGGAAATACAAAACATTTATATAGTGAAGCCTTGTTTCTTCTAGAACTCGAAAAAAACATACAAATCTTTGTTTAGGAATCAATTGCATGATCCAGGTGTAACTGAACATGACTGAATTATGTTCACTTCTATTGAAAATTTTTATTCATTGAATTTTAATTCCCAAGTGATTAACATACATGTATCTTTTTGTAATCTCATAATTGAATGATGGTCAAGGTATGAATTGGTGAACAAAGGAATTGTTTTGTTGTGAGTTATGCATGAAATTAGATTTGAAATAAGCTTGATTTTTTAACTAAAAACACACTTGTTATCACGGTAAGAGTTCCATAAGGCATCCCCACCCAAAAAGTTGAAAAAATATATGTAATTGATATGTATTTAATGTACAATGATAATAAATTTATGTTACAAGTTATTAATAAAGATTTAAGGAAAATGGGGGTGTCAGACAGAAATAAGGGGTGTCACTTCTTGGAACAGGTATATGTTCCATAAAATTTAATATAAAAGAAAGTGAAACAAAATTAGATTTATAATGTATAATTATTCCATTTTTATTGTGCAATAACTAATTTCAAATCAACAAAGGGGATATACTTTGCACATGTCCTGAATGAAACTGTCAAATAGTGAACTATTATCTGTGTATAGTGTTTTCCACATATATTCCATCAAATGTTTATCAAACGTTTTTGATCTTGTATGTGTGGTTGGCAATTGTCGTTTGATGCACCACCACCTATTCTCAATAAGGTTGGTGCATGCACCACTAGTTTGATCTACAAAGTTTTCAGAATAATTGACGGTTTGGTGTTGACACTCTAGTTTTCCTAAACATTTATAAGAAGCCCAACAATCAGTTATTATTGTACTTCCCTTTTCAACATATTGTTCTATGATTGGAATTAGAGTATCTTTATCTCTCTTATCCACTTTCATAAGAAAAATTTCTTTGGTCTCTCTACAAATCTACCTTGAACAGTTGGGGCAAGAATGGACAAAACATTCAAGCTTGATTCAGCTCTGAATTTGGATTGTGATCAAATTTTTGACATTATATGGGTTTTTTACACACAAAAAAATTTCAAGATTTTACAAATCAATTAAAGATTTCTCCTTCAAACTTATTTAAATTTAAAATTAAAGAGTTGACACAGCATAGGTTTCTGACACAGAATGAATGTGGTCTAATGAACTTAAAATTTTTTTTTTGCCTTTGAGCAATTCACTATGCTGTTGGATATTAATCCTCTCAAAAAAATGTTTGAAGAAATTTTCTTTTTATTTATGAAATCTGAAATGAGAAAAATTGAACCCCTCCCCCTTCCCCCCAATTTTTTTTTCACATCCCCCTTTCCCTTATTCCAAAACTGATCTCAATTCAAATTTCTAATGGAGTTTGCAACAATAACTACTCATTTAAATACATCATAAAATATTAAAATGTAAAAAAGTGCTTGTTATCACTGAATGGTAAAGATTGTTTAAATTTATCAGTTGGTAGTAAAAGTGAATATACATTGTATAATGTATAAAACAATGATTTAAGTTGATTCAACAACTAATCTGGACAAAGAAAGATAACTCCAATTGAAAATTTCTTGCTATTGCACAATATTGTGCAATTAGATATTTCTTGCTATTGTGCAATACTGTGTTATTGAAAATACTTGCTATTGAACAATACTGTGCAATTGATGATTTCTTGCTATTGCTGAATACTGTGCAATTGAAAATTCAATACTTAATATAATAATTTTGGATCCTGATTTGTACCAACTTGAAAACTGTGCCCATAATCAAAAATCTAAGTACATGTTTAGATTCAGCATATCAATAAAGCCCAAGAATTCAATTTTTGTTAAAATCAAACTTAGTTTAATTTTGTCCCCTTTGGACTTAATGTAGACCAATTTGAAAACGGGACCAAAAATTAAGAATCTACATACACAGTTTATAGATTTGGCATATCAAAGAACCCCAATTATTAAACTTTTGATGAAATCAAACAAAGTTTAATTTTGGACCCCTATTTGGACCAACTTGAAAACTGGGCCAATAATCAAAAATCTAAGTACATTTTTAGATTCAGCATATCAAAGAACCCCAAGAATTCATTTTTTGTTAAAATCAAACTAAGCTTAATTTTGGACCCTTTGGACCTTAATGTAGACTAATTTGAAAACAGGACCAAAAATTAAGAATCTACATACACAGTTAGATTCGGCATATCAAAGAACCCCAATTTTTCAATTTTTGATGAAATCAAACAAAGTTCAATTTTGGACCCTTTGGGTCCCCTATTCCTAAACTGTTGGGACCAAAACTCCCAAAATCAAACCCAACCTTCCTTTTATGGTCATAAGCCTTGTGTTTAAATTTCATAGATTTCTATTTACTTATACTAAAGTTATGGTGCAGAAACCAAAAATAATGCTTATTTGGGCCCCTTTTTGGCCCCTAATTCCTAAACTGTTGGGACCTCAACTCCGAAAATCAATCCCAACCTTCCTTTTGTATTGATAAACCTTGTGTTTAAATTTCAATGATTTCTATTTACTTATACTAAAGTTATTGTACAAAAACTAAGAATAATGCTTATTTGGGCCCTTTTTTGGACCCTAATTCCTAAACAGTTAGAACCAAAACACCCAAAATCAATCCCAACCTTCCTTTTGTGGTCATAAACTTTGTGTCAAAATATCATTGATTTCTATTTACTTAAACTAAAGTTATAGTGCGAAAACCAAGAAAATGCTTATTTGGGCCCTTTTTGGCCCCTAATTCCTAAAATGTTGGGACCAAAACTCCCAAAATCAATCCCAACCTTCCTTTTGTGGTCATAAACCTTGTGTTAAAATTTCATAGATTTCTATTCACTTTTACTAAAGTTAGAGTGCGAAAACTAAAAGTATTCGGACGACGACGACGCCAACGTGATACCAATATACGACCAAAAAATTTTCAATTTTTGTGGTCGTATAAAAAAAGGAGGTCCCTGTGAACTGTTTTTTTTCAACACCAGAAAACAGTGCTGTACACTGAATTGGAATACAGGAAATACCCCACTTTGCTAGACTTGAGCCTTACCTGTTGAATTTTGTACAAATTCAATATAGAAAACCATATCGAGGAATAAAATAAAATGATTTGCCTACCTAGCTACCAATACCCTAACAACCAAAGATATTTTTCATGTTGGCCCTACCATTACCTAAAATCTGACAGTATCAAACAAATCTTTATTGTTCACCACCTATGAAGTCATTTGGATTAATTATCTCCCCTTAATACATTATACACAAAGTATAACCTACCATTACCTCAAACATTACAGTATAAAACAAATCTTTTTGTTCACCCCCTAAGTCAATTGGATTAATTATCTCCCCTTATTATTGTCATTTGAATTGATTATCTCCCCTTAATACATTATACATAAAGTATATATAACCTACTGTTACCTCAAACCTGACAGTATAAAACAATCTTTATTGTTCACCCCCTGTGAAGTTATTTGGATTCATTATCTCCCCTTTATACAATATACGCAAAGTAAAACCTTCCATTACCTGACAGCATAAAACAATTTTTTAGTTCACCCTCTAAAGTCATTTGAATTGATTATCTCCCCTTATCACCTTATACACAAAGTATATGTAACCTACTGTTACCTCAAACCTGACAGTATAAAACAATCTTTATTGTTCACCCCCTGTGAAATTATTTGGATTCAATATCTCCCCTTTATACATAATACACAAAGTATAACCTTCGGTTACCTCAAACCTAACAGCATAATACAATTTTTTAGTTCACCCCTATCAAGTCATTTGAATTGATTATCTCCCCTTAATACATTACACAAAGTATATATAACCTACTGTTACCTCAAACCTGACAGTATAAATCAAATCTTTATCGTACACCACCTATGAAGTCATTTGGATAAATTATCTCCCCTTAATACATTATAAACGAAGTATAACCTACCATAACCTCAAACATCACAGTATAAAACAAATCTTTTTGTTCACCCCTAAGAAGTCAATTGCATTGATTATCTCCCCTCAATACATTATACACAAAGTATAACCTACCATCACCTCAAACCTGACAGCATCAAACATATCTTTATTGTTGACCATTGAAGAAGTCATTTCGACTGATTATCTCCCTTTCATACATAATACACAAAGTATAACCTTCCGTTACCTCAAACCTAACAGCATAATACAATTTTTTAGTTCACCCCCTATAAAGTCATTTGAATTGATTATCTCCCCGTAATACATAATACACAAAGTATATGTGACCTACTCTTACCTCCAAGCTGACAGTATAAAACAAATCTTTATTGTTCACCACCTATGAAGTCATTTTGATTAATTATCTTTCCTTAATACATTATAAATAAAGTATAACCTACTGTTACCTCAAACCTGGCAGTATAAAACAATTTTTTATTGTTCACCACCTATGAAGTCATTTCGACTGATTATCTCCCCTTTATACATAATACACAAAGTATAACCTTCGGTTACCTCAAACCTGACAGCATAATACAATTTTTTAGTTCACCCCTATCAAGTCATTTGAATTGTTTATCACCCCTTGATACATTATACACAAAGTATATATAACCTACTGTTACCTCAAACCTGACAGTATAAATCAAATCGTACACCACCTATGAAGTCATTTGGATAAATTGTCTCCCCTTAATACATTATAAACAAAGTATAACCTACCATAACCTCAAACATTACAGTATAAAACAAATCTTTTTGTTCACCCCCTAAGAAGTCAATTGGATTGATTATCTCCCCTGAATACATTATACACAAAGTATAACCTACCATCACCTCAAACCTGACAGCATCAAACATATCTTTATTCTTGACCATCAAAGAAGTCATTTCGACTGATTACCTCCCTTTCATACATAATACACAAAGTATAACCTTCCGTTACCTCAAACCTAACAGCATAATACAATTTTTTAGTTCACCCCTATCAAGTCATTTGAATTGATTATCTCCCCTTAATACATAATACACAAAGTATATGTAACCTCAAACCTGACAGTATAAATCAAATGTTTATCATACACCACCTATGAAAAGTATGAAGTCATATAGATTGATTATCTCCCCTTAATACATTATATACAAAGTATAACCTACCATAACCTCAAACATTACAGTATAAAACAAATCTTTTTGTTCACCCCCTAAGAAGTCAATTGGATTGATTATCTCCCCTTAATACATTATACACAAAGTATAACCTACCATTACCTCAAACCTGACAGCATCAAACATATCTTTATTCTTGACCATCGAATAAGTCATTTCGACTTATGTCCCTTTCATACATAATACATAAAGTATAACCTTCAGTTACCTCAAACCTAACAGCATAATACAATTTTTTAGTTCACCCCTATCAAGTCATTTGAATTGATTATCTCCCCTTAATACATTATACACAAAGTATATATAACCTACTGTTACCTCAAACCTGACAGTATAAATCAAATCTTTATCGTACACCACCTATGAAAAGTATGAAGTCAAATAGATTGATTATCTCCCCTTAATACATTATATACAAAGTATAACCTACTATAACCTAAAACATTACAGTATAAAACAAATCTTTTTGTTCACCCCCTAAGAAGTCAATTGGATTGATTATCTCCCCTGAATACATTATACACAAAGTATAACCTACCATCACCTCAAACCTGACAGCATCAAACATATCTTTATTGTTGACCATCGAAGAAGTCATTTCGACTGATCATCTCCCTTTCATACATAATACACAAAGTATAACCTTCCGTTACCTCAAACCTAACAGCATAATACAATTTTTTAGTTCACCCCCTATAAAGTCATTTGAATTGATTATCTCCCCTTAATACATAATACACAAAGTATATGTGACCTACTCTTACCTCCAAGCTGACAGTATAAAACAAATCTTTATTGTTCACCACCTATGAAGTCATTTTGATTAATTATCTTTCCTTAATACATTATAAATAAAGTATAACCTACTGTTACCTCAAACCTGGCAGTATAAAACAAATTTTTATTGTTCACCACCTATGAAGTCATTTCGACTGATTATCTCCCCTTTATACATAATACACAAAGTATAACCTTCGGTTACCTCAAACCTGACAGCATAATACAATTTTTTAGTTCACCCCTATCAAGTCATTTGAATTGATTATCTCCCCTTAATACATTATACACAAAGTATATATAACCTACTGTTACCTCAAACCTGACAGTATAAATCAAATCTTTATCGTACACCACCTATGAAAAGTATGAAGTCATATAGATTGATTATCTCCCCTTAATACATTATATACAAAGTATAACCTACCATAACCTCAAACATTACAGTATAAAACAAATCTTTTTGTTCACCCCCTAAGAAGTCAATTGGATTGATTATCTCCCCTTAATACATTATACACAAAGTATAACCTATCATTACCTCAAACCTGACAGCATCAAACATATCTTTATTCTTGACCATCGAATAAGTCATTTCGACTGATTATCTCCCTTTCATACATAATACACAAAGTATAACCTTCCGTTACCTCAAACCTAACAGCATAATACAATTTTTTAGTTCACCCCTATAAAGTCATTTGAATTGATTATCTCCTCTTAATACTTAATACACAAAGTATATGTAACCTACTGTTACCTCAAACCTGGCAGTATAAAACAAATTTTTATTGTTCACCACCTATGAAGTCATTTCGACTGATTATCTCCCCTTTATACATAATACACAAAGTATAACCTTCCGTTACCTCAAACCTAACAGCATAATACAATTTTTTAGTTCACCCCTATCAAGCCATTTGAATTGATTATCTCCCCTTAATACATTATACACAAAGTATATATAACCTACTGTTACCTCAAACCTGACAGTATAAATCAAATCTTTATCGTACACCACCTATGAAAAGTATGAAGTCATATAGATTGATTATCTCCCCTTAATACATTATATACAAAGTATAACCTACCATAACCTCAAACATTACAGTATCAAACAAATCTTTTTGTTCACCCCCTAAGAAGTCAATTGGATTGATTATCTCCCCTGAATACATTATACACAAAGTATAACCTACCATCATTTCAAACCTGACAGCATCAAACATATCTTTATTCTTGACCATCTAAGAAGTCATTTCGACTGATTATCTCCCTTTCATACATAATACACAAAGTATAACCTTCCGTTACCTCAAACCTAACAGCATTATACAATTTTTTAGTTCACCCCTATCAAGCCATTTGAATTGATTATCTCCCCTTAATACATTATACACAAAGTATATATAACCTACTGTTACCTCAAACCTGACAGTATAAATCAAATCGTACACCACCTATGAAGTCATTTGGATAAATTGTCTCCCCTTAATACATTATAAACAAAGTATAACCTACCATAACCTCAAACATTACAGTATAAAACAAATCTTTTTGTTCACCCCCTAAGAAGTCAATTGGATTGATTATCTCCCCTTAATACATTATACACAAAGTATAACCTACCATCACCTCAAACCTGACAGCATCAAACATATCTTTATTGTTGACCATCGAAGAAGTCATTTCGACTGATTATCTCCCTTTCATACATAATACACAAAGTATAACCTTCCGTTACCTCAAACCTAACAGCATAATACAATTTTTTAGTTCACCCCTATCAAGT
This sequence comes from Mytilus galloprovincialis, assembly GCF_965363235.1. Lineage (NCBI taxonomy): Eukaryota > Metazoa > Mollusca > Bivalvia > Mytilida > Mytilidae > Mytilus > Mytilus galloprovincialis. The sequence continues at coordinate 50,731,639 of NC_134841.1, forward strand.
CATTTGAATTGATTATCTCCCCTTACTACTTAATACACAAAGTATATGTAACCTACTGTTACCTCAAACATGGCAGTATAAAACAAATTTTTATTGTTCACCACCTATGAAAAGTATGAAGTCATATAGATTGATTATCTCCCCTTAATACATTATACACAAAGTATAACCTACCATTACCTTAAACCTAACAGCATAATACAATTTTTTAGTTCACCCCTATAAAGTCATTTGAATTGATTATCTCCCCTTAATACATTATACACAAAGTATATATAACCTACTGTTACCTCAAACCTGGCAGTATAAAACAAATTTTTATTGTTCACCACCTATGAAGTCATTTCCACTGATTATCTCCCCTTTCATACATAATACACAAAGTATAACCTTCCGTTACCTCAAACCTAACAGCATAATACAATTTTTTAGTTCACCCCTATCAAGTCATTTGAATTGATTATCTCCCCTTAATACTTAATACACAAAGTATATGTAACCTACTGTTACCTCAAACCTGGCAGTATAAAACAAATTTTTATTGTTCACCACCTATGAAAAGTATGAAGTCATATAGATTGATTATCTCCCCTTAATACATTATACACAAAGTATAACCTACCATTACCTCAAACCTGACAGCATCAAAGATATCTTTATTATTGACCATCGAAGAAGTCATTTCGACTGTTTATCTCCCTTTCATACATAATACACAAAGTATAACCTTCCGTTACCTCAAACCTAACAGCATAATACAATTTTTCAGTTCACCCCTATCAAGTCATTTGAATTGATTATCTCCCCTTAATACATTATACACAAAGTATATATAACCAACTGTTACCTCAAACCTGACAGTATAAATCAAATCTTTATCGTACACCACCTATGAAAAGTATGAAGTCATATAGATTGATTATCTCCCCTTAATACATTATATACAAAGTATAACCTACTATAACCTCAAACATTACAGTATAAAACAAATCTTTTTGTTCACCCCCTAAGAAGTCAATTGGATTGATTATCTCCCCTTAATACATTATACACAAAGTATAACCTACCATTACCTCAAACCTGACAGCATCAAACATATCTTTATTGTTGACCATCAAAGAAGTCATTTCGACTGATTATCTCCCTGTCATACATAATACACAAAGTATAACATTCCGTTACCTCAAACCTTACAGCATAATACAATTTTTTAGTTCACCCCTATAAAGTCATTTGAATTGATTATGTCATACATAATACACAAAGTATAACCTTCCGTTACCTCAAACCTTACAGCATAATACAATTTTTTAGTTCACCCCTATAAAGTCATTTGAATTGATTATCTCCCCTTAATACTTAATACACAAAGTATATGTAACCTACTGTTACCTCAAACCTGGCAGTATCAAACAAATTTTTATTGGTCACCATCGAAAAAGTCATTTCGACTGATTATCTCCCATTCATACATAATACACAAAGTATAACCTTCCGTTACCTCAAACCTAACAGCATAATACAATTTTTTAGTTCACCCCTATCAAGTCATTTGAATTGATTATCTCCCCTTAATACATTATATTCAAAGTATATATAACCTACTGTTACCTCAAACCTGACAGTATAAATCAAATCTTTATCGTACACCACCTATGAAGTCATATAGGTTATCTCCCCTTAATACATTATATACAAAGTATAACCTACCATAACCTCAAACATTACAGTATAAAACAAATCTTTTTGTTCACCCGCTAAGAAGTCAATTGGATTGATTATCTCCCCTTAATACATTATACACAAAGTATAACCTACCATTACCTCAAACCTGACAGCATCAAACATATCTTTATTGTTGACCATCGAAGAAGTCATTTCGACTGATTATCTCCCTTTCATACATAATACACAAAGTATAACCTTCTGTTACCTCAAACCTAACAGCATAATACAATTTTTTAGTTCACCCCTATAAAGTCATTTGAATTGATTATCTCCCCTTAATACTTAATACACAAAGTATATGTAACCTACTGTTACCTCAAACCTGGCAGTATAAAACAAATTTTTATTGTTCACCACCTATGAAAAGTATGAAGTCATATAGATTGATTATCTCCCCTTAATACATTATACACAAAGTATAACCTACCATTACCTCAAACCTAACAGCATAATACAATTTTTTAGTTCACCCCTATCAAGTCATTTGAATTGATTATCTCCCCTAAATACATTATACACAAAGTATATATAACCTACTGTTTGCTCAAACCTGACAGTATAAAACAAATTTTTATTGTTCACCACCTATGAAGTCATTTCCACTGATTATCTCCCCTTTCATACATAATACACAAAGTATAACCTTCCGTTACCTCAAACCTAACAGCAAAATACAATTTTTTAGTTCACCCCTATAAAGTCATTTGAATTGATCATCTCCCCTTAATACTTAATACACAAAGTATATATAACCTACTGTTACCTCAAACCTGACAGTATAAATCAAATCTTTATCGTACACCACCTATGAAGTCATATAGATTATCTCCCCTTAATACATTATAATGATTGATTGTTGGTTGCTTAACATCCAGTGGCAAATATTTCATGCATATTCAGGACGAGAACAAGTTCACAATAAATACAATAGGTAGGTTGTTGTAATAGAGGCCATCTAGGATGATGGTCGGGGAAATTTGGACTGCCACTAGAAAATGAGGGTATATTGGATAGGGACAGAAATTTTGCCTTGCAACAGGCCACCTACGGACCCCTCAAAGAGTTGTTGCAAGGGTTCTTAACGTGCAAAGAGCGTGGCACTCTCTTTACACGAGGCATTTGATTTAACGTCCCCTTCTGACGGACGTGACTGCGAACTTGATACATCCCGCACAGACAAATGGACGCCCCACTTCGGCAAGCGTTTTACTGCCGGTCGGGAGAAAAACCAAGTGACCATATTTCTATACCCCAGTCACCCTTGGGGTTTAATACATTATATACAAAGTATAACCTACCATAACCTCAAACATTACAGTATAAAACAAATCTTTTTGTTCACCCCCTAAGAAGTCAATTGGATTGATTATCTCCCCTTAATACATTATACACAAAGTATAACCTACCATTACCTCAAACCTGACAGCATCAAACATATCTTTATTGTTGACCATCAAAGAAGTCATTTCGACTGATTATCTCCCTTTCATACATAATACACAAAGTATAACCTTCCGTTACCTCAAACCTAACAGCATAATACAATTTTTTAGTTCACCCCTATAAAGTCATTTGAATTGATTATCTCCCCTTAATACATTATACACAAAGTATATATAACCTACTGTTACCTCAAACCTGGCAGTATAAAACAAATTTTTATTGTTCACCACCTATGAAGTCATTTGAATTGATTATCTCCCCTTAATACTTAATACACAAAGTATATATAACCTACTGTTACCTCAAACCTGACAGTATAAATCAAATCTTTATCGTACACCACCTATGAAGTCATATAGATTATCTCCCCTTAATACATTATCTACAAAGTATAACCTACCATAACCTCAAACATTATAGTATAAAACAAATCTTTTTGTTCACCCCCTAAGAAGTCAATTAGATTGATTATCTCCCCTTAATACATTATACACAAAGTATATATAACCTACTGTTACCTCAAACCTGACAGTATAAATCAAATCTTTATCGTACACCACCTATGAAGTCATATAGATTATCTCCCCTTAATACATTATATACAAAGTATAACCTACCATAACCTCAAACATTACAGTATAAAACAAATCTTTTTGTTCACCCCCTAAGAAGTCAATTAGATTTATTATCTCCCCTTAATACATTATACACAAAGTATAACCTACCATTACCTCAAACCTGACAGCATCAAACATATCTTTATTGTTGACCATCGAAGAAGTCATTTCGACTGATTATCTCCCTTTCATACATAATACACAAAGTATAACCTTCCGTTACCTCAAACCTAACAGCATTATACAATTTTTTAGTTCACCCCTATAAAGTCATTTGAATTGATTATCTCCCCTTAATACTTAATACACAAAGTATATGTAACCTACTGTTACCTCAAACCTGACAGTATAAAACAAATTTTTATTGTTCACCACCTATGAAGTCATTTCGACTGATTATCTCCCCTTTATACATAATACACAAAGTATAACCTTCAGTTACCTCAAACCTAACAGCATAATACAATTTTTTAGTTCACCCCTATAAAGTCATTTGAATTGATTATCTCCCCTTAATACTTAATACACAAAGTATATGTAACCTACTGTTACCTCAAACCTGGCAGTATAAAACAAATTTTTATTGTTCACCTATGAAGTCATTTCGACTGATTATCTCCCCTTTATACATAATACACAAAGTATAACCTTCCGTTACCTCAAACCAAACAGCATATTACAATTTTTTAGTTCACCCCTCTAAAGTCATTTGAATTGATTATCTCCCCTTAATACATTATACACAAAGTATATATAACCTACTGTTACCTCAAACCTGACAGTATAAATCAAATCTTTATCATACACCACCTATGAAAAGTATGAAGTCATATAGATTGATTATCTCCCCTTAATACATTATATACAAAGTATAACCTACCATAACCTCAAACATTACAGTATAAAACAAATCTTTTTGTTCACCCCCTAAGAAGTCAATTAGATTGATTATCTCCCCTTAATACATTATACACAAAGTATAACCTACCATTACCTCAAACCTGACAGCATCAAACATATCTTTATTGTTGACCATCGAAGAAGTCATTTCGACTGATTATCTCCCTTTCATACATAATACACAAAGTATAACCTTCCGTTACCTCAAACATAACAGCATTATACAATTTTTTAGTTCACCCCTATAAAGTCATTTGAATTGATTATCTCCCCTTAATACTTAATACACAAAGTATATGTAACCTACTGTTACCTCAAACCTGACAGTATAAAACAAATTTTTATTGTTCACCACCTATGAAGTCATTTCGACTGATTATCTCCCCTTTATACATAATACACAAAGTATAACCTTCAGTTACCTCAAACCTAACAGCATAATACAATTTTTTAGTTCACCCCTATAAAGTCATTTGAATTGATTATCTCCCCTTAATACTTAATACACAAAGTATATGTAACCTACTGTTACCTCAAACCTGGCAGTATAAAACAAATTTTTATTGTTCACCACCTATGAAGTCATTTCGACTGATTATCTCCCCTTTATACATAATACACAAAGTATAACCTTCCGTTACCTCAAACCTAACAGCATATTACAATTTTTTAGTTCACCCCTATAAAGTCATTTGAATTGATTATCTCCCCTTAATACATTATACACAAAGTATATATAACCTACTGTTACCTCAAACCTGACAGTATAAATCAAATCTTTATCATACACCACCTATGAAAAGTATGAAGTCATATAGATTGATTATCTCCCCTTAATACATTATATACAAAGTATAACCTACCATAACCTCAAACAATACAGTATAAAACAAATCTTTTTGTTCACCCCCTAAGAAGTCAATTAGATTGATTATCTCCCCTTAATACATTATACACAAAGTATAACCTACCATTACCTCAAACCTGACAGCATCAAACATATCTTTATTGTTGACCATCGAAGAAGTCATTTCGACTGATTATCTCCCTTTCATACATAATACACAAAGTATAACCTTCCGTTACCTCAAACATAACAGCATTATACAATTTTTTAGTTCACCCCTATAAAGTCATTTGAATTGATTATCTCCCCTTATTACTTAATACACAAAGTATATGTAACCTACTGTTACCTCAAACCTGACAGTATAAAACAAATTTTTATTGTTCACCACCTATGAAGTCATTTCGACTGATTATCTCCCCTTTATACATAATACACAAAGTACAACCTTCAGTTACCTCAAACCTAACAGCATAATACAATTTTTTAGTTCACCCCTATAAAGTCATTTGAATTGATTATCTCCCCTTAATACTTAATACACAAAGTATATGTAACCTACTGTTACCTCAAACCTGGCAGTATAAAACAAATTTTTATTGTTCACCACCTATGAAGTCATTTCGACTGATTATCTCCCCTTTATACATAATACACAAAGTATAACCTTCTGTTACCTCAAACCTAACAGCATAATACAATTTTTTAGTTCACCCCTATCAAGTCATTTGAATTGATTATCTCCCCTTAATACTTAATACACAAAGTATATATAACCTACTGTTACCTCAAACCTGACAGTATAAATCAAATCTTTATCGTACACCACCTATGAAGTCATATAGATTATCTCCCCTTAATACATTATATACAAAGTATAATCTACCATAACCTCAAACATTACAGTATAAAACAAATCTTTTTGTTCACCCCTAAGAAGTCAATAAGATTGATTATCTCCCCTTAATACATTATACACAAAGTATAACCTACCATTACCTCAAACCTGACAGCATCAAACATATCTTTATTGTTGACCATCGAAGAAGTCATTTCGACTGATTATCTCCCTTTCATACATAATACACAAAGTATAACCTTCCGTTACCTCAAACCTAACAGCATAATACAATTTTTTAGTTGACCCCTATAAAGTCATTTGAATTGATTATCTCCCCTTAATACATTATACACAAAGTAAATATAACCTACTGTTACCTCAAACCTGGCAGTATAAAACAAATTTTTATTGTTCACCACCTATGAAGTCATTTCCACTGATTATCTCCCCTTTCATACATAATACACAAAGTATAACCTTCCGTTACCTCAAACCTAACAGCATAATACAATTTTTTAGTTCACCCCTATCAAGTCATTTGAATTGATTATCTCCCCTTAATACTTAATACACAAAGTATATGTAACCTACTGTTACCTCAAACCTGGCAGTATAAACAAATTTTTATTGTTCACCACCTATGAAAAGTATGAAGTCATATAGATTGATTATCTCCCCTTAATACATTATACACAAAGTATAACCTACCATTACCTCAAACCTGAAAGCATCAAACATATCTTTATTATTGACCATCGAAGAAGTCATTTCGACTGATTATCTCCCTTTCATACATAATACACAAAGTATAACCTTCCGTTACCTCAAACCTAACAGCATAATACAATTTTTTAGTTCACCCCTATCAAGTCATTTGAATTGATTATCTCCCTTTAATACATAATACACAAAGTATATGTAACCTACTGTTACCTCAAACCTGACAGTATAAAACAAATTTTTATTGTTCACCACCTATGAAGTCATTTCGACTGATTATCTCCCCTTTATACATAATACACAAAGTATAACCTTCCATTACCTCAAACCTAACAGCATAATACAATTTTTCAGTTCACCCCTATAAAGTCATTTGAATTGATTATCTCCCCTTAATACATTATACACAAAGTATATATAACCTACTGTTACCTCAAACCTGACAGTATAAATCAAATCTTTATGGTACACCACCTATGAAAAGTATGAAGTCATATAGATTGATTATCTCCCCTTAATACATTATATACAAAGTATAACCTACCATAAACTCAAACCTAACAGCATAATACAATTTTTTAGTTCACCCCTATAAAGTCATTTGAATTGATTATCTCCCCTTAATACTTAATACACAAAGTATATATAACCTACTGTTACCTCAAACCTGGCAGTATAAAACAAATTTTTATTGTTCACCACCTATGAAGTCATTTCCACTGATTATCTCCACTTTCATACATAATACACAAAGTATAACCTTCAGTTACCTCAAACCTAACAGCATAATACACATACCTGCCAACTTTCACGATTTAGGCGTGTATTACACGATTTTGACCCTTTGTCACGATTGCACGATCGTGATCGTGAAAAACCCTCTAAAACACGATTTTGTGAAAATCTACACGAAAAATATGATGGTTCCCGATTTTGAACTGTGTCCAAGGAAGACATTCGTGTTCAGCCAATCAAATTCTATGTTTCTCATGATCAAATCAATCAGCCAATCAAAAACGTTTTCTTTCAAGATAATTCTAACATCCTAGATTTTGAACTTGTGTTGATTTCCTCTGTTTTTTAAAATCGTGAACATGGCAAATGGTTTTTCACTTGCAAGGAGGTTCTTACACAGAATAAGAATAAAAGCATGGCTGATTGACAAACTTCAATGATGCAGTACTACCATAAAGATAATAAATAGTAGTTTATTCACTAATTTATTGATATTACTAGTACTCTTGCTGTAACAAATGATATGTATTTAATTAAAATACCAAATCATTTAATGTACTATTCTTTATTTTTCACATGGACAAAACAAAAAAACCCACATGAGGAATCCCTTAAATGAGGGACTTCCCTTAGTCAAGGGGGCATTTTACTTCTGTGAAAAATAAACATGAAAAATGTAGATTTTTATTTAACTTAAAAATGGGAAATTCTGACATTATATTTAGAACCACTTTTCTAAATGTAGGGTCCAATTATTTTGAAAAATAAAGAAGATATACATGATACATTAGGCCGAGAACATGTACCAAAATTCTTGGACATGTGTTGACCTTATTATACCAGATAGATCATAAGATGTATAATTCTTTGGGAAAAGTTTCTTCAAATAATATGAATATCAGAATATGTGTTCATTTTTACTTTAAAAGTGGTTTTTAATGTCATTAAATTGAGGGGATACCCCTAGGTGTTGTTCCCAACCTGATAAAGGTCTTTCTTTGTGCATAATTTTAAATTGGAAAAATCAACAATTATTTAATATCCTTACACATGAAATTAATTCCTGGTCTTGCAGCTACATTTTTTTACATGTTCATCTTTTCTACTGATATATATATATATATAATAACTAAAATCTTGCAAATAAACTTTAGAAAAGGCATGTAAGCTCATATTACAAATATGACACTTTTCTAGACCACAAAACAGCACACGCAAAATAGTCGTCGCAAAGAATTGTAACCTTTGAAATTGTTGTCGCGCACTAAAACCCCCATGGGCACTTTCAAAACTTGGCAGGTATGAATACAATTTTTTAGTTCACCCCTATAAAGTCATTTGAATTGATTATCTCCCCTTAATACTTAATACACAAAGTATATATAACCTACTGTTACCTCAAACCTGGCAGTATAAAACAAATTTTTATTGTTCACCACCTATTAAGTCATTTCCACTGATTATCTCCCCTTTCATACATAATACACAAAGTATAACCTTCTGTTACCTCAAACCTTACAGCATAATACAATTTTTTAGTTCACCCCTATAAAGTCATTTGAATTGATTATCTCCCCTTAATACTTAATACACAAAGTATATATAACCTACTGTTACCTCAAACCTGACAGTATAAATCAAATCTTTATCGTACACCACCTATGAAGTCATATAGATTATCTCCCCTTAATACATTATAATGATTGATTGTTGGTTGCTTAACATCCAGTGGCAAATATTTCATGCATATTCAGGACAAGAACAAGTTCACAATTAAAGAACCTTAGTGAGCACCCTCACATACCCCACGTCCCCACATTGTCATTGGAGAAATTAAATAAGTATAAGAAAAAAAAAATGTATAAGAAAAAATACTGAATAATAATTTCCTGTCAATATACACATCTACATAGTATGTCCTTATTATCTACAAAATTTCATGAAATTCTGTTGTGTGTTTTCAGAGGAGTTGAGATGACAAACTGTTGCAGAAGTACATTGAAGCAAATAAGTTCAAAGGGGCATAACTCCTACAAAAAAAATTGAATCGTAATTTCCTGTTGATATGCACATCTACATAGTATGTCCTTATTATCTGAAAAGGGTTCGTGAAATTCTGTTGTGTGGTTTGAGAGGAGTTGCGATGACAAACTGTTGCAGTAGTACATTAAAGTAATTAAGTTCAAAGGGGCGTAACTCCTAGAAAAAAAAATTGAATCGCAATTTCCCGTCGATATGCACAACTACATAGTATGTCCTTATTATCTGAAAAGGTTTCGTGAAATTCTGTTGTGTGGTTTGAGAGGAGTTGCGATGACAAACTGTTGCAGTAGTACATTAAAGTAAATAAGTTCAAAGGGGCGTAACTCCTAGAAAAAAAATTGAATCGCAATTTCCCGTCGATATGCACAACTACATAGTATGTCCTTATTATCTGAAAAGGTTTCGTGAAATTCTGTTGTGTGGTTTGAGAGGAGTTGCGATGACAAACTGTTGCAGTAGTACATTAAAGTAAATAAGTTCAAAGGGGCCTAACTCCTAGAAAAAAAATTGAATCGCAATTTCCCGTCGATATGCACAACTACATAGTATGTCCTTATTATCTGAAAAGGTTTCGTGAAATTCTGTTGTGTGGTTTGAGAGGAGTTGCGATGACAAACTGTTGCAGTAGTACATCAAAGTAAATAAGTTCAAAGGGGCGTAACTTCTAGAAAAAAAATTGAATCGCAATTTCCCGTCGATATGCACAACTACATAGTATGTCCTTATTATCTGAAAAGGTTTCGTGAAATTCTTTTGTGTGGTTTGAGAGGAGTTGCGATAACAAGAAACAGGACTGACGGACGGACTGACGGACGGACGGACGGGTCAAAAACATTATACCCTCCGCAACCCGTTGCGTGGGGTATAATAAATACAATAGGTAGGTTGTTGTAATAGAGGCCATCTAGGATGATGGTCTGGGAAATTTGGACTGCCACTACAAAATGAGGGTATATTGGATAGGGACAGAAATTTTGCCTTGCAACAGGCCACCTACGGACCCCTCAAAGAGTTGTTGCAAGGGTTCTTAACGTGCAAAGAGCGTAGCACTCTCTTTACACGAGTCATCGGATTTAACGTCCCCTTCTGACGGACGTGACTGCGAACTTGATACATCCCGCACAGCCAAACGGACGCCCCACTTCGGCAAGAGTTTTACTGCCGGTCGGGAGAAGACCAAGTGACCATATTTCTATACCCCAGTCACCCTTGGGGTTTAATACATTATATACAAAGTATAACCTACCATAACCTCAAACATTACAGTATAAAACAAATCTTTTTGTTCACCCCCTAAGAAGTCAATTGGATTGATTATCTCCCCTTAATACATTATACACAAAGTATAACCTACCATTACCTCAAACCTGACAACATCAAACATATCTTTATTGTTGACCATCGAAGAAGTCATTTCGACTGATTATCTCCTTTTCATACATAATACACAAAGTATAACCTTCCGTTACCTCAAACCTAACAGCATAATACAATTTTTAGTTCACCCCTATAGTCATTTGAATTGATTATCTCCCCTTAATACATAATACACAAAGTATATGTAACCTACTGTTACCTCAAACCTGACAGTATAAAACAAATTTTTATTGTTCACCTATGAAGTCATTTCGACTGATTATCTCCCCTTTATACATAATACACAAAGTATAACCTTCCGTTACCTCAAACCTAACAGCATAATACAATTTTTTAGTTCACCCCTATAAAGTCACTTGAATTGATTATCTCCCCTTAATACATAATACACAAAGTATATGTAACCTACAGTTACCTCAAACCTGACAGTATAAAACAAATTTTTATTGTTCACCACCTATGAAGTCATTTCGACCGATTATCTCCCCTTTATACATAATACACAAAGTATAACCTTCCGTTACCTCAAACCTAACAGCATAATACAATTTTTTAGTTCACCCCTATAAAGTCATTTGAATTGATTATCTCCCCTTAATACATTATACACAAAGTATATGTAACCTACTGTTACCTCAAACCTAACAGTATAAATCAAATGTTTATCGTACACCACCTATGAAAAGTATGAAGTCATATAGATTGATTATCTCCCCTTAATACATTAAATACAAAGTATAACCTACTATAACCTCAAACATTACAGTATAAAACAAATCTTTTTGTTCACCCCCTAAGAAGTCAATTGGATTGATTATCTCCCCTTAATACATTATACACAAAGTATAACCTACCATTACCTCAAACCTGACAGCATCAAACATATCTTTATTGTTGACCATCGAAGAAGTCATTTCGACTGATTATCTCCCTTTCATACATAATACACAAAGTATAACCTTCCGTTACCTCAAACCTAACAGCATAATACAATTTTTTAGTTCACCCCTATCAAGTCATTTGAATTGATTATCTCCCCTTAATACTTAATACACAAAGTATATATAACCTACTGTTACCTCAAACCTAGCAGTATAAAACAAATTTTTATCGTACACCACCAATGAAGTCATATAGATTATCTCCCCTTAATACATTATATACAAAGTATAACCTACCATAACCTCAAACATTACAGTATAAAACAAATCTTTTTGTTCACCCCTAAGAAGTCAATTGGATTGATTATCTCCCCTTAATACATTATACACAAAGTCATACCTGTCAACTCACCCGTTTTTTGCGGGTGACACCCGTTATTTTCACCTCTCACCCGGGAGTTTTTCTTTACCCGGCAGGTCCCGGGAATTTCTAACGTTACCCGTTTCACCCGGATTTCTGACCGGAATTGTTTCCGGTATTTAGAAGTAATACGACCTTCGGTTTTATCGGTCTTTTTCAATGTAACCAAAAGTCAAAATGTAGGACTGTTTACCTGAGCTACGTAACGATATTTTCAAGGTAAGATTAGTTTTTTAGTGAGTATTATTCAGTTAATTAAATTAAAAAATAGTTTGTCATTTCAAAATTATGTCGGAAAGAAAGCGGTCCCTGTCTGGGCCAGCTTGTTCCACACCAAGTAAAAGGAAAAAGTATTCATGTTCATACAGTAAATGTTGGGAATCGGAATTTAAATGGGTTAAACCAAGTGAAAGGAGCCAGAATGATGCTTATTGCACACTTTGTAATTCACATATCAATGTTAGCGCAGGGGCAAGAAATGATCTTGTCAGACATTCTAAAACAATGACTCATTCAAAGTTGGAAAAATCTCAGGCAGAATCTAAGGGCATGGCATCTTTCTTCACAAAGACCAAAAGTGTTTTGGCTGATAAAGTAACTAATGCAGAAACTTTATTTTCGTACTTTGTGGCTGAGCATAACCTTTCCTTTGCAGTAACTGACCATTTCACAAAATTGTGTAAATTAATGTTCTCTGACAGTGAAATAGCTTCAGGTTATTCCTGTGGAAAAACTAAAACCACCCAAATAGTAAAGAGGGCCCTTTCAGTTGAAAATAACAAAGTGGTAGTTGAAAACAAGCCAAGATTTTTTGTTTTGTCAAAACTTGCTAAAACATTACTGGTTTTGCCAAACAGCAACGCAGACAGTGAGAGGGCATTTTCTTTAGTAAAGAAAATAGCTACAGAGTTTAGGGCTGATCTTAATAAGGATACACTGTGTGCTCTTCTTTCTTGTAAAATGAATACACATTTGCATTGCTATGAACTGAAACCAAGTGCAGTTCTTTTAAAGAATGCCAAGTCTGCTATTATGGAATATAACAATAGTCTGAAATAAACTTGTATACATGTTCTAACTGTTTCATATACATATTGACTATATAAATTATATGTAAACATATTTTTGTTCTTCAATTGAGCCCGCAAAATGTCGTATGACCTGAGATTTTTTTTCTCAATGCAGGTCATGACCTGACTTTTCATTTTCAGAGGTTGACAGGTATGCAAAGTATAACCTACCATCACCTCAAACCTGACAGCATCAAACATATCTTTATTGTTGACCATCGAAGAAGTCATTTCGACTGATTATCTCCCTTTCATATATAATACACAAAGTATAACCTTCCATTACCTCAAACCTAACAGCATAATACAATTTTTTAGTTCACCCCTATAAAGTCATTTGAATTGATTATCTCCCCTTAATACTTAATACACAAAGTATATGTAACCTACTGTTACCTCAAACCTGGCAGTATAAAACAAATTTTTATTGTACACCACCTATGAAGTCATATAGATTGATTATCTCCCCTTAATACATTATATACAAAGTATAACCTACCATAACCTCAAACATTACAGTATCAAACAAATCTTTTTGTTCACCCCCTAAGAAGTCAATTGGATTTATTATCTCCCCTTAATACATTATACACAAAGTATAACCTACCGTTACCTCAAACCTGACAGTATCAAACAAATCTTTATTGTTCACCCCATGTGAAGTCATTTGGATTAATTATCTCCCTTAATACATTATACACAAAGTATAACCTACCTACTATTACCTCAAACCTGACAGCATCAAACATATCTTTATTGTTGACCATCAAAGAAGTCATTTCGACTGATTATCTCCCTTTCATACATAATACACAAAGTATAACCTTCCGTTACCTCAAACCTAACAGCATAATACAATTTTTTAGTTCACCCCTATAAAGTCATTTGAATTGATTATCTCCCCTTAATACTTAATACACAAAGTATATGTAACCTACTGTTACCTCAAACCTGGCAGTATAAAACAAATTTTTATTGTTCACCACCTATGAAAAGTATGAAGTCATATAGATTGATTATCTCCCCTTAATACATTATACACAAAGTATAACCTACCATTACCTCAAACATTACAGTATAAAACAAATCTTTTTGTTCACCCCCTAAGAAGTCAATTGGATTGATTATCTCCCCTTAATACATTATAAATAAAGTATAACCTACTGTTACCTTAAACCTGGCAGTATAAAACAAATTTTTATTGTTCACCACCTATGAAGTCATTTCGACTGATTATCTCCCTTTCATACATAATACACTAAGTATAACCTTCCGTTACCTAAATCCTTATAGCATAATACAATTTTTTAGTTCACCCCCTATAAAGTCATTTGAATTGATTATCTCCCCTTAATACATAATACAAAGTATATGTTACCTACTGTTACCTACAAGCTGACAGTATAAAACAAATCTTTATTGTTCACCACCTATGAAGTCATTTGGATTAATTATCTCCCCTTAATACATTATAAACAAAGTATAGCCTACTGTTACCTCAAACCTGGCAGTATAAAACAATTTTTTATTGTTCACCACCTATGAAGTCATTTCGACTGATTATCTCCCCTTTATACATAATACACAAAGTATAACCTTTCGTTACCTCAAACTTAACAGCATCATACAATTTTTTAGTTCACCCCTATCAAGTAATTTGAATTGATTATCTCCCCTAAATACATTATACAAAAAGTATATATAACCTACTGTTACCTCAAACCTGACAGTATAAATCAAATCTTTATCGTAAACCACCTATGAAGTCATAGATTGATTATCTCCCCTTAATACATTATATACAAAGTATAACCTACAATAACCTCAAACATTACAGTAGAAAACAAATCTTTTTGTTCACCCCCTAAGAAGTCAATTGGATTGATTATCTCCCCTTAATACATTATACACAAAGTATAACCTACCATTACCTCAAACCTGACAGCATCAAACATATCTTTATTGTTGACCATCAAAGAAGTCATTTCGACTGATTATCTCCCTTTCATACATAATACACAAAGTATAACCTTCCGTTACCTCAAACCTAACAGCATAATACAATTTTTTAGTTCACCCCTATCAAGTCATTTGAATTGATTATCTCCCCTTAATATATAATACACAAAGTATATGTAACCTACTGTTACCTCCAAGCTGACAGTATAAAACAAATCTTTATTGTTCACCACCTATGAAGTCATTTGGATTAATCATCTCCCCTTAATACATTATAAACAAAGTATATATAGCCTACTGTTACCTCAAACCTGACAGTATAAATCAAATCTTTATCGTAGACCACCTATGAAAAGTATGAAGTCATATAGATTGATTATCTCCCCTTAATACATTATATTCAAAGTATAACCTACCATAACCTCACACATTACAGTATAAAACAAATCTTTTTATTCACCCCCCAAGAAGTCAATTGGATTGATTATCTCCCCTTAATACATTATACACAAAGTATAACCTATCATTACCTCAAACCTGACAGCATCAAACATATCTTTATTGTTGACCATCGAAGAAGTCATTTCGACTGATTATCTCGCTTTCATATATAATACACAAAGTATAACCTTCCGTTACCTCAAACCTAACAGCATAATACAATTTTTTAGTTCACCCCTATCAAGTCATTTGAATTGATTATCTCCCCTTAATACATTATATACAAAGTATAACCTACCATAACCTCAAACATTACAGTATAAAACAAATCTTTTTGTTCACCCCCTAAGAAGTCAATTGGATTGATTATCTCCCCTTAATACATTATACACAAAGTATAACCTACCATTACCTCAAACCTGACAGCATCAAACATATCTTTCTTGTTCACCACCTATGAAGTCATTTTGACTGATTATCTCCCCTTGATACATAATACACAAAGTATAACCTTCCGTTACCTCAAACCTAACAGCATAATACAATTTTTTAGTTCACCCCTATCAAGTCATTTGAATTGATTATCTCCCCTTAATACATTATACACAAAGTATATATAACCTACTGTTACCTCAAACCTGACAGTACCTGACAGTATAAATCAAATCTTTATCGTACACCACCTATGAAGTCATATAGATTTATTATATCCCCTTTATACATTATATACAAAGTATAACCTACCATAACCTCAAACATTACAGTATAAAACAAATCTTTTTGTTCACCCCCTAAGAAGTCAATTGGATTGATTATCTCCCCTTTATACATTATACACAAAGTATAACCTACCGTTACCTCAAACCTGACAGTATCAAACAAATCTTTATTGTTCACCCCATGTGAAGTCATTTGGATTAATTATCTCCCTTAATACATTATACACAAAGTATATATTACCTACTATTACCTCAAACCTGACAGTATCAAATAAATCTTTATTGTTCACCACCTATGAAGTCATTTCGATTGATTATCTCCCCTTAATACATTATACACAAATTATAACCTATGGTTACCTCAAACATAACAGTATAAAACAAATCTTTACTGTTCACCCCTTTTAAGTCATTTCGATTGATTATCTCCCCTTAATACATTATACACAAAGTATAACCTACCATTACCTCAAACATTACAGAATAAAACAATCTTTTTGTTCACCCTCTATGAAGTTATTTGGATTCTCCCCTTAATACATTATAAACAAAGTATAATCTAACCCAAATAATTCAGTCGTTTTATTCCGCTGATCTACGAAGGCTACATTAACGCCTGAACGTCTTCCTCGATCAAGACCGTCAACCGGAATTTTCACACCGTTTTGCAATATGGGAATTTTGATTTAAATTGGCAGCTAAAGAAGGAGGAGTTCCGGATGTTAATTGATGTTAAATGATGTAAACTGATGTTAATTGATGTTAATTAATTATTATCGGATTTGTGTTAATTGAACACACATGTTCGGTAAGACAATTACAAGAGAGTTGCGCAGACTCATTATCTTGATTGCCGCTGATTGACTCTCTCTCACAGAGAGCAGGCGACGCAGCCAATGATCATAAGGAGTTCAAGCCCTCGTGTGGGAGAAAATCGGACACGGAAAGGGCTTGAATTATTCGAGTTAAGTATAATCTACCATTATATCAAACCTGAGAGTATAAAACTATCTTCATTGTTTACCTCCTGTTAAGTCATTTGGATTGATTATCTCCCCTTCATACATTATACACAAAGTATAACCTTCCGTTACCTCAAACTCGACAGTATAAAACAATCTTTTTGTTCAGCCCCTATGAAGTCATTTAGATTGATTATCTCCCCTTGATACATTATACACTAAGTATAACCTACCATTATCTCAAACCTGACAGTATTAAACTATTTATATTTTTCGCCCCCCTGGTTAGTCATTTAAAATTCTCATGCTTGATTTCCCAACAAGTATGCAGGTTTGCTAAGAAATTTTAACATTAACTTCTAATCTTTAAATACTAAATATCATTAGTAATACATTTAGTAACATTATTATGAATCAGTATGTAACATTATTTTCATTATTATTTTTTTTTCTCATGACTTTATTGAAGGTGAATAAATCCAAACTCCTAAATCCTTCGGGGCACTCATCTGTTTCCATCTGAGTTTTTGGACCTTAATGGAATTTTATCACTGGTCATTTCTAAAATTTCATTCATCCCCAAGCATTTCCGGGACAAATTTTATCAAATTTATTCCAGTGCCAGTTTGATAGACCCCTGCTACTTCACTAGTACATGGGCTATCCCCCAGGCAGACCCTTGCACTACCTGGCTGCCGATGAGACGCCTAGTCTCATCACCTAAGAGGAGAACCCTCGCTTCACATTCCCCGGCTGGCGCATTGTCAGGCAGGCAGGTTCTTCCTTACACTGAAGGTTGCAAGCTGACTTGCTCAGGCAGGAACTCAAAATTCCGTTTGTATGCTGAGTGATCTCAAGGGCCAAAATTAAATGATTTTTTAATAAATATTATTATTTATTCTAACTGTCTTTCTGCTTTAAGCCAGTATGATTTTCTGAGACTATGTTTTGGTTTACACACAGAAACCCCTTATATTTGCCTTGTTTGCAGTTTGTTTTGGAGCAGTTATTTGGTCCTATTTACTCATTTATGTTGGCTAGCTATCAAATTGCCATGCTGACTTTAATTGAGATTTGCTATATCAGGATACCTCAACAGTTACACAAACAAAAGATAACACAACCTCCTACTGAAACTACAGAAATAATATTCCCACTATGAGACTACTCTGTTACCTCAAACCTGACAGCATCAAATAATTTTCTCGTTCACCCCCTATGAAGTCATTTGGATTGATTATCTCCCCTTAATACATTATGCACAAATATATAAGTATAACCTACCATTACCTCAAACCTGACAGTATAAAACAAATCTTTATTGTTCACCCCCTATGAAGTCATTTGGATTAATTATCTCCCCTTAATACATTATACACAAAGTATAACCTACTGTTACCTCAAACCTGACAGTATAAAAACAAATCTTTATTGTTCACCTATGAAGTCATTTCGATTGATTATCTCCCCTTAATACATGATACATAAAGTATATATTACCTACCATTACCTCAAACCTGACAGTATTAAACGCATCTTTATTGTTCACCCCTATGAAGTCATTTAAATTGATTATCTCCTTTTCTTAATAAATTATACACAAAGTATAACCTACAGTTACCTAAAACCTGACAGAATAAAACAATTTTTAGTCTTTTTGTTCACCCCTTATGAAGTCATTTGGATTAATTATCTCCCCTTAATACTGTGAAAAGTAACCCCCAGGGCATATATTTTTACAAAGA
Organism: Mytilus galloprovincialis; assembly: GCF_965363235.1. Lineage (NCBI taxonomy): Eukaryota > Metazoa > Mollusca > Bivalvia > Mytilida > Mytilidae > Mytilus > Mytilus galloprovincialis. Next base: position 50,751,088 of record NC_134841.1, read on the forward strand.
ATGACCTTGAGGTCCCTCCATTGTCTTTCTATCGCCTAAATTTCCATCATGCATAAAAAATTTTGTTGCTTTTTTAAATTCCTGCATTTGTACAGAACGCAGAAATCTACTTACTTCTTCAGGTTTGGTTGTTGTAGGACGTTTAGTAGTCTAGTAAAATATAGGAACTCAAGGAACACAATACCAATATTTCCTTTTTAATCATTCTTTGTCTTTGATTATACTGAATTAACGTTACCTGATGCTCTGTGTTTCTTTGTTAACATTGAACATGACGTCATAACTTAAATAACATCCCAAGTAAAATCTCTAACAACAGAACCAAAATCAGAAACATTACGGTATTTCTGGGGTTTTTTTTAACAATTAGGCCTTAAAAAAAAATAATCTGTGTTTCCGGTAACATCATTTTGAAAACAGGGTCGGTAGGTCGGAATTCTTTATTTTTTTTTTACATTTTTTTTTAAATTGTGAACGAAATCCCAAAAATTATCATGGTTTTTCAAAGTCCGGGTCCGTTATTAGTTTCAAATACCAAAAGTCGGCCATTTGCAATGTTTTTGAAGCACCTGCTGTGCAAATTTCTTGGATTTTAACCTATTTGGAATACCTTTTGACATTAATAAAATATTTTACTGGCTTTTTGTGCCAGGAGAAGCAAGTTAGATAAATTATTATGTCGATTAACAGAAGCCTGTGTCAAAAACAGGGTCAGTTGATACCATTATTAAAAATTTATTTTTGAAGATCCAATAAAAAAATTAGGGTCGGTCGGGTTACCAGAAACTCTGATTTTTTTTTCTCGGCCTCATGTAAGTTATAAAAAAAATATTCATACAGACTTCGTACCCATTCACAGGCCTGCCTTTCTATAATACTAAAATTACGAGGTCCTTTTTGTCAGCCGTCATCACGTAAAAACGACGAATCAAAGAATTCAACTTTATATACAACTAATATAGTACAAAGGTGTAGATTAAAAATTACACCACTCCAGGCCCTTTTGTTTTCCACGTAATTAATATTGCCAATAATTAGGAAGTTCCGGGTCGAGTCCGATACCGATACCAATAGTATAATCACCTGTTACCTATTACCTTATTTGTACGTTCCGCATCTGACAGGCGCACCACCAAACGGTGTATTCAGGATTAATATGCTATATACACGGGTCATAATCACAGGGTTGACACTACTTAATTGTCAAATTGTTACCTATTGTAGTATATTAATCCGTAAGACTTTCTAAGATAACAATACGAATACTAAAAATCTGGACTAAAAATAAGTTTCAATTTGTTAGCGGGCATGACGTAAAACAGCGAATCAAAGAATTCAACTTTATTTATAACTAATATAGGACAATGCTGTTGATTAAAGAATACTCCATTCTAGGACCTTTTGTTTTCCAAATAATTAATATTACCAATAATTGATAAGTTCCAGTTCGACGGGTTCAAACAGAAAGATTTGAAAGCAGAGAAAATTGTTTATCTTATAATCGGCATGACTTTATCAGATGACAGTACTAATACTAAAATAAGGCTTGCGCATAGTTATATAATTTAATTCAGTCACGGACCCGCGATATCACTGGTGTGTTCTAGTATTATATAAATACATGTACATGATACATGCAACCGTAATATTAATATAATATATAACAACAAACCAGTGTATTCTCTTGAACTATTATTATATTAGTACAAAAGTCCAAGGTATACTGCTTTGAGTGATCGGGAAGGACATGCACCCTGCGCCTATAGCGCATTTTGACCAGAAATGGCGCATACAGTGAAAAATGTAAGCGCCCACGTGGCGCACAATATTTTTCACTTCGTTTCGAAACGTTTAGATATCTTCAAATGAATTTCCGATCGTTTTCTGAGTCGCCATGTGTGTGTTCACAACTGTGTAATGTTCCTCCATTAATAGGAGCACCTATATATTTTTGGGACGTCTCGGGTGTTTCCCTATAATAAAAGAACCATGCGATTTAACGTCTCGGGTGTTTTCCTATTGTAATAATAGAACCATGTGGTCTAACTGATAAATCCAAAAAACGAATTTAACCATCATTGATGACGTATTTTTTTTTTATAAACAACTTTAAATTTGTGAAATTTGGCTAGAACAGACAAGATTTAACTCTAATAATAATCTCATTTAGTTTAGCTTGATATTATTTCGCTTGAAGAACCCCAAAGACTTTTTAGGAATATAGTTTTTGTCTCCATAAAAGATGCTTAACTGTCCTTGTTATTTTTTGGTCTTTGACTTGTTTTGACATTTTGTAAACATGACTTCAGCGATTTGTTTTTTTGTTCTATGAATAAATGGTACTCTATAAGTTGTTATTCATGTCACCTTGATGAAGTTATAATAATACAAGAAGTGCAGAGGAAATGCCTGAAATGTCCTCTAATACGGAATGGAATGGTTGGGTACTTGTATATCTTGCACAGCCAAACTGATACCCCACTTTAGCAAGTGTTTTACAGCCAAGTGGGAAAAGCCCTGTATTGACCATATTTCTATTCCCCAGTCATCGTTTTTTAAGACATTGCAATAATAAACTGACACTTTCTACTACCATGACTACAAAAATTGCTATTTCATAGCATAAAACTCAAATCAACCCTATTATACAAAACAATTTTCTTTTAATGGCATGTTATTTCAAAATTGATTCACACGTGCATACCGGTCTACTCGAACTTTCTATACTAGTATATAGAAAGTCCCTGCTCGATTCGAGAATCCAGAGTTCAGTCAATTCCTTGGTTGGATCAGCGACTAAATACAATATAGCATCATGCACATGATGGAATATTATCTTCTTATCTTTTTTCACAAATGCATTTTTATAAAGTGATTACAACAAGTTTTCGGCAGTCACTGAGTCAGTCACCAAACTGAAATTGACATTCCGATATATAACTGATTTTTTTTAAAAACCATGATATTTATATCTTATATTGCGTAGCAAATCTATGCCATTTTTATTTATAAATTTAAAGAAAGAATAAAAAACCTACCTTCTAGACGAAACTTTTAAAACAATATGCGTGAACAGCCATTCGTGTTGTGAACTCAAATTCCCGCCAATAGTAGGGTTACACTAAAGACCTGAAAGTGGACCTGAAAAGACCTGAAAATACACGAATAAAATTATGCAAATTGCAATAACTTTGTAATTATTGGATGAAATTTCTTCAAGACAGAGTCTTCATAGGCGGATCCAGTGGGCCCTGGGGGCCCGGGACCCCCTTTCCGAATTCGTGGGAAAAATTTGGTTGATTATATAGGGAATCACTGATGCATGACTGGAGTGCGCCCCCCCCCCCCCCCCCCCCCCCCCCCCCCTTAGTGGAAAGACCTAATTTTGAACAATTATGAACAACACCAACGTTACAAACGATAACCAGTCCACTGACTATATTGAACTGCATGAACGATTTACCGTCACTGCGGCAAGACTATCAAATATTAAAAAAAAAAAAAAAAAAAACATGGTCTCATCATCTCTTGCTGATTATTTCAATACTGTATGCTTTAAAATATTTTATTTCAAATACATTCATCTATTTATTTTTCTTTGTAAACATATGGTATACTATAATAATAAAAAAAACTAGTCAGTCGAAACGACACGAATTGCCCCGTCTCAAAAAGTGGAAAAATCTACAATTCCAACAACACAAGTGGACAAAAACATGATGGTATACTCACATATCGAAAATTTGCGGAAAATCGTAAGGCTTTAAAAGAATCCACATCACTGTGATATCAATGTCCAAAGCCCGTAATCAGTTCGGCAAAAATTAACGTAGCGGAACTAATTAAAATATTAACTTGATCTGTAACTCCCCATGGTTAACTCACATACGAAAAATCAGCCAAATATCGGAAGGCGTTCAGAAAAAAAGTCCGTATAATGGTTTGTTGCGGAGAGACGGAATGGCGGACAAGGGTAAAACTATATATATGGCCCTGACAACTTTGTTGCGGGACCCTAAAAAAAGACAATATGCCTATGCAGATAAAATAACCAAAAAGAAAATATGCTAATTCTTTCTTTTTTCCGTTTTCCGTTTCCGCCGTTTAGCAACACTCGATTTATTATAAGTTTGAAAAATGTGATGTCAATAAGATAAGATCATTGTAATTTGTATCCAAAAAAATGATTGACCTTTAACATTGATTTTAAATATGATATTGTACTTGAAATATATTTTCGTAAATCCGGTGGAAAAAAGTCTACATTTTTTTAACAAAGATCTATCATGTATAATAAAATATGCCGAAATATAACAAGCATATTATAGTCCATCCTTGTTAGTCCCCTACTAGCAAGGTGAAAGGGAACTTTAGGATTGCACACTGACCGTCTGTCTGTCCACCCTGAGACTACTATAACGTTATAGTAGTCTCATGCCCACCCGTCTGTCCGGCAAATCAGTTTGAAAAAAAAACCCAATTTCGAGCTTGAAGATATTGATTTGATATTTGGTGTATTGTGTATTCATGACAAGTTAAGATCAAGTCCGAATTTTATTCACTTCTCTTTCTTTTGTGCAAAGTTATGGTCTATGAACTTAAAAAAATCACCCATAAAATCAGTTTTGCACACTTGTTTTGTCGTGCTTGACGATATTGATTTGTTGATTAGTATATGATTTTATCATTACAAGTTACATATGATTTTTTCAGTTAACATGATGAGCCATGTATGTCGACTTAACAAGACGTATAACTGCAAATAAAGCAACATTGTTTGCCCCCCCCCCCCCTTATCCTGATATGTATAACCTGACAAATAATGAGTTGTTAAAACATGAAACGAACGTCAACCTACTGCAGCATGAATGGGAGCCAAACCGTCGTACGGAAACTACACTTTCTTGTTATATTAGAATATGAAAGTTACAAAATATTTGGCTTAAAGATGTTGCCTGAGATTTATTAACTGGTCAATAGCCCGACCCCCTTATTGTAGTAACTTAGTTAGCTTGTGGTTTACATATACATTGTATATACCAAAAATTCACCCTTTTCAACATGAACACAAAGGTCTTCATTTTCACAGGTCGATTTAAAAAAGAAAATCTGGTGCACCCGTGCAGTATAATCATATAATTGTATAGGAAATGTGGAATACAAACATATAAATACAATAGGGTGATACAATTTATTGGGTGGGGAAGCGGGGGGGGGGGGGGGGGGGGGTGAGGGCTGACATGCACGATCGGACGAACGATATATGGAAAAATACCATCACGAAATGAACGGGAAACCTTTTTTTACAAAATATAAGTCTTGCACAACAGAACATATAAAACGGACGTTGGAAATAAAAACTTTACCAGTGTCCACCACCATAAGTGTTTTTGTCTTATTTGGATCAATGGTGATTCAAACATGTTTATACCAACCACTTTTCGGGAGTTATATTGTGATTGGGAAGTCCATCCAGTTCGTTCGTTCGTTCGAATTGTTTGTTAGGTTGTCTGTCCGTTCGTTCTTCCGTCACACTTTTGTATCCACGACTCTTACTAAACGCCGAATCAGAATATTAGCCATATAATTCCATTGTGAACCTCCTTTTTTGTTTTTTGTATAATGTGTGAAGGGATATCTTTTAGTAACATTATCCACTGTATTTGAAGTTTGTATAACAACTACATGTACTAGTAGTCACAGAAAATTTCAGAATTTCCAAATCCAAATTGTTTAATGAAACATAAGAATACACTTTCGTATAAGTATCGAAATACAATTACAACGGGCTTCCTCTAACACGAAAACCCCGCGCGCCGATTGTGTAATGCCAATGCCTGTATTTGCATACACGGTCGTTTATGTTATCCCTAGTAAAGTAGTATCTGAATAACATTACTTTTTCTTGTGTTTTTTTTTTTTTATAAACAAACGAATTTTTGGGCCCACAAATGTTACTTTATATTTTCAAATCTCGTAAATTTTGTAAGAGTTATGAAATCGGAGTGAAGAGGAAGGTACAGAATGTATGGTTCGAAGAGCACCATTGCCTGAGATATTCGGTATCTGAAGATTCTCTATATTGTTCTCCTTGTGTTTTATTTGGAAGACATGATTCTAAGGAAAAAATCTATATCAAACCTGTCACCGATTGGAGCAATATTTCAGGATAATTTTAACATCATGAAAGGAGCTATGCTAGTCATTTTAGGTTTATCGAAATGGCGGACGATGTCCTTAGGGTAATACGCAAGGAAAACCCACCAATCAGTGATACTCTCACTTCCAGTAGAGATCTTCAGAAACCATAGGCATATTATGAGAAGAATAATTGAGAACCTTATCTTATGTGGCAGGCAAAATATAGCTGTTAGAGGTCACACAGAGGAACTTAGTAATATTATGGTCATATTAAATTATGCTGCCTCAGATAATGAGGTTCTGTCAAAACATCTTACACAACCGACCAATGCAAAGGCAAAATACACATCTCCTGATATCTAAAATGAAATAATCAAAATCATTGGTAGACTGAAAACTTATCTCCGTTCAACCATGGTACAGGACAGGCTATCTTCGTTGGAGCTAATACATGTTCACAGGGAAATGAATATCGACACCGAGAGAGTTCTTATCGACACTGAGAGTTCTGCGATCATTTTCCTTGGCAAAACATAGATATATGAACTTTGGATATTTACTACTTTAAGTCTTACATGCAGGACAAAAATGTATTAACATTAATTAAGCAGGCTCAATACAATAACCTTCAAAACAACTTAGATTTATAATAATACTTCAAAGTCGCCTTTTGATTTCGTATTCCCATTGTCCGTTCGTTCAAAAGACTATTAATTTACCTTGGGTATCTATGTCCCAAATGACCTTCTGCTGTGTCATAGAAACCTCTCTTTTGATTCAAAAATGATGTTAGTGAGAAACGCTACGGTCAGGTGACTTACAGCAAGATGCAGGACCTGCTTACCCTTCTGGAGCACTGGAGGTTGCCGCATTTTTTTAGGGGTCTTTTTTTTTTATCTGTATTTAGTTAACAATATTGAATGTTTTGGTTTGTTCTTGTATGTCTTATCTGTTCTCGGGGTTGGTCATGTGTCCATTGGTTGTCCTTCTATTGATAAACGCTTCGGTTGACTTGTCGACTGATCTTCCCGTTTTATAAATAAAATTGAGAATGGAAATGGGGAATGTGCCAAAGAGACAACAACCCGACCATAGAAAAAAACAACAGCAGAAGGTCACCAACAGGTCTTCAATGTAGCGAGAAATTCCCGCACCCGGAGGCGTCCTTCAACTGGCCCCTAAACAAATATATACTAGTTCAGTGATAATGAACGCCATACTTATTTCCAAATTGTACACAAGAAACTAAAATTAAAATAATACAAGACTAACAAAGGCCAGAGGCTCCTGACTTGGGACAGGCGCAAAAATGCGGCGGGGTTAAACATATTCATTTTATATTTGAAAATAAACATGTTAATGAGGAGTATTGTGAATCTCATAAAGCACGGCATACCTTGAAATGACCGCAAAATTATCATTTTCTACCAAAAAAGGTCAAGACTTTAATATGCTTGCACTTTATTTTAGGTCAGCTACGCCCCTGTTCTCCTTTTGGTCTGTTCTTATTTCACCAACGTCAAAATCAATAACGAAATATACATATGTTCACGGGGTAAAATTGTAAATAGTTATGAAAAATAATAAAGAAGAAAAGCATATACAGAACATTTCGGTGTGACGACAATTTGGGTGCAATAAGTAGCACGACAATGCAGGCCATAGATCTTGTTTACATGCGAAGCAGGCATATCACAATGAAATAAATCTCTCAACTTTATAATGAAAGTGCAATGACTTATCATCGTATACTTGTAGGTAGGAAAATTTTGTATACATTGGTAAATACTGCTTTATATTATATATTTGAATTGAAATACTTTAACTTTTAATCAAAATTTTAAAATTTCAAAGTGCCATTCAAAATATTACACCGTTTCAAAAACGATAATATTTCGGCTATTGTGCTTGATCGATGTTGCGGAGAATATTTAAACAAATTTTATTAATACATATATAAATTCGAACACTACAGAAACAGATAAATTGGATTTAAAAAGTTCACAAGCGTTAACTTTCAACGATCAAAATATGAATATGTTTATTGATGTTGGATCATAAACCTGTTTCATATGTAAGTAAAATCATGTTTATTTCTTCATTTCCTACTGCTGATACAAATCTATTTTTTTTCAGAATAATGTCATATTAAAAAAATGCTACTTCAAATATTCTGTTGAAAAATAATATTACTTTACAATTAAATTAATAACATACAAAAAACAATTAACTAAGTGATTATAGAGGTTGATGTCGTTTTCTTTTTTCACACCAATTTTTGCAAAAAAATCTAAAGAAAAAGTCTTAAGTAACGAAAAAGATATGTTCTAACATTATATATTTTTGTCATCTGATATCTTGATCTTTTGTCACAATGAACTAACTTTATTATATGTCCATATATTCATATGACGATTTTATACGAACTGATATATTTAATGCTCCAAACGCCCCCCCCCCCCCAAAAAAAAAAACAAACTAAGCCAATGCCAGATAGAGACTTTTAAACTAGTTTATCCATAATTGAAACATTTAGAAAAGCAAATCAACTATAATATCTTTCGAACGAACTTAGTATTTAAAAAATACTTTAACATCTTTGATTTTTAAGTGTTAGATTTTTTAATTTACACAATAAATACAGGTCACTGCTCATATAATGTTAGAGGCCAACATATAGGAAGGGAACTACTACTTACATTGTAAGTATACGCGTAAGGACTGATGGACAAGTTGATGAGTATTACCAAGTATTTCCAAAGAACGAATAGAATAAATCAAAACAGACTGAACGTAAATTTCTTTTAGAACTAATGTCCTGTGACCATAAAATGTTCTTAAAAAACTTTGTTTGATTATCAAATGTTTTTTTTCTGATGTTATTTGTTTAAATTTGCCTCTCTCATCACTGTATTTTATAATTTGTATCGTATATGCAATTGTTGTTTTCTATACCGATGTAATGCATTGGCTGCATCCACATGTTTAACAAAATCCAGGAAGGTTTTTCTTTGAATTTTTTACTTATTGAATTTGTTAAATTTTATGTGGGGCATTTATAAGTACAAATGTAGTGTCTTTTTTTGTCTGTTATTTTCAAGTTTGAATTAAGGTTTATTTTGTTTAATAGATATAGGAAGATGTGGTGTGAGTGCCAATGAGACAACTCTCAATCCAAATAACAACTTCAAAAAAGTAAACCATTATAGGTCAATGTACGGCCTTCAACACAGAGCTATAAAGGGCCCAACATTACTAGTGTAAAACCATTCAAACGGGAAAACCAACGGTTTAATATCTCGATTATCAGACAATTAAACATACTTACTAGTACACAATTTTCATGGTGGTGGTAAACTTCAATCTCTATTATCCCTGAAAAATTAACATGACTTTGCTGTTTTTCTCTCACAGTGTATTGAAAAACCACTATGTCCGGCTTGATGACCAATAAACTCGACCATTTGTTTAAAGCACTGACAGAAAATGCGCCAATAACAAAGGATTTAATTACAGAGGCCAAACAGGAATACACAAAATTAAGGGTGAGATTTTTGTGAAATATAGAACAGATTAGATTTTAGGTTTTTATATTATTCGGAATTTTTTGGCGCACATACGCATGAAATGTTTTAATTGAATTTCATAGTAATTAATATTCGTACGCTTTTTGTCTTAAATTTTTAGACTTTGAACATGAAATTTCTCCATTATGAGGAGAACAAAGGAAAAGTTTTCAACAGTGAGCTTGTTTCGATAAATCTATATACTAAAATTACTGAATATGGACTGTAAGTCATCAAAAGCATTGTCAGACAATGGATGCAGTATCATGATTTTCTCTTGACTGCATTGTTTTAAACATTGTTTAGGCTTTCCAAGTTCTTAGAACATACTCACATTTTGACCTGCTCTATACCATACAACAAGGATAAAGTAACTTTTTTCTTTTATACTCCTTTTTTCATAGCTTTCTGCACAAAACGGCGAAAGGCTAAAACATGGTTCGTCGGCAAAATCTCTGAAAATAACAGATGGGCAAAACACGTGTCCCAACTGTCAGGAGCCTATAACATCACACCATGATCTTTTATCAGAAATAAGACAGCTTCAGACAGAACTAAATCTTAAGTCACAAATGTGTGTTGATTTACAAGAGCAAATTAGACGTCGTCAAATTGAGCAAAACATACACAGGTTTGTTAGTTTTCCCCAGTAGTGTTTCATTTCAAGATATTTTAGTCTATGACGAACTATGCCGATCTATTACTGTCTTTACATAAAAAATATCAAATAGATGTCAACGGACTCTAATCAAATCAATTTTGAAACAATGACAACCAATTTTTGTTCTACAAATATATATGCATAGTATGCCTTACTTTTGACAAGATAATTGAAACTGTTTCTGTAAACAAGCTTTTTGAATATGAATCGGAAAATAAGATGATATGATATGATTTCCAATGTCTATATTTGTGATTTTGTTTTTCAGTGAACAATCTAAATTTGCCGATTTGAATGACCCAAACCGAGCATTAAAAGTTGGAGAAATGTACTCGCAGTTGTACGACAACCAATGGATGGAGGCTTATCAATACTTAGATAACATAATGAACCTACGAGAAGACAAGATATTGGAAATACTACAGAGAATAATCAGGGTATATGCCAACTTTTTAATATTCTCAAAAGTATATGATTGTCTCGCTGCGATGAATGCTCGGAAGTAAGGCTAGACGCGCTTTTTCTTCTGTCTTCAATTGATAAAGTTCGTGATAAGACTAGTTCAAGTCCTGGCATGTTGGCATTTGTATAAGTACCATTATCAGTTATTGAATTTGAATTTTTTGCATATAGTTTTTAAGTTACACAGGCGAAACATGTTCATGTTTTAACAGTTTATTGAGATTAAATTTCAGTGACCAGCGGCTTATTCAAAAAACAATCTTACATGTTACGATCGAAATTAATAGTATTAAAATGCACTGAACTGAACTGACTTCACATGATAACAAAATGAAATGAAAGAAATTCTTCGCAATACATCAACAGAGACATATATACACAGAGATTGGCAACTCCGTGAAATCCCGTAAAAGATCGCGGCCCGGGATGAGATTCTCGTCGATGAATATTAGAACATGTAATCAAGTCAGGGATGAATAACCTCGATAGATAATCAAGAAAAGCAATGGAAAAATGTGTATATATGTCTCTGACATCAATGAGACATCGACCTATCGAAATACAACTAAAAACGGCTAGAGGCTTGCATAGGTCTTGGATGGAGAGTTGTCTCATTTGGCACTCATACCACATCTTCTTATATCTATTTGAAAGTAGATAATTCATTTGCCTACACAAAATATCAGGCTCCAAACCGCCCGAGACTAGCGAAAACTTGTCAATAAATCTAACAGAGACAATAAAAAACCTACTAACAACACCGATTCCGAAAATGACAAACACTCAACTAGTCAAACCAACGACTTGTTTATATAAAAATGGGGAAACAGTCGGAGAGATAAATGACCAAGAAAGGACCTAACTCATATACAGTCAACTTTGCATGAGGAAGCTGAAACCTGGGTTTCTTCATAATTTTAAAATTTATAAGCGGTGGTTTTCTCGTGGGAATCTGGTTTCCTCAATCAACGAAACCCGGCTGCCCGACTCCCCAAACATTGTTAATATTGCTTAAAGTGGCGTTAAAATACCAACAAGCAATCAATTGACCTCTACTGATTATAATGAAGAAGTAATGCATGCATTTAGTCTTTCTTTGAAATAATCAATTTTGACTGACATGAGATAGTCTGATACAAATAGCATAGAAATTTCGTTGTCGAAGAAGTATTTTAAGATATTTTCAAACGTCAATGAACAAATAGCCCTGGAAAATTTGTGGAAATGTTTTAGTTAGGTTAAATTTAGATTCCCATCTAACACTATCAGGACCTACTATGACAACAAAGGCCTGCATCCATTCGTTTATAATTTATATATTATAATAGCGAAATATCACGTCATATACATAAGAATAACGTTTACTTTTGTATTGAAATTTTTTGTAGTTATTTTTTTTTTATATTTGTTTTAATCAAATGAAAGTTACAGTCTTCATTCACATTTCTTGCAGCTTAATCAGAAAATATAATGTAAACTTATTCCACTAAACCTGTTGGTTAACGAGCACATAAAGGTTCATAATACTCAAATTACATCCAATGAAACAAACAGTTACTTCGATGACTGTTTTGTCCTTAATAGCCTTAAATAGATGCAATGGTATACAAGTAACACATGCTTTAAATTTTTCTTAAAAAGGAAAAACAAACCTAATCACATCAAAGTATTCTGGAAAAAAAGTAAAGAATTTCAAACAAGATAATTTTTCTAAAAACTTCATCATGTCGTGAATCCTTTTAAAGATATCATCCCCCCAAAAATCATCATTCAAAGAGACCACATATAAAAGTAACTGGCAATTGCTGTTCACGATGAAATGGACGTTTTTCTAAAATAATTTCCTTGAGTCGTCTTTACTCTGTTGACTGTTTGACCCAACTGAAAGGTGTTTTTCAATCTAGATGTGGTATTATTGCGTTTTTTTGCCTTTTTCTTTTAAAGGGAGCCTATGTGTTTTGTGAAGATATAGCCAAAACTCAGTTGTTAAACCTTGGTGGAGAAATAAGCTGCCCGCTTTCAACGGTAAGATAATATTCATGTTGATAAATACGTACAGTACAGTAACAGAAAATACAGTAATAAACGATAAATACATACAGTAACAAAACGATAAATACGTACAGTAACCAAACGACAAAAACTTATAGTAACCAAACGATAAAAAACGTACAGTAACAAAGTACAGTAAGATAACGATAAATACGTACAGTAACAAAATTATAAATGTATACGTACAGTAACAAAACGATAAATACGCACATTAACAAAACGATAAATACGTACAGTAACAAAACGATAAATATGTACAGTAACCAAACGATAAATACATACAGTAGCCAAACGATAAAAACGTACAGTAACAAAGTACTGTAACAAAACGATAAATACGTTAAGTAAGAAAACGATAAATGTATACGTACAGTAACAAACCGATAAGTACGTACAGTAACAAAATGATAAATACGTACAGTAACCAAACGATAAATACGTACAGTAACAAAACGATAAATATATACAGTAACCAAACGATAAATACATACAGTAACAAAGTACAGTAACCAAACGATAAATACGTACAGTAACCAAACGATAAATACGTACAGTAACAACACGATAAATACGTACAGTAACAAAGTACAGTAACCAAACGATAAATACGTACTGTAACCAAACGATAAATACGTACAGTAACCAAACGATAAAAACGCACAGTTTCAAAGTACAGTAACAAAAAAAAAATATGTACAGTAACCAAAAGAAAACGTACAGTAACAAAACGATAAATAGGTACAGTAACAAAACGATAAATACGTACAGTAACAAAACGAAATTATTCTTCTAGACATAAGTACTCAAATGAATGGACAAATTATTATCTAAAAGAGAAAACGGTAAACCAATATTGTAAAACAAATATTCCACTTTAGAACTTGCAACTGATGGATTAGATTGAACAGATCTTTATTTGCTCCGGTTTTTTTTTTACTAACTTGGTCAGACTAGGTCAAGGTTGACGAGTTGTCAACTGAGAAACAAATCCAAAGTAAGGTATGTCGGGTAACTTACAGCTCATTCGACAAAATATACATATATCATAAAAACATAAAAGTTAAAGCCGGTTTTTTTGGTAACTGTAATGTTATTCCAGATGTTACCATTATTATGATTACCATTTTTTATAAATTTTATTTATTTCATCAGTGGACTGAGAACAAACGGGTTCAAATGCTTGAAAATGGAGTAGATGTTTCCGGTAAATTGGCAGAACTAACAAAAACTTACAGAAAATCTTCTTCAACAGAATGTGTTCCTAATTTGCAGAAGGTAAATGTTTCTCGTATTTGTGTTCACCGAAGGACGATTCATAATGTATAACTTATGTGTCGCAAGACAGCGACCAGCTGTAGCGTCTTAGGGGATCATTGTGTCGTCTGCGTCGTGAAAGTCACATTATTAATCCGTAACTAACGGTTAAATTAACAAAATTCAAACAGGCTTCTGCATGGCCTGTAGTTGTCTAACTGCTATTCAATTTTCTGATTTTTGTCCAAATCAAATCATTAGTTTAACCATTTCTGCTTTAATCTATATTAAGGGTCAATCATCACATCCTTTCAAACCACAGGCTCTTTTTTCCTAAAAAAGAAAAATAATTACCGATGTACCTTAATTTGAAACAAGGTACCCAATTCTCATTTTTGAAAAATTACAATTGTTTCCGAAATTCCGTTTTATTTCGATTCCGCGATTGTCTTTCGCGTTGGAACTTGTGTTATATATTTTCATAAAATTATCTACAAAATGGTGTCATGATAACACGCAAATTGCTGCTGTAGGGACCATTTGAACCAGGTGCATCCATGTAGATTAGATTATATCTGTCATATCAAAGCGAAATGACAAGGTTTGAATCGTAGGAATTTTTCAAATTATATTATATGACTGTATTTCGGTTTCTGATTAATGATTTCTCTTGGTATAGACTAAAGCTCAGCATAAGCTCGAATTCGCATTTGGGGAGTTTTCGTTCTGGTATCAATGCACAAACTGGCTGAGATTTAGTCTTTTCGTATAAATGCACTTTAACTTATCACGCCTATGTGACCTTATAAATATACAATATATGTACATTGTCGGAAAATATAAAATTTATTCAGTGTACAAGTTTTAGAAACATGATGAAAAGCGATGCTGTGCCGAGCTTTTCTTCTGTTTCGTAGCGAATACAAATAAATTTTATATTTTCCGACATTGTACATATACTGTTTTTATCCTACATTTTACACCCGGTACTTGAGATTATCTGTTCAAATCGAAATCATTTCTTTTGATTTTTCAAAGAAATATAGTTGAAACGCGGACCGCGAAGAGGACCCCAAAATGAACAGGGTTCAGTTCAATATCGTAGCTGCTACGTAGCGGCTATGTAGCTGCTATAGATATCTATGTAGCAACTAGTCTATAGCTACACGTTCAATAGTCAAAATCTACGTAGCACTACGTAGCAGCTACGATATTGAACACGGCCCTGTTAACATATAGAAGTTACAAAACTTTTGATATTGATGAATTTACAAATGATTTACAGAAAATAAAGATTTCAGAAAATTGTAATGAAAAAGATTTAAATAGAATATATGATGATTATGAAGAAGATTTTAAAAACATATTAAATAAACATGCACCTGTAAAATCTAGGGGTCAAAGAAATAAACCACTTCCATGTATGAATAAAGAACCGTGAGAGGGGCCATATATAGAAAACAAATGCTTTTTTCACAATATACTAAAAACCGGAGTGACAAAAATTGGGAGAAATTAAGAAAACAAAGAAATTTGGTAACAAAGATAAAGAGAAAATCAATAAAAGTATACTTTTTAGAACGTTGCTCCGGTGGGTCAAAATCTTGCGATTTTTGGAAAACAGTCAAACCATTTTTCTCAAAAAAGGGGAACTGTGGAGAGCAAAAAATTTTATTATGTGAAAATGACAAAATTGTAAATTGTTCAAATGAAGTTTCAAATGTTTTTAATAATTTTTTCTCCACAGTAGCAGACAAAATTGGAGCAGATGTTGTATATGACCCCTCAAATCACCCTAGTATAAAAGAAATTTTGGATAACAGAAAACATAATTCTGATTTTGAATTTAAAAAAGTATCAAATGAAAATGTTGATAAAATTTTGAATAAAATAAACATAAAGAAGGCTACAGGAGCTGATGGTATTCCAGCAAAAATAGTGAAAAATTGTAAATCTTATATTGCACCACAGCTGACAACTCTTGTAAATTTGTCAATTGATAATAATTGTTTCTCCGATAAACTTAAAGAAGCCCAAGTGACCCCCCTTCATAAAAAAGTGACCCATTATTAAAAACAAATTATAGACCAGTTAGTGTCTTACCCATATTTTCTAAAATCTTTGAAAAAATATATGAAATTCAATTAACTGATTATTTTGATAAAATATTTAATCCATTTTTGTGTGCATTTGGACGTGGACATGGATGTCAGACCACACTTCTCAGAGTGTTAGAAGACTGGCGAGAAGCTCTTGATAAAAACCAGTACATTGCAGCAGTATTAATGGATCTTTCTAAGGCTTTTGACTGCCTGCCTCACAATATTATGCTAGATAAATTATCAGCATATGGTTTAACCCCCAATGCAGTTGCTCTTTTAAAGTCCTATTTATCTAATCGAAAACAGCAAATTAAAGTCAACAATGTTCTGAGTGGTTGGGCTGACATCCATAAAGGCGTACCACAGGGTTCGATACTAGGGCCATTGTTGTTTAATATATTTATAAATGATATTTTTCTTTTTGTTAAAAATGGTAGTTTATATAACTATGCAGATGACAATACTTTATCTTTTTGTACTCCAGATTTCGATTTATTAATTTCAACTTTGGAATCTGATTCAAAAATACTTATTGAGTGGTTCAGGGTAAATAAAATGCAAGCAAATCCTGACAAATTTCAAGTTTTGGCTGTTGGCAAAAAGACCTTTGAAAAGAACCCATCTATACATATTCAAAATTCGAACCTCACATGTGAAAAAACAGTAAAATTATTAGGCATTGAAATAGACTACCAGCTAAATTTTGATGTTCATGTCAGCTCAATCTGTAGGAAGGCATCACAGCAATTAAATGTTTTAAAACGTTTAGGCTCATTTTTGGATAGACTTAGTAAACTTACTATATTTCATACTTTTATTCTTAGTAATTTTAATTTTTGCCCTTTGGCATGGCATTTTTGCACTGAGAAAAATTCCAAAAAAACTAGAAAAGGTGCAGGAAAGAGCACTCCGTTTTGTTTATGAGGATTTTACCAGCTCCTACGAGGACCTCTTACTTAAAGCTAAGGTGCCTTCCTTGCAGATCAGACGGATAAGAACAATGGCTCTAGAAACTTTTAAAATTATAAACAACATCGCTCCTGTGTGCTTACAAAATTTGGTGAATGTCAAAAAATCTAAATATTCTTTCAGGTATGTAAATATTCTTGAAATTCCACAGGTAAAGTCAACCCGTTACGGTAAAAAATCGTTCAAATTTGCTGCTGCTACTTTATGGAACAGTCTTCCAAACCATTTCAGGACTGAAAACAGTTTTTCACATTTTAAAAGTCTTGTTCAGTCCTGGAACGGTTTGGAATGTCACTGTTCTGCTTGCAGATAATTCTTAAACTGTTTTATTATTTATGCTGCTTTTGGTTGCTCTGGTCAAGCATGTTTTTACTTCATTCTAAATTTGTTGATTATTTTTATTGCATGCTATGTATGTGAGATTCAACTTTGTATTACAGGTTGTTTTATATGTCAAAATGCACTGTTTTTATGTTATTTATATGTTTTTATATTCGGTCAAAAGCTCCTTAGAGCTTGTGTTGCTTATTTGTACTCATGCCGAATCAAAATAAAGTTTTCTTATCTTATCTTATCTTATCTTAACCACGGAAAGAAATATCCGTCTTACCGCTTGCTCAACGTCAAAGCGGGTAACAGGAAACTTTACATGTACAAATAAGGCACTGGCTACGGTGACATGGAAATGTAACAATAATAAAAATATTATTGTTACATTGGAGACTAATTGCCGGAATGCAAAGTTAGGTAAGGAACCGATTAATTACGAGTGTAACAATAATTATTGAGGCTACGGTTACATTGCGTTATTGTTACATGAAAAACAGCAATGTACGATAGATTTATTAAACTTAAATCTTCTATATAGTTTTGTTGCTTAATTCATTCATGTCTACTAAATAATACTTGTTATAATACTAAATAATAAATAATATTATTCAACAAATGGTGTTTAAATAGTTTTAGGTATTAATGGATTTGATGTTCTTAAAGATACTACTTCAAATTAGTAGTGCCAAAGGCGAAAAATATAGTTCAATGGTTTGTTGTTGAAAACTCGGGCTGAGAAAACTGTTCACTTTTAAGGATTTAACTGCACACCTACTCGTATTACTGTCATTATACTTTGAACAAAAGATGAAGAGATTCCTATTACCAATTTTGTTTGGGTGAAAAATTTAAAACTTGCATGGGATGCGTTTGAAACGAAACTGAAACAATATCAAGACACAAATTTCATACAGCTATACAAACGCACTTACCAAAAATTGATACATCAAATGCAAAGTTTGCTAACTGTGAACTAACACTGTGAACTTCTGTATACATGTATAAAATTGAGAATGGAAATGGGGAATGTATCAAAGCGACAACAACCCGAACATAGAGCAGACAACAGCCGAAGGTCACCAATGGGTTTTCAATTTAGCGAGAAACTCCCGCACCCGTCGGAGGCGTCCTTCAGCTGGCCCCTAAACAAATATAAAATTGAGAATGGAAATGGGGAATGTGTCAAAGAGACAACAACACGCCCAAATAAAAAAACAACAGCAGAGGGTCACCAACAGGTCTTCAATGTAGCGAGAAATACTAGTTCAGTGATAATGGACGTCATACTAAACTCCGAATTCTACACAAGAAACTAACATTACAAAAATCATACAAGACTAACAAAGGCCATGCAAAGACTCCTGACTTGAGAAAGGCGCAAAATTAAGGCGGGGTTAAACATTTTTATGAGATCTCAACCCTCCCCTATACCTCTAGCCAATGTAGAAAAAACAAACGCACAACACTACGCATAGTAAAACTCAGTTTAAGAGATGTCCGAGTCCGATTTCAGAATCCATGTAGGACGTACTATAAAAAAATCAAACTGAAATTGCATGTTATAGCCTATTTGTATGTATTGTTAATATAAGATAATGTCTCCAACTTTTATTATTTAGTACATATTACTAGTCCCATCGAACATTGCTGTTTTTCATCTAACAATAACGCAATGTAAACGTAGCCTCAATAATTATTGTTACATTCGTAATTAATCGGTTCCTTATCCAACCATGCATTCTGGCATTTAGTCCCCAATGTAACAATAATATTTTTATTATTGTTACATTTCCATGTAACCGTAGCCAGTGCCTACAAATAAAGCAAACATTTATTTGTATACCTGGATCGTGTTCAATATCATAGCTGCTACGTAGTGCTGCGTAGATTTTGACTATTGAACGAGTAGCTATAGACTAGTTGCTACATAGAAATTGATAGCAGCTACGTAGCCGATACGTAGCCGATACGTAGCTGCTACGATATTGAACTCAACCCTGTTATTTGTACAATATAAGGCTGATTGCAGATTTTAACGTGACGTCTATATTATGTGGTGTGACTGAGGTGATAGGTATCCATGGATACTACCTATACTTTATAGATTTTAGTTTGTTACCTTGCCCCTCTGCCTTGTATAATCAGACGGAGGATGCACACATCTGCAGATTCAAAATAAGACTATTTCATTTATGTTCTGGATCATATATGTGAACTCAGAGCATACGTACGTGTTTGCGTGGTCATGACTTTACCCAAATGGTCCGACCATATGAGTATTATACTCGTTGCTTAGTCTGAAGTTTTCTATGTTGTGTCTTGTGTATTATTTTTTGTCTCGGTGTGTCTTTTTCTTTTTTAGCCATGGCGTTGTCAATTTATTTTCGATCTATGTGCTTTACTGTACCTTTGGTCTCTATCGCCCCTCCTTTAGATATAAGCGGATAGGACCATAAAGGTTATACCCCCCCCCCTTTTTTTTTGCATCAACACACAGCTCATATTCCAAACCCAAATCTTATCTTTACATATTCATTGAATCTTAGTATATCTGTGATCTTGGCATGCCTTCGCTAGAATCAGTTTCAAGCGTTTTATCTTTTCGCCCGCAAGAGAAACAACAGGTATGGACCTTTGTTTTATAAGACGTGTTAAAATCATCAATTCAGAAAGAAGAAACAAAAATGTTTTCAATGTATTTTCATTGAATTAGTTTGCCCTTTCTATTGTCCATGCTAATTTTCTTTTAAGATCGAATAAATAATGTATAAGAAATTTAAATTTAAAAAAAAAGAGGATTCAACAATGACCAAAGATCCTGTGAGTTAAGCCATGTTGAACAGTTCATTGAGATTATTTTAGTTATTCATTGCGTTTCGTATACAAACGTAAGGAATAATAAATATTGACCACGTAAAGATGATTTTTAAGCCCTGCTACCTGTAAGACGTACAAAACGATTTAAATTGAGGCATTATTAAAAGGATACTAAATACATTTGAATACAATTATGTGCGTTGTTAGTTTCATTGTCGTTTTTAATATTTATTTAAGTAGTTGAGTATTATTAGTCTTTTTCAGATGTCATTTTACCAACTTTCTTCGAAGGCAAAGAATATAGAAACGAGCATGTGGTAAGGTATGCTGAAAGATGTATAGCTGTCACGTGGTATATGACGTTGCAAGATCCTCCCATGTTCCTATTGTCAAAAATTATCAGAAAAGCGGACTTTGATTCAGATTTATTCCGTCCATATACAAAATCAGGCGATAAATATGACTTTTTAGTGTGGCCTCCGTTAGTACTTCACGAGAACGGCCCAGTTGTTGTGAAAGGCGTGGCTCAACCATTAGATAGTGCTATTTCTCCTTTGTCACTGAGAAGTCTGAAAACACCGGTCACGACAACAAGAAATGTTCCAGTGAAACGGGTTGACAGTAACAACCCTGCTTTGAAAGGAACTCCATGGGGATCACAAGAATTCAACAATGATCCAAACGCACCTTCTCCATCAATAGATCTTCCACAAACTCCTGCGTCGGCTCATACTCCAAGAGGTGAAAATCCGAAAGAAACACCTATAATCACTTATCCCTCAACTCCGAGAAAAACAGACAAAGAAATCTTAACCGGAACATGGAAACCAGACACCATTAAGTCTGGAAATTAATCAAACTTCTATTTATTTCTTGTTTACAATAAAGTTAATATAGCTCTTGTCGTAAAACTTGTTCAGTATTAAAATACTGATCACCTGAACAAGGGCAATTATCACAGTTTTTCAGTCTTCACTTCAATCAACTACAAGAGGGACGAAAGATACCAAAGGGACAGTCAAACTCATAAATCGAAATAAACTGACAACGCCGTGGCTAAAAATGAAAAAGACAAACAGACGAACAATAAACACCTGACAACATAGAAAACCAAAGAATAAGCAACACGAACCCCACCAAGAACCAGGGGTGATCTAAGGAGCTCCGGACGGGTAAGCAGATCCTGGCCCACGTGTGGCACCCGTCGTGTTGCTCATGTTAGAACAAATCCGGTGAATAGTCTAATTCGGTAGGTCACATTTATGAAGGGTAGGGGATTGTAGTTACGACGTAAGGAACATATCCGATATCATTTGTGAAACTGTTATTCCATAACGGCCAACCAACTCGTGATGGCATCCGTAAAATTTACGCAGGGATGATTACAACTTCACCATTTGGAACTCTTGGTTTAAAAGCTTCCTTGTGAGCAGCAACCCGCTATCAAGAAAATCATGAAAGGAAATGCAAGCACGGGAATATCACTTCAATTGGGAGATATTTATTCCCCGTATGCAGGTGCTGCTGGAATGTTGCTACTTAGAAATGGAAAGTTCACAATTGGAAAGCTGAAATCATCTCTTTTGTCGCGTAAAGTCTTGTTTTCAACCGACCGTAATTGTCAATTTCTAGAGGTAAGTCAAGATATGAGGCCGACTTAACTGTATCTGTTGTATCATTTATCTCAAGTTCGATGGGATAGATGCGTTCAACATCGTCACCAAATTTTGAATTATTTAGTGAAAGATCATCATCTATATAGCGGAAAGGAGAGTTAAGGGATATTGCTAACTTCTTATCTTACTTCCTAAGAAGTTCCTGTATGAAGTCAGCCTCATAATAATAAAGAAACAAGTCTGCAAGAAGAGGGGCATAATTGGTTCCCATTGGAATGCCGACAGTCTGTTGAAAAACACGTCCTCCGAACGTAACACATATGTTGTCAATCAAGAAATCAAGCATCTTGATAAAGTCAGTTTCAGAGATTTTTTTTTGTTTGAAACAGAGTGATCCTTTACAAAGTTGGATTTGTCCTTCCTTAAGGTAGCACAATACAAAGATTTTTTTACTTCCAATCACCAACCTTTGAAATGCTGTAACTTTCTTATGAATGCATAGAAAATAATAAAAGAGGTATATATAGATAGATAAAAGATAAATCTTTTAAATGAATGCAATATTTTTATTATGCAATCATTAAGTAATCAATTATTATGTAATTAGTGCCAAAATCTGGGTAAGTTCACTTGGTGTGGTCACGTTTCTCCAACATTTGGTAATTAGACTAAAACAACATTAGGGATTATGGGGTCCTCTTAAGGACTCGATCTTGATATCTACCTGTAATTCACCTGTTCTTGACCAAAATATTGTTAAAAAGGTATATATTTTTTAAAGATATATATACTTTTTAATAGTCTCCCAAAATTGTAAAAGTCCATAAAGTCTAACACAGTGATGTAATTTTTTATTTTATATAAAAAAAAGATGTGCATGGTATGATAGACAATGAGACAACTTTCTACAAGAGTCAAAATGAAACAGAACTTAACAATTATACATAAAAAAGAAGATGTGATATGATTGCCAATGAGACAACTATTCACAAGAGACCAAATTACACAGACATTAACAAATATAGATCACCGTACGACCTTCAACAATGAGCAAAGTAATAACGCATAGTCAGCTTTAAAAGGACCCGAGAAAACAAATGTTTAACAATTCAAACGAGAAAACTAACGGCCTAATTTATGTACAATATAATGAACGAAAAACGAATATATTACACAGCAACGACAACCATGCACCGAATTACAGGCTCCAACACTCCCCCTTATCTTGAGACATTGGTGCAACAGAACAATAAAAGAACTGTGCAAAAAACATACATAAACAAGCAACAAATAATCTAAGACTAAATTATCAATCACTACACATCCAGTATCCGTTACCGTACGGCCGGAAGCAATTTTTTGCTTTTTTTTCATAATTTTGTTCTCTATTTTTCATAATAATGTATTATAGATTACAATGTTGCGATCTTGAATTAAAATTAACATTTTATATTTTGAGAGCTATTAAGAATTTATATATCTTGGGTCATTAATCTTATATAAAAGTACAAAACGCAGCTTATTATCACCGATACAGTAACTTTATTCAAAATTCTTAGTCAACTTGCATTAATTGACCAAAGCTCAAGTAACAAATCGAAAATACTAGTAGTGCACAATATTCACCAAGCCAGTTCCCACAGTTAAACACTATATAGATCACGACGCGAAGTGATGTACCCAATGTGTATCAGCTCCGTTTTCGTGGAAAAAGTGGACAGATATACGACTGACTATTTCATCTGCTAAGACAGCATACCACGAAAACTGGGTTCGGCTCTAGTGATATACAGACAGAACGACTAGGTAGATATATGGTTCTTCGCACTAGAAGACAATCGCTTTTGGTGACTTTTTACATAAATAAAACTTGGCTGTTTTGCATCGGTTTAGATTTTAACATCTACATGTAACACAAATACAAAAATATATCAAGTAATAGAATACATTACTAAAATGAGGTACGTACAGTCAGTGAACATTTCGATTTTTCATGTTACTTTTAATAAAAAAATATCTTTTAAAAAAAAAAATTTCTAGATTATTTCTTCATAATTTTTTATGAAATTTTCAGTTTGATTAGAATTTCCCTTGTTTATTTAAGGATTTTTTTGTTGAATAACCTTTTTAATTTTGTAAATCAAATACGGCGGATGAAAATAATAACGTAACCGTTTCTGGTTATACTCGACCAAAAATATATGGTTTGTTAATGTTTTGATATAAATATTTTTTAACAATATCCCTTTTTACATTATTTTAGTTAAGACCTGATATAGTTGAATTACAGGTAATTATCACGATGCCAGTCCTTATGAGGACCCCCTAATCCCTTATGTTGTTTTAGTCTAATTATCAAATGTTGGAGAAACGTGACTAAACCGTTCACTTGAATGAATTTAGCTCTATCATCTCTTTAACTATACATAAAATTTTAACGAAATCTTAACACATTTTTGGCTTCAAAGGGTGTCTCAGATTGTCTCTATGGTATTCCATTCTCTCATCAATCTCTAATTAGTGTAAACATCCTAACCACATAAATGAAGATAAATGTTTAATTAGGTGTAAAATTTGTTCTATACATTCTATCTGAAATCTGAGACACCCTTTTGTAGATAATGGCCATAGGAACAACATATAATAAAATCAACCCTCTAGGGATACCTATGCAGAAGCTAATTTCATTTGAAAGTGGAAATTTGGTGAAAAATATTTTAGACACAGTTAACATTATAATTGGTTACATAATTGTTGCATAAAACTAACATTGCATTTATTTGAAAGAGTAATCTGTTAGCTATCCAAAACTACCACTTTTATAAATTTTCAAGCATTATTAAGAAAGTTACAGCATTTGTAAACTTGGGAGTTGGAGTTATAAAATCTTTGTATTGTGCTACCTTAAGACAAGATACTTGATCTACGTTGGCCATTTTTTTTTTAATGAAACAAAGCAATACCAACTCTTTCAATTTGTCTTTTAGTTTGGAATGTGGAATACTTGTGTAAACAAAACCACACCTCCGTGTGTACGTTGGTACTTTAGGTATAACAATTTATTAAAGGATAATTTCTAAACAGATCGCCAACTTATAAAAACCTGAAGATGGCCCAAACCCAGATCGGCAGACAAAGTACTGGTAATATGCTTTTTGTTCAAAACCAGGAACTGAATTCTATAAATGCTTCTTGTTGATATCTGGTAATAATGTATTGAAAAATATGTTTACCCAATTGAACATTTTAAAATTGTAGACTGAAAATAGTTTTGTTCAATTCTTATAGCAGTGTAACAGTATAATTGTTTATTACTTGTATTATTATTTATATTATCGATTTATTTACTCTATGTTGTAATATCATGCAAGTCCTTATGATTCCGCTTTTATAAAGTAACTAGTCTGGACTAAATGTGATATCCTGTTGAATAAAGGAAATGAATTATCATTATTATAATCAACTAAAATTGACAGGTTTTGGCTACATGACTGAACAAATTGCTTTATGAAACAAAAACCAATAGAAGTACTACTATTTTTTTTTTTTTTTTTTTTTTTTTTTTTGTATCGAAAATATTATATCGAAAGAATCGCATACTCTGAGACTATTATACACTTCTACATCTTTTGCTCTCTGGCAGACAGTTGTCTCATTGGCAATCATACTACAGTTTCTTATTTTTATTTATCCTGCAATTGGGTGTTCTACTATACGATATATTGCTTAAAAGCTCCGCCCACTGCCGGACTGAGTATTGTATGAACCTGCATGACCTCATATCAGAATGTGTATCGCATTCGCATTCCAATAACGTATCAATTACGAATTAACGATTACTTTTATACGTTCTGTTTGTTTTCAAACATTTTTTTAGAGCAATAATAATCACACCAATTTTCTGATAACATACACACATTAACAGCAGTCGTTGAAATACAAAGGCTTTTCTAACTCAGGCATAGATTACCTTAGCTGAATTTGGCAAAACTTTTCGGAATTTTGGTCCTCAATGCTCTTCAACTTTA
Organism: Mytilus galloprovincialis; assembly: GCF_965363235.1. Lineage (NCBI taxonomy): Eukaryota > Metazoa > Mollusca > Bivalvia > Mytilida > Mytilidae > Mytilus > Mytilus galloprovincialis. The sequence continues at coordinate 50,777,086 of NC_134841.1, forward strand.
TACTTTATTTGGCCTTTTAACTTTTTTGGATTCGAGAGTCACTGATGAGTCTTTTGTAGACGAAACGCGCGTCTGGCGTATATATACAAAATTTAGTCCTGGTATCTATGATGAGTTTATTTCTACGATGACAACTATCGATTTCAAAACTTGAATGTGTATGATTTTGTTACATTAACAACCATGTCAATTTCAGCATGCAGTCAAGTCTGAAGCGTAGGACAACTCGTACACTCCTGTTGCAAATTGGACAATGTTTTGTTATTTGTTTTTACTGTTGAAATTATTTGTTATGTGACATTTAACTTGATTGAGAGTTGATTCGCCTGACATGATTTATGCATAGCATGTGACAGTTAACTGATAGTTGATTCGCCTGACATGATACATGCATACCATGTGACAGTTAACTTGTCGACGCAACTCTTCTCGTTATTTTTGCAGATCAATCGATTCCCGCCTTTTTTGTTTGTTAATCAGTTATCCATATTTCTGAGATTTTAACATCAGAAAAAAACGTTTGTTGTCATGTATTTTTTTCTGCATTAAATAATAAAGAAAGATTGATCTCTCCGGAAATACAGAAATGCAATCAACAAACACCCACCGTTAAATGTACACATCTAACATCCACATTCACCACCAAGCTCACACAAAGCAATAACCGCATCTAGATTAGATTTCCATGACTTCTTTTGCTCTACTGTTGATTACCGGCTTTGATTGTTCAATGTCATTGGATCTGATTATTTGATTATTTGATTATGCAGATGCACCAGAAGCAGCATCACATCCATTATAAAAACAACGTTGAGGTAAGTCCTTACTCGTGGCTGATGCATATGAGCAAATAGTATCGTTGTTCATATGCTGGAGTCACCAAGGACTGGTGCTTAAAGGACACTCAAGCCTCTTCACAGAAATCTGAAAAATTTAAACATGTTACAACACAAGCATAAACTAATACTTAAAAAAGAATTACTATATTATAGTCATCCTTGTGGCTGAAGCACATAAATAAGATAAATATGTAGTTATCCAAATACAGGAGCCACCAAGGGCAGGTGCTTAAAGGACATAGTAATATATTGTGTAAAATTTCTGTGTAAAAATATATGTTCAAGTCAATGATCATACAAATTAAGTCTTCTACAGCAGACAACACAGATGTTTAAAAAAGAGTTTTAAAACCACCTGCAATATGTATTTTTATGCCCTATTTTTAGGCATTATGTTTCCTAGTCTGTTCGTGAATGCGTACGTCCGTCCGTCCGAAACGTCTTTTAAGTACCTTGGGCATTTGTGTTGGACATGTATATATCAACATGGCATATATATTTAAATGAATATGAAAGGAATGTGACAAAGAAGATCGAAAGAGAACTTCTTTCACCACTGTAAAATAGCAATATGCATGTTCATGTACATATACATGTAACTTTTTCAGATGATGTTTATTCTAGACTTCCTGTTATTTTCTGAGATTTGGCCTTTCAATTTTAAGCTGTTTTATTCATAATGTGAATGTATTCAAGTAGAATTTATTTCAAAGTTAAAATGTTTAAAGGAAATCCTGCAATGTAACTTTGCACATTCACATAATTAATTTACAGGAATGTTCATATCGTATACACATGTACATCAAGCACTTATAGTACGTTGGCCAATATGTACAAAATGTAGATTTGATATTAAAAGCAATGGCTAACTTAATTCAATCTATGAACGGTCAGCACTATTTAAAGTAGTGTCTCCTCTATGACAGTCAGTCTTGGACATTAAAACTCAATATTAGATAAACGACGCTGCTATGTTTAGTGTTTGGTACAGGTTGGCTGTCACTGTGTACAACATAGAACCCTGGTATTACGGTTATTATTTGGGATATTCTGGAACAATTTTGTTTTTCTCGCTTAACCATCTAACACTGGACACTTTTAATTTGCAAAACACTCATTTGCAAATCCGCCTCCGCCTCACTCTGGTTGAGATTAGATGGTTTACCATGCAGGCGTGCAAATTAGGTGTGCAACCAAAACTTTCATAACTGGTTAACGTGGCCATAACTGAATTAAATATACTCATAGTGAAACCAAACAAAGACGGCAGCTAAACATTGTTGTAGCTGATATTTAACAATCATTTAAGTAAAGCATAATGGCATAAACCCTTTCCCGATAAAATTAAATTAAATGTGCATAGAGCATGACATGGAGGAATTAAATCATACAACCTATTTTGAAAGTAATATTTTGTATAACTACTTCTGTTTACATTGGCGGAGATTAAATATTTATGTCCTACTTTTTCCATATATATGTATCTTATGTCGTTAAGTGATACTATATGGTGGGTATTAAAAGGTAAATTTTTAAAAAAGACTGGTTTAAAAAAGATTTTGTTATGCTTTGTTGGTATCAAGTCATGCGATTTTTTGTTTTGATATTAATAAAGAAAGGCTGTTTAAGTTGATGCATGTTTCTTTTTACCCAAATTGTAATGAAGTGACTTCGCGTCCGTATTGCCAACTCTTTGATATTGCTTTTAACAGTAGTAGGATATAAATGGCGAATCCAGACGTCCAAGCATTGGATCAACGATTGTCTAGGGTAGAAAAACAGAATGAACAAATTTTGAAATGTGTTATGAAGGTAAGATATTAAATCATAGGAGTTGCCGCCAGGTGCGCATGGTTACTTTTTATACATGATTGATTGTATGAACAATTCAATAGGATAGCGAAATCCTTTCATTTATTATATAATTAGCTAGAAAAAAACGAAAATATATGTTGGATATATTTGAATTCGCATTTGCTGGTCACAAACTCCACCCAAATATTTCAATGAAAATTTGACATGGCTTTAAATTGCCTTCCGCATTGTCAAAACCAAATATGAAAATAAGGTTCATCTTGATACGATAACAAAAATCCGTATCTTCACATACTGTTAACAGAAAAAATATGATTATAAGCAGGAAATTAAGCATTACCTATATTTTCTTTCAAAAATTCATAAATTTCAATAATATTTAACTTTTAACTTGAGGTACTTACCTAGTAAAGCAACAATGTGAGCGATTAGCATGGATTCTTGTGTTAACAAGAATAAGTCAATATAGGCTCATCATAAGGTATTATGATATATAGTTTTGTATATAAAACGTATTTTCATCGGCTTATGAGAATCATGACAATACGTGAAAATGTTGAATTTCGTTGTCAAAGGACAACTGCTGGGGGGGGGGGGGGGGGATCGGTTGCTAGTTTGATTGGCTACTGTGGGGAATTGGTTGCTAGTTTGATTGGCTACTGTGGGGAATTGGTTGCTAGTTTGATTGGCTACTGTGGGGAATAGGTTGCTAGTTTGATTGGCTACTGTGGGGAATTGGTTGCTAGTTTGATTGGCTACTGTGGGGAATCGGTTGCTAGTTTGATTGGCTACTGTGGGGAATAGGTTGCTAGTTTGATTGGCTGCTGAGGGGAATTGGTTGCTAGTTTGATTGGCTACTGTGGGGAATTGGTTGCTAGTTTGATTGGCTACTGTGGGGAATTGGTTGCTTGTTTGATTGGCTACTGTGGGGAATTGGTTGCTTGTTTGATTGGCTACTGTGGGGAATTGGTTGCTAGTTTGATTGGCTACTGTGGGGAATTGGTTGCTAGTTTGATTGGCTACTGTGGGGAATTGGTTGCTAGTTTGATTGGCTACTGTGGGGAATCGGTTGCTAGTTTGATTGGCTACTGTGGGGAATTGGTTGCTAGTTTGATTGGCTACTGTGGGGAATCGGTTGCTAGTTTGATTGGCTACTGTGGGGAAAAGGTTGCTAGTTTGATTGGCTGCTGTGGGGAATAGGTTGCTAGTTTGATTGGCTGCTAGGGGAATGGGTTGCTAGTTTGATTGGCTGCTGAGGGGGAATTGGTTGCTAGTTTGATTGGTTACTGTGGAGAATTGATTACTAGTTTGATTGGCTACTGTGGGGAATTGGTTGCTAGTTTGATTGGCTACTGTGGGGAATGGTTGCTAGTTCGATTGGCTGCTGTGGGGAATGGTTGCTAGTTTGATTGGCTGCCAGGGGAATGGGTTGCTAGTTTGATTGGCTGATGAGGGGGAATTGGTTGCTAGTCTGATTGGCTGCTTAGATTGACTACCAGCTTGAATCAGGTGACGATACATGTTCGAATATCAACTCTGGTAAAAGATTTGAAATTGATGTATTGTCTCGTCATGAAATATGTAACTGTTTTTTTCTTAAGTAACTTTCCAGGCTCAACAAAAAATCTTCGCATTAAGCCTATTATTGTTTATTTAATATGTTTTATTCTTTCAGAAAAAAGATCAGGATAGTGTAAGTATATTCAATTTCGTTTGTAATCCCAAATTGACAAACTATATTCTGAATTGCCTCGAGCATGCATTGTCAATATTGCTGTGCTGTTATTTTCGATTTCGATTGATTATTTAATCATTTTACTGAACAAATTACCTTTCGTTTTTCTTTAGAAACAAGTATTTTTCTTTTTTAATTTTCGACAAAAAAAAATGATTACATGTTTGTTATCAGAATCATTCTTAAAACCTATATGACCTACGATAAGAAAACAGGAGTTTAAAAATACCTTCAAGTATACCCGCAAGATTATTATCTTTTTTTTTACTGACAATTGGCGAGGTTGTTTTTTTCGTAATCATTTGTAACCAAAATACATAAAATAGCTTTCCTTCTTACATAGTATTGATATAGGTCAACAATTCCCATCTCATATATTTTGGATAAATACTAAGATTTTGTTTAAATCTGTATAATTTCGGTAATCTTTAGGCATTAAATTACTGTAGAACAATGTTAGAATGAAATCTAGAAAGATGTTTTGTTAATGATCTAGACAAACCAGGTGTAAAAAAAAAGTAATCAGATACCAGGTATTAAATCAGATACCAGGTATTAAAAAAAGTAATCAGATACCAGGCTAATTATGCATTACGCCGTGTAATTCTTTATCCGGAGGTTTAAGAAGTTTGATATCTAGTGTTAAATCTATTTAACACATGATATGGGTAAAATCTCTTTGTTCTTACTGTGCTATAATCTGGATAATGCACAGCAAAGGTGTGCATTAACTACCTCAGATATACTGCCTTGTTTAAATCTATTTTTAACTTTAGCGGCGGTTCCTGAATTTTGAAAGGAGCGTTATTCTACAAAATTAAAAAAAAATATCACCGAGTGAAGCGAGACTAAAAACAATATTGACGATTTTAATATGCTAAAACTCGATACTTTGTCCAATCCAAGGGTGAACGACCTATTCGCCACCCACCCCGAATCCGCCATCTGCCTTAAAATTACGACTTGTACAAACATCGTAGTTTCAAAATAGGAAACACGAAAGGTTTCTCATTCCTTTTTTTGGTAATTTCTGCCAAAAAAGAATGGTATCTAAGAATATCCGAATAACAGAAATCTGATTTAGATTAGTTTTAAACTCAATGGACTTTATAACAACTTTTTGAATATCTATTCCTATAAAATGCCTACTTTTGGATCAAATTTAATGAGGATCATATTTAAGTTTGTTTCAAAACAGGGATGGGGGATTAGCTGAGATCAATCAGACTTCATTTAGATGGACGTATCTTAAAAATTAATACAGTAGACAAACAGAAATTTGTGGGGTTGGGGAATAAAAGATTGGAAAGAGAAACATATTTTCTGTTTATTTAACATTTTAAATTTGGGTAATATACAGCTTTCTCTACGCATATCATTTAGGGAAAGAAATTCAAACTCAATTAATCCAAACTCAGTAACCCTTTCAGTCATGATTTTTTTTCATACACCCTTTTGAAAAATACAATTTGCAGTGGCGGATTCAGAAGGGCGTCGGGGGTTGGTACCTCCCCCTCTTTTGGACGATCAATGCATTTGAGTGAGAGCATATAGTTGGAACCCCCCTTTTACTCCGGTTTGGGACCCCCATTTTAAAATGGCTGGATCCGCCCCTGTAATAGATTTTGTCAAAGTCTTAATCGTCACTAATTAAATAAAAATTGTGAATAAATTTAACAGAAACGATAAAAAAAATCTACCATTAAATCGCAATTTTAGAATAAGTCTTAATAAAAAAACAAATATCAATTCAAAACTTACCAAAGTCGTATTTTGCCTGTTTCTTTACCCTACAAGAAACTTTCCTAGGATCCGTGGATTGCGAAATATCGTCCCTATTTCTTAAACGTCCACGTAAATTGTTTGCGTCATGTGTTAAAACAGTTATTGGCCAATCAAATCGGTATATTGAATTTAGTTTGCACAGCTACGTCGTTCGGGTTAATTAGGGTCACACGAGCTGTGCAGATTAAATCCAATATACCGACTTGCTTGGTCAATATCTATAACATATCGTTATTGCGAAATTGCACACATAAGGCAAAAGAGAAACAATGATACAATACAATACAATACAATACAAGCAACATATTTTAAGAAAGAGTTTAATGTACAAATTTATGTAAAAAAAACATGATTATAAACTTGTCTGACTAACTCAGTTCTGATTAATGAAGACCCAATATGACAAAGACGATAAGGGGATGGTTTTACGCATGTGTTTAAGTTGATTAAAATCATTAGTGTGTTGAAATAATGGTACGTAGTCTTTTAGATAAACAGAGAAATTGAATGCAATGCTATATATATGTTAATGTCAAAATACAAAAATGATATGAAATTGAAAATTCGTCATCTGTAGGACTGCGCATTTTTTTTTTACATAATCTGTATGCTCTTGGAATAGTTCTGTATCTATCGATATTAAAGGCAAGGGAGTGGTATGTAATTATAAGTTTAGAGAGTAGCTGCCTATGTATACAATCATTAAAGTTTAAATATTCCTCAGACATTATAAAGAAAGGAGATTGGTATTGTATTTTTGTGCTACATGCAATACTAGTATATGTACCTATGGAAACACGTATTTGGGATTTTCTAAAGTTTGCTATGGCGTGAATGCTGAAGGTGTACATATAAGTCGGAATCTAAGTTTGAATCTGAATTATAAATATTATCATTATGCAGTACAATGAATTGAGCAGGGGAAAAACAATATAGAAAGGGGCTCTGTCTGCTGGGAAAAAATGTGGTCGTGTAAAGAGAATAAAGCTTCCATAGCCATAGGCTTCTTAAAAAGGTGAAAAGTAGAGTTTTAAATGCATTTCTGAATGTATCAGAGAATAGTTGTTATAATTCACATAAGGTTTACAGTTTATGTACAAGTTCCTCTAGCTATACTTGTTTTCTGGAAAGATTCAAACAGCCCCTTCCCTTTATATGAAATTATGTTTCCTGATAATGAATAGGAGACTTTGATTAATTGGGGACTTTAGACAACTCTCTAAGTTGTGCATTGTTCTCAATAGCAATGACCCCAGTTGTAACACGAACAACCGACTTGACTATGTTTTGTTTGAACGCTGCACCAAAGCAATCGGGAGGTTTGGAATAGCAGTACAATTCATTATATACTAAATTAAATATTATATTTTAAGTGATATCTTATAATGGTATGCCCTTTTTTATAGTTCTTTTCCCTGGTTGAAGAAAACAAAGAAAGAGGGAACTGGTCTGGACGATTTGATTTCTTTCTGTCATGTCTTGGCTATGCAGTGGGTTTAGGCAATGTGTGGAGATTTCCATATCTAGCATATAAAAATGGAGGAGGTAACTACAGTATTAAATCATATGTAAAAAAAATCAATATTATAATTAGTTTTAAGTTTAACATAGGATGAAAACTTTTCATAGTTTTTGTGAAAGATTTCGATTTTAAAAGTTTTTTTGAAAGATTTCGTAAATGCATCTGTTTGGATACATATGAATATTTCTGCGCAAGTGATACCCATTACCAGAGTAACCATTACTTCTTAATAAAAAAACAAAGTGTGAGCGTCACTGATGAGTCTTTTGTAGACGAAACGCACGTCTAGTTATTAAATTAGAATCCTGGTACCTTTGATAACTATTCACATATATATTAATCTTTAGCAAAACTGTGGTTCATCCTTAACTAGTAGAAATCAACGAACAATCAAAGTCGATTGCAAATATAAAAATTATCTGGCAAAATGTTAAAAGCCCTGGCTACTTAAGGAATATAGTTCAAACTTGGTTTCATAAGGGGGTAACTTAATTAACGTTATATTTGAAATAGTTTCTTTCAACTGTGAGATACGGTTTATTTTTTTTTACTTCTCATATTCTTTAAATTATATTTCACAATAGTTGATCTGTAGAAATTGAAAAAAAAACTGATAGACAATTTTTAACGTTAACCGAGTTCAAATTTGGTGAAACCTTTGTTTTGTAAGGTACCCATAAAAAACCAATTTGTGCTACAATTTAATATTTGAAGATTTGTTGTAAGATTACTACTTAACTTGGGAACACCTTACATTATTATCATAAACGGTTGCAACCCAACTGAGTGACACTGGTTTGTTTGCACTCTTACACTCTGAAACCGAACAACATAAATGATGGCAACTCAGCTACCACTCAGTTTTGTGTTAAGTTACAATAGAATACCCAACTGCCACCACTTTTACTTAAAGTTACCCTACTTTTTTATCGAATCGTATTGATAACTACATAATGTAAATAAATAAGTACAGCATACAACGGGAAGAGTTTATAAAATAAAAACGTGAAAAAAGTTAATTAAATGAATATTATTATACTTTTTCAGGAGCTTTTTTCATTCCATATTGCATATGCTTGGGTATTGTTGGTATACCAATCTTTTTTATGGAATTATCACTTGGACAGTACAGTAGCTGTGGGCCAGTGACATGTTGGAAATTTGCTCCACTGTTTACAGGTAGGTCAATTGGTGATGTTTTTAAGTCACCCATGCAAACAAGAAAGATATTTGATTATTGATTTATTATAAAATCTTTCAACTAATCGGCGAACTTTTGTTTTAAAGAATCTCTCCTTCAATCTTGAATACCTTACAGTGAATGATAAGATTATTATTTACGTCTTTCCTTTGAAACGTAGAATTAATGTATCGTTTGGCGATTAAATCCCGTACATATGTGTACGTTATTCATAAAAAAAACCTTAAAAGTATCGGTTACTGCAAACCAAAAAATTTATTAGATAGAATAGTTATGTCAAATTACTTCTTAACACTGTTACGAATTAACAGCTTGAGAATGTTATGATATTTCTATACTTACATGTTTTGTCTGATATCTTTATGAATTTTCAGTAGTAGTTAATTTTGTCATTCCAACAGTCACGTCTCGGTCATTACAACTGAAAGGACGTGCTTGGTCAGCTGCTCTTTGCCCACTATCTACGTTGAGGGCTTAATGATAGATGGATCAACGACTTACTTCTTTTTATGCAAAACAAAAATCAACGCTGTACAGTAAACGTTTAGTTTCTACGTAAATCCCAATGTCACTGTCTTACAACTTTGGTCCTGATAATGCTTCCTGTCATCGTTATGACTATACCCAGGACTCATTGACCAGTACTTTATTAATCTGGTTAGCGGGCTGCCAAGCTGACCAACCTGGCTCTGAAAGCAGCCGTTTTGAAGGCAGTAAACAACACCAAATTAGTCAACATACCAAAAAGAACTTACCAAAACCAAAATGGCGGCCGTCCTTTCCAACTTTCCATCATCACGCATGAAAATATATATACGCTAACCAAACGAGCCTACCTTGCGAGGACTATAAAACCAGTCAAGGTCGTTAAACACTTCCATGAGTTAGTTAAAGTTGTCATTTGTACCGAAGACAGTAGACAGCGAACATTGGAAAGAAAATGGTTTACAGCCGGCAGAGGGTTTTGTTTAAGTGTAGTAAAGTGTTCGAAACCTGCTGACAGGATAGAGATATGCTGAGACAGGTGGTTCGGTACAAATTGTCCAAACAGGGTTGGACATATCTCACTATTGTAATGAGTGTTTGCTGATATACCATGCCTTAGTGCTGCTATACCATGCTGTTCCGACAGTTAAAGACAAATTTTTTCATAAGGTTTCATAAAAAAGTTTACATATTGATAGTTCGAATTTGTTTCATACATTATGATATAATATGTTCGAAACATTAAGGTTTCAGTCCAGTGCCATACATTGAGGTTTCAACCTTTAGTTCAAAGAGTGAAAAAGTATCAGACTGAAATGTATTTTGAACAGTTTTGATTTATCAGATTCGGGTTAGATTGATACATGTTGAAATTAAATTTATGTAGTATATTTATTTTTTTAGATTTGGCAATGATGTGTTTGCTTACAACCTTATCATTATTTTTGAAAAAGACTGTTTTGATTTCAGGTATTGGTTATGGCATGGTTGCTGTATCTGCGTTGGTAGCAATTTATTACAACATGATTATAGCATGGGCCATTTACTACTTGTTTGCCTCTTTCACCTCAGAGTTACCATGGGAAACTTGTATTGGAAAAAGTTGGTCAACAGCATGTAAGTACTAGTATATAGAAACGTCTACAATTTCAAACATTAAATACAAATCAAATTTCTGTGAAGACTGTCTTATCAAACTCCAATTTACATAAAATATATGACAAAGGTTCCATTAACATAAATTAAAGGTTCGATTTCGATTATTTCTTTACTTTAACGTCCAAGAGTTATAAACGAGGGAATCAAAGTCAAATTCTATATCTATTCTTATATTGTAACGCAATGTTATGAAACATAAAATGTAGTTCGCTTTCACATTGAATTTGGTTTAAGCGTTTCATTGTTTGTTTGCTAGTTGGAGTGTATATTTCATTTAAAGATTACCGTAATCTTTTACCTGATTCTTGTCAAATTGTGTTTTACAAAGATATAGGAAGATGTGGTATGAGTACCAATGAGACAACTCTCCATCCACGTCACAATTTATAAAAGTTAAACATTATAGGTCAAGGTACGGTCTTCAACACGGAGCCTTGGCTCACATCAAACAGCAAGCTATAAAGGGCCCCAAAAAGTTACTAGTGTAAAACTATTCAAACGGGAAAACCAACGGTATAATTTATATAACAAAAACGAGAAACGTGAAACATTTATGAACCACATCAACAAACAAAAGAATAAACAAAATCTAACAGGGGCAGAAATATTCTGAAAGATCAGATCAACCTATTTTCTATTTGCAACAAAACTGTCAAAAGACTTCTGAAAGGAGCTATTGTCCTAGAATGGCAATTTCTATCATTTTTTTTTAACATTTTTTCCAATAATCTTGAAAACAATAGACACAGAGAAATTTTAAATATCAAACTTGATCAGCAAGATAATACCTACAAATATGTCAAGTTGTTGACATTGTCAGACCAACTCCTTATTAGAGTTATTGTCCTTTAATAACAAGTTTTACTAACTTCTTTTGTTTGCCAAATATAAAACATACTATACTAGATGTGGTAAATTGAAAACCGCAAAAATCATCATGACAAGATCTACAAATATGGCAAACATTGTTGAAATCGTCTAACGAGCCTTTATCAGAGTTATAGGCCCTTTAAAACGATTTTCCCAATTCTATTGGTTTTGGCTTATATAGGAAAACATATAATGATAATAATAGAAAGATAAAAACTACGGCCGTACGGTGACCTATAGTTTTTAATGTCTGTGTCATTTTGGTCTTTTGTAGATAGTTGTCTCATTGGCAATCATACCACATCTTCTTTTTTATATTAGCAAAACAGACAAGACCTACAATTAAGATAAATGGCCGAAATGGTCAATTACTTCATTTTTGCAGGGAATAATTCCAACTCATTGAATCCGTATTCATGTGCACTTCAATTTAACCCTTTAGCTAGAGATGTATTACGCATGAATTATGCGTGTACAGTTATCATTCTTATACAGGTAAAAATGATGATAATCACATATTTTTAGCCTATAATATTTAATTAAACAGACCTAGAGGAATACAATTGCAGTTCGCTATGTATTTATGTGTATATCTATGATTATATTGCTTAGATTACCGTCGGCAGTGTTCGGAGTTCAACTTGATCGTTAATAAGATGGTATCCAGACTAAAATACACACGAAATGATGATACATGATACCAATCCCATGCCTTGGATTTTTTTTTGTATACTTTGGATACATTTTTTAGTATGTTTTAAATAAAATATGAGAATTTGAGTGAAATCGGAGGAAAAGTTTGCCAAGAATTCTTTTCTTGTCCACAATGTTGGAGATAATTCATTGTGAAAGATGGACATAGAACTACGTGAGCGACACAAGCTCCTTAGAGCTTCTTTTTTTGTTTCATACATCCTTCATACTGAACTGTTAATTGTTTTAAACAGCAAAAATGAATCCGATGACTTCTAAATATTGTACATCTTTTAAATGGAAGAATCAAGAGTAATTACATATAATTTTTAACAAACATTTTGTAGACGAATTTAAAAAAAAATGTCAATTAAGTTTAGTTAATGTTTTATAAAAGAATAAACATTTTTGTTTGAATTTTTTTCGTACTCACCTCTTTCAAGTACTGTTTACCATAGTACCTTTTTACAGTATGTTTGGATAATGTGAATATAACAGATGAAGCAGGATGCGCAAGTATGAATTGGAGTCTAAATACAACACTTGGAACTTGTTATGATGACAACGGTATCCTCCGGGGAATGTTCAATGAAACACTTGCAAAAGAAAATGATATTAAAAGAATTCTCCCATCTCAAGAATATTTTGAGTAAGTATTTTTGTTTAAGATATTTTTTAAAAACCACTCAGAGTAACCTACGATAGAAAAATAACAAGTTAGCAAACACAGATTTAAGAATATATTGCACATTTGATTTATCAATAAAAATATTTATTCTGTTGAGGAATTTGTTAACATAAATCAATGGTATTGATTCGATTGCACCAGATGCGCATTCGACAGTTAATATCTCTTCAGTGATGCTCGAGGCCATTACATTTGAAAACCAAAACACTAATACAAAGTTTAAAGAAAAAAAACCTGGGCCTATTAAAGGCAGTAAACCAAAATCCGAACAAAGTATCCGAGCTATGCATGAAGAAGATAGACTCCTTCATTCAAACTAATTTTATAAATTTTATAACAGCCAATTTCAATAAAGTTATATTCGTGTTTTCATGCCAATACCGAAGTACTGCCTACTGGGCTTTTGGTGATTACATCGGCATTCACTCAGTGGTAGAAAAGATACTCATGTTATAGTGTTAGATGCGCACGTCACAATTAATTTATCTTCATTGATACTTGACGCTAAATATTTGAACAGCTTTATTTTTAGAGATTCAACATTTTTATAAAGATCTTACTTAAAGATTTGATATTTTTATTGAAATCTTACACGAAGAATTGACATCATTTTTAAATAATGTGAGAACCTTCCTAGTAAATATTCATAATATTATACAATCAGCAGTCCTAAAGCAAGATATCTCTGGTCATTTGCGCATTGATCAATATAACAAAACAAATTTATCAGTTATGACAAAATTTTAGTGCTTACAAATATAAACAGTTGATTTAAAAACCAACACCTATATCAGGAACAATGATAAATCTTGAATTATCCTGCAATTGGATGTCTTATTATACAGATACAGTCCAACAGATATCGCTAGGCTGATTCTGTATACTATACAGATATCGCTTTAAAGCTCCATTCACTGCCGGACTAGTGTTGTATGAACCTGCGTTACCTCAGAATGTGAATTGCAGTCGCATTCTAATGACGTTTAGCTTGACCTTAGGTGAACTATAGCTTAAATTGCGCTATGTTTGTTTCAAGCATTTCAATAAAGCAATTTGAATTATACACATTTTCTGCTAATTGATAAACATGAACAGCAGAATTAATCCATTTTCTACAGCGCAAAATCATGGAGTGAACAATTGAGTGTGTACATGTTTAACACAAAATTAAAACAACCATGCAGCTATCATGAATGTCAATTTCAGCATGCATGTTCAGTTCAACATTTCGAAGCGTAGGACAAATCGCATACTTTTGTTTGAAATTGGACAATGTGTTCTGAATGTGTGATTTTAATATTACTACACGGGCCTCAAAGGAGAATAAATCAAAAATAAATAAAATAAATGTGAGTTTTTCTGCCTTTTAAAACAAAAGCGATAAACAAAATTAATTGCAGGATGAGGACAATAACTGTTTAGTGTCTTTAAATATCAACTGTATTTGTACTCGGTTCTAAACAGCGGAGTTATATATTGCTAAAGCTCGCATTACACCTGTTTCTTAGCCTCGTACAAATACAGCTGATATTTAAAGACCCTAAACAGTTATTGTCTATGGATCACTACAACCACAGTGCATTGCTGTATTTTAATACGGCGATCATTTGATGAATATTTTGTTTCAAGCCCCTTTCAATGATATAGCTTTTACGTATTAGGTAAATAACAACCTTTATGATGTCATATTGTATTAAAAAGGACAAAAAGTGTGATCTTTACAATAATTTGAGTATCTTCTATTAAGGTCATAAATGCACAAGTATTCCACATTCCAAACTAAAAGACAAATTGAAAGAGTTGGTATTACTTTGCTTCATAAAAAAGAATGGCCAACGTAGATACAAGTATCTTGTCTTAGGGAGGGATAAATCATACTTTGTAAAGAATCACTCTGATTCAAACAAAAAAATCTCTGAAACCGATATTATCAAGATGCTTGATTTCTTGATTGACAACATATTTGTAACGTTTGGAGGACGTGTTTTTCAACAGACTGTCGGTATCCCAATGGGAACAAACTGTGCCCCTCTACTTGCCGACTTGTTTCTTTATTATTATGAGGCTGACTTCTTGTAGGAACTTCTTAGGAAGAAAGATAAGAAGTTAGCAATATCCTTTAACTCTACTTTCCGCTATATAGATGACGTTCTTTCACTAAACAATTCAAAATTTGGTGACTATGTGGAACGCATCTATCCCATCGAATTGGAGATAAAGGATACTACAGATACAGTTAAGTCGGCTTCATATCTTGACTTACATCTAGAAATTGACAATGAGGGTCGGTTGAAAACAAAACTTTACGACAAAAGAGATGATTTCAGCTTTCCAATTGTGAACTTTCCATTTCTAAGTAGCAACATTCCAGCAGCACCTGCATACGGGGTATATATCTCCCAATTGATACGATATTCCCGTGCTTGCATTTCCTATCATGATTTTCTTGATAGAGGTTTACTGCTCACAAGGAAGCTATTAAACCAAGAGTTCCAAATGGTGAAGTTGAAATCATCCCTTCGTAAATTTTACGGACGCCATCACGAGTTGGTTGACCGTTATGGAATAACCGTTTCACAAATGATATCGGATATGTTCCTTACGTCGTAACTACAATCCCCTTCCCTTTCATGAATGTGACCTACCGAATTAGACTATTTACCGGATTTGTAATCACATAAGCAACAGGATCTGCTTACCCTTCCGGAACACCTGAGATCACCCCTGGTTTTTGGTGGGGTTCGTGTTGTTTATTCTTTAGTTTTCTATGTTGTGTCATGTGTACTATTGTTTTTCTGTTTGTCTTTTTCATTTTTAGCCATGGCGTTGTCAGTTTGTTTTAGATTTATGAGTTTGACTGTCCCTTTGGTATCTTTCGTCCCTCTTTTATAAAATACACAAGTAATTAAAAACGTGGTCTGAAGTAAAAGAATCACAGCATTATTCAGGAACTGAGGATTTACCATGACTCAATCAGAAAACGTACTACATAAGAAACAAACAAACTGAATTTTGCCTCATTATCGTTCTTTATATCTTCAGCTATGTCGCTATTGGTCAAGGAAACAGTGGTGGAATTGATGACTTGGGTCCAGTGAATTGGAAACTAGTATTATGTTATTTGGCAGCATTCATATTTGTTGTTTTGACCCTCAGTAAAAGTATTAAGACATCAGGAAAGGTAATATACCATTGTTGTCGTCTGTAAATATTTTTGGATTTAACTGAATAGATATTATGTTTAGTTTTATAAATGAATATGATCGGGAACAAAAGTGTGGTCGTATAATAGGTTATTTTTGCTTGTCCTGTTATACAATTTAGTGATATCTACACAATGTAATTTTTGAATTCTAAACCTGCAATTAATTTCAGCAAAAAATCTAACGATAAAAAGCATTTGTATGTCATCAACATTTCAGTATAACTAACAATCAATTTTTATCGGAAGATTTTTTTGTGAACAGCTGTAGCCCTTAGACTGCATTTTTTAACCAGCGAATGTATTGTTTTTCTCACCTCTAAGAAGAACTGAAATAAAAGACCACTAGATCGAGAACGATCTAAACAGAGTGAATAATGAGTAAGTATGTCTGTACATCTCGAAATGCTCCACAGTTGGAATAGTGTCTGTATGGGATCGTGTTTTATTGAGTGATTTCATCGGATTTATACGAGTATGACATATTTTGTCGAGTGAATATAATCAAAAACTAAAACAGACTTCCTTTCTAGTAAGACGTAAAAATAGAACCGTATTTAAAAGAGCATAGAAGGTATTTGTGATAAATAGATATTATCAACCCTATATTGTTTTGTTTAAAAACATTTAATTTATACTTATAATGCTTTATCCAAAATATAGATTAAAGCTTTTTTTTTACAAATACGATACTTCAGATATCATCGGAAATGCATTTATTGGATCTATATTTACTTAGATATACAGAAACTTAACAAATATTCTTGTTTTTGCATAAGGACATTTTGCAGAAATGTCTGCTTCTGTTGGAACACATAGAATCAAATTCATAACAGTGTGGTCGACAGTAAAACGTTTCTTTTTAATTGAATTGAAAAAAATACCTATAACTTTTTTGTCATTGGCGATGATTTTATGCTCACTCAGTCTATCAGAGGCCTTCCACTGGGGATTTAAATAATCACTTGTTCAAGTATACAACAAATTATACATTTTGCGTATGTATAAAATTACGTAAATGCAAATTTCACAAGGCTTGATCCCAATACCCTTTTTACTGTCCAATAACTTGCAAGGACGAAAAAAATCCAGTCCTGACAGAAGTATATATATAGTTTCTATTATTTTGTCTATATGTTTTGATTGTGCACAACTTTTGAAAGTTGATCATGTATTCGTTCTAAAATAAAATTTCAGACAAGATAACAGTTAAAAAGATGACATAATTCGACAGTTGATAAATCCCTTTCACTTCCGAAAAAAAGATAATTATCAACACCAGAATTGGAACTTTTAAAGCCAGTTAAATATTTTTTTTCTGAAAGTACGTGCACTATCATAAATATTAATTATCAAAACATAACAAAAACAGATTTTTTTTTAAAGTTTTCAATATTATAAATCTAAACGTAAAGGTTATTCCTGATTAGTTGTTCGAATTATTCTAGGCGTGGAGAACCTTTGGTGCCCCCACAGTTTAAATGTCTATCGTGAGTCCGTCGTGGGCAGTGGTCGTTACAGACAAACGTTCATCTAATCTGTCCCAGTCAATGGATAATTTAATGTGTCAATCAATTGCCTCAGCCACACTGTTATAAATTATATTCTATTCTTCGTTCCTTTATTGTTCCAGTGCAAATAATATTACAGATTATTTCTTCCACTTGGATCTCATACAATGACAAAACTTCAATTTTATGAAAATGTTCATACCACGAATTGCTTGTAATTAAAAAAACTAGATCACTGGACCCCATTGATAATCATTAGAATATAAAACAAATCTGGGTGTCGTGTGCTGAATGTTGCCCATCTCTTTTTGTTTTGTTTTCATTCTTAACATTTGACTAAGAATACAAAATGAAAATTATTAATTATCACGCAATTGAAGCTCGTTATATTTAAATATCAAAACAGTCTTAAAACTAATGAGACGGTCAAGAATGGCTCATAGACTAATAATCAGCATCAGCATCTGCGTATCGCAGATTTAAGATTCCAAGTTACAAATATATTCTTTAAAAAGGTACACAATACAAAAAGTATTCGAAAAAAATTCACACTTGCCCTCAGTAATGAAAATGATGTATTTTCAAGTAACTTTTGGAAACCCTTTTTACCCTTTTTACCCATTTCAACAAACTATCGGCATTCCCATGGAAACTAATTGCGCCCCTCTTCTTGCCGACTTGTTCCTTTATCTTCATGAGGCTGACTTTATACAAGAAATTCTAAAGAAGAAAGAAAGAGGTTAGCTATATCCTTTAATTTTACTTTCCGTTATGTAGATGATTTTCTCTCACTAAATAATTCAAAATTTGATGACTATGTTGAACGGATCTACCCATCGAACTAGAGATAAAGGATACAACAGATACAGTTAAGCCTGCCTCATATCTTGACTGACATCTAGAAATTGTCAATGTGGGTCGGTTGAAAATTGAAAAATTTACGACAAAAAAGATGATTTCAGCTTCCAAATGAACCTCCCATTTCTATGCAGCAACATTCCAGCAGCGCCTGCATATGGAGTATGTATCTCCAAATTGATACGATATTCCCGGGCTTGTATATCCTACCATGATTTAATTGATAGAGGCTTGCTGATCACAAGGACGCTATTAAACCAAGAGTTCCAAATGGTGAAGTTGAAATGATCCCTTCATAGATTTTTACGGTCGCCATCACGAGTTGGATGACCATTACTGAATATCCGTTTTACAGATGACATCAAATATGTTCCTAATGTCGTTACTACAATCCAGTTTTCATTTTTACGAGTGTAACCTACCGAATTACACTATTTACTGGTCGGCAGGACTCCTGCTGTCTTTTATGTATGAAGAATATCACAATTCTAATATTTTAGTGGGATTCATTCTAATATGTGCTTTATTTGAGTATCCGAGAACTGGTCTGTAATAAATATTTGGAACCTCACACCAATGTGCGATTCTGAATTGCATGTTGCAAAACGTATTCAATACCCTTTACTGCGTCATTTTATTTGACACCTCGACACCGAATGGTTGATTCACGAGCTTGTCAATTTCACTTTGTCATGTGATGTATACAGATTCATAATGTACAAAAAGGGTCAAATGCACAAATTATATAACTCAAGCTACTGTATATTTTAGGTGGTGTATTTTACAGCAACTTTTCCATATGTTGTATTGATTATCCTATTTGTGAGAGGACTGACCTTAGAAGGTGCTTCAGCTGGAATTGAATTCTACATAACACCAGACTTAAGCAAACTCAGTGATTCTCAGGTAAATAATTGTCCGTCAACACACTCAACTCACACACGGATCTATTCGAAATATTGACCGTTGTCCATATAGACATAAACTCATTAACCCCGCCACATTCTGTATGTATGTGCCTGTCCCAAGTCAGGAGTCTGTACTTCAGTGGTTGTCGTTTGTTCATGTGTTACATATTTGTTTTTCGTTCATTTATTCATAAATTAGGCCATTAGTTTTCTTGTTTGAATTGATTTACATTGTCATTTCGGGGCCTTTTATAGCTGATTATGCGGTACGGGCTTTGTTCGCTGTTGAAGGCCGTACGGTGACCTATAGTTGTTAATTGGATGAGACAAGCATATTTTGACCTCTTTTATACGGCTGTCATCAAAATTTTATGATCAAAATAATATTGTCATATATATATGAGTTATATGTTTTTTCAATCGTCACAACTTACACATCAACTGAATGTCTTTTTGTTTTAATCTCATCAACAATCTTAATGTTTGTGAAAAATTGTCAAGTGATCTGATATAAAAGTTAAAAAAAAAATTCAAGGAAATTAAAAATGATAGGGAAATTTGCCTTATTAACCTGGTAATATTTCAAATGTATTTCCAATTATGGATGATATTTTGGTCGTTTTTCAAAAGATGCAGTTTTAATCGATATTGAAGACCCCAGCAATAATGGTAATAGCAGTCATATCTAATATCAATAACGGTACCAATTTTATTGCACTAAATGCGCATTTTGGAAATGAATGTCTCTTTGGTGATGCTCCTGTCCAATGTATTTTAAAAAAATCTAAAACTTGATAAAAAAATGTTTATAAGCCAAAATCCTCAAAAGTATTAGCAAAAACCTGCAAGGAACGATGGCTTTGCACGAGGGAGATAATTTCCTGAATTCAATAAAAATTAAGAACTTTTGTATTAGCAAATTTCACTAACACTATAACCGTATTTCATGCTAGTACTGGCTACTGGGCATGTGCTACCCTCAAGGACTAACAGTTTGTAAAGCCCAAGTAATATGTCTGATAAGATTGATACTGATGGCTGTTTAATAATAACACGCATACTTTTGTATTTATAGGTATGGAAGGATGCAGCGGTCCAGATATTTTTCTCATTGTCTGCTTCGTGGGGAGGACTTATTGCTCTGTCAAGTTATAATCGTTTCCATAATGACTGTTTAGCGTAAGTACACTGTCAAGCTAAACCTATTTTCCCCTAAACAACATCTTTGTACGTTTCGTAAATACAGTTTATGGACAGGTTACGGGTATTCTTATTGTCGTCAATTATTTCTTGTCTAACATAACAATTTAAAAAGCAAATATCCCGAGACATGTCTTCATGTGTACATGTATCTTGTTAACTAGCACACAAAAAAGCCGGTACAGTGTGTCTGTATTTCAAATCATATAGGTTTCATTATCATCTAATATTCATATGTTCGCATCCTGAATATGCATTTAACCTTTAGTCTAATAGAGTACAACATTACCATAAAAGGAAACTCATAAACAAAATGTTAAATACTTTGAATAACTAATATCCTTCATAAGTAGATATAGGCAGATGTGGTATGAGTGCCAATGAAACAATTATATCCGTCTTCATTAGTACATTTTTGTAAGATGTCAAATGATTCTTATCTTGACATGTTGTGGCCACACTGTAATAGCAATCTTGATCGTTATGCAAATTATCACGAATCAATACACTGGTAAATTGTTTCAATATTGTTGTTTGTGAGGAGGTATGAATTCCTTTTAAAACTGTATGAGTCCTGTGCTGAAGCAGGAGTTAGTAGAAATAAGTGATGGTATGGATTTATTCTATGTTTTTAAATTAATGCCCTCTTGGAAAACATGGAAAACTGTCCAGCTTTCCCGAGCAAGTATGACGGTCCTTAACCAACCCTCTTTGTGGTCTATGATAGTGATGGTAAGAAAAGGTTTTGGATATCAGTTTGGGCGTGTCCAGCTGCCAGTCTCAAATGCCGACATACGGGTAGGTCGGGCTTGCAGGTGTAGTCACTTCGATGACCATTCATGCGTTTGTTGAATGGCTGTTCTGTTTTGCCAACATACTGCCTGCAAAATTAAAAATAAAGAAGCTATACTACATTCTGGGTTTTGCAAGTTACATTGCAATATATAGTGTATACGAAACCAGTGATGTGGCAAAAAGTAAAATCACAAAAATACTGAACTCCGAGGAAAATTCAAAACGGAAAGTCCCTTATCAAATGGCAAATTCAAATGATAAAACACATCAAACGCATTGACACCAATTGTCACATTCCTGACTTGGTAGAGGCATTTTCAAATGTAGAAAATGGTGGATTGAACCTGGTTTAATAGCACTAAACCTCTGGTAAGTAATTGTTTGAGCTTTCAGTTTTTTTTGGCAAGTTAGACATCGTCTGTTACTACGCGACATGCACTTTGTATATGCATATGCCTCATGTTACGAGGTGACTGCTTAAAAACAAATTCATATGAATTTCTCATCTTACCTCAGTGATAAAGGTTAAAGTTACAACTCATCGTGTAAGTAGAAGGTAAAAAATGTCTGGTGTATGGAATGGTTGTTAGGTGTACATGTCATTCCGGCTGGTTTCATATGTCCTTCACCTATTCTGCATGGTTCATTAGTCAATGTTAAGTTTCAGTAATAATGTCATTTTCCTTAGATACCAAAATTAATGGGTTAACTACATTTGGTGTATGGAATGATGGGAAGGTTTACATATCTGTCTTTTTTCACCTTATTGTCATTGTTTCATTGGTCAATGTTAAGTTGTTTCCTGGTTAAGTCTGTTCCTGTGGTACTATAAGCAATACGGTCCACAAAATTTGATGTATGGAATGATTCTAAGGTGTGTATGTCTGTCAATTCACCTTTACCTCATTATCGTGATTCATTAATCAATATTAAGTTTTCTTGGCTTGTTCTGTGTCGTGTAATCTATAAGCCATATGTCAACTGTATTTGGTTTATGTTATGATAGTAGGTTGAACATGTCTCTCTTGGTTTAACTGGTCGTAACCTCATTTTCATGAACCATTTATAATGTCAAGTTTATTTGAAACTTGTAGTAAAGCTTTATTGGAAGCAATATCAAAATAAAACTAATCATGGTTTGTAAGCAGGTGAGACATTTCAGCGGATGCACTCTTATTTATCAAATCACTCTCCAAATCTTTCAGTCTGATTGCACATGAAAACTAGTATAAGAACAACATAGTCGTATACATTTGATTAAAAAATGCAAAATAGAATAATTAACGAAAGTACAGTGTTTGTTATATATATAAACGTTATAGATATATGTCAAACTAGCATTAGGTAAAGTGTGTCACTTATCCCAAATTCTTCTATTATTTCAACACAATTCTTTAAACCTTTGTTTACAATTAATTTGAGGTCTGGTTCGATGATATATTGATTTTTTTTAAAATATATGAACAGTTGTAATGGTTATTATGAAATATTTTTCTGACATGTTAATACTAAGAAATCATTGTTAGCATAGAAATTTTAAATAAAGTGTCATTTTTGCCTGTATACCCATACACGTTTTTCGTACAACAATTTATATTTGTCTTAAACAATATTTATAAATATATTTCGTAATTTTGCAATAATACATTTCTCTATTTAATTGGAAACATCATTCAACTTGAAAAAGAAATATCTTCAGCAGTCCTTTTTATTTAAAAATATTTTTTTTTATAAAATTATAGGGAAATCCGGTAAGGGAAACACTTTTGACTCCAGACTGGTAGTACGCTAACGTAGAAATTACATTTAGTAATAATTTAGTTTTGATATCAAAAAATACAAAATTATTGTGTTGTTATTTTATAAAATATAACAGAAGAAAATAATGCTGGACAATCAGAATCATTTATATAAACCCTTAAATTGTTAGAACAAAGTGAGAAATAGGGAATAAACCGATAGGACAGTGGCATAAATGAATAAAAAAAAACGTGCTGTAACACTATCTGCTAAAATAACAGAAGTTAACCCACTTCAAGATCAAATTGAAAAAATAACATTCTACTACAATATTTAGTATTTGCTTGCATATTGTTGAAGGACATATAGCTATTATATCTACATCATTTAGTCCGACAGGTAGTTTTCTCTTTGGCAATCTTATCGATCGATGTATTTAAGACTAGCAAGTAGATTTAATAGTCTCTTTACTGTTCTTTTAGTTGTTTAGAATAATATGATAATGTCAAATCATTTTCCTGACAGAGATTTAATTTTATTAATCACTTCGTATTTTCAGGGATGCAATAACAGTTGCCTTTGGTAATTGTCTGACGAGTTTTTTTGCTGGATTTGTAATCTTTTCTTATCTTGGAAACTTAGCTACCACTTTAGATGTTCCAGTAGGTGAGGTAGCAGACAGTGGACCGTCACTAGCTTTTGTTGTATATCCTTATGCTGTAACAAAAATTCCACCATCTCCATTCTGGGCCATCATTTTTTTCTTAATGCTGATTACACTGGGAGTTGACAGTGAGGTATGTATATGTATGCCTATTTTTATCAGAACTGTTTACAAAAATATGATAACGAAAATGAACGGATAAGGTACGATGCATCCACTGTTTTTTGCCTTTAAAATTAAAAAAATCAGTAACTATTATAAATCAATCCAATAACATACTTTAGTTGTTGAATAGACACCACTAGTCTGTCAGACAGCAGTGTTGACTTAAATATTTATTTTGTATTTTACCTGCATCCTATGACGAAAAAACTAATAAAACGTAACTATAGCCGTATCTTCAATTCTTGTCATTATTATTTGATATTAGAAATGTTCACCCCTACCAAACCGATTATTTAATTGCTACAAGATGTTTATGTTTGTTTAAATATCTTTTTGAATAAGGCTGTAACTTATATTTAATTGTGCCAAAGAACTATGTTTAAAATGTTAAGTCTAAGTCAAAAATGTCACTTTCTACATGTGTACGGCATCAAAGTGTAATAACAATTGACATTTCTGCACGTGGTCATTTTATCATAGTACATTAATATAATTAACATAAATGGGAAAGGGTTGCCGAATTTACTTCTTTTTCAATTTCAAAGGAAAGATATAACCTCTTCGCTAGGACAATCAAAGATTCAGAACAAAGTGATTTCAAATTCAATTGGAGATGCATTGTTATTGGAAGGTTTTAATATATTTATATATCACGGCTTGGATAATAGCTAATGACCGAACTTAAATATATAATGTTGTGTGTTTAGCAGTCAAATTTCAATACATCTTGATTGCAAGACAAAAATTCCCTAAAGCTCAGATTAAACTAGTGGAGCCGCAAGCATTTCACATTTCGTAATAGTCCCATTAAGTAAAACCACAACTAATCCATTATAACAATTTTTGCGTTTTTTTTGTACAAATTATTGTAACATATATGTAAGATTCTGACAATATAACGTTGTATTTCTGTACATGTATCCATTTTTCGAATGTCTAAAGAGTGCTCATCGAATGTCTAAAGATTGCTCAAAACATTCATTATGATAGATTGTGGTAAGTTTGGAATACTTATCGAAAATAAATACAAAAAGGTATCCTTATCTGAAAGATAAAATGCATCGAAAGCAAAATGATGCTTTGTATTTGAAATAAAAACTAATTCATGTTGGAAAAGGATGCTCGCAAATACAACATATTACAAAAGCATGTAAAGTTTGCTATACTGAATGAAAACCTGTGCCTTCAACATAAATGTTGAATGCTGACCTTTAGTTTTCTAAAAATATGTTTATCATAACTCGAATCTGACATTTAACTATTATCATAAAACAACTTTCGGATTTTGATCTTCTAAAAAACTTAGGGAAAATGAGCCCCATCATTGTATGGAATAATATAATTATATCACTTCCAAAAAATAATTGTGTAAATTCCCAAACGCACTTGTAATTGTTGTTCGCTTTATTAATTGACATCAATAGATGTTTTTTCTGTATTATTTTAGTTTGTGTTGGTAGAGACCGTGACAACTTCAGCCTTGGATAGATTTCCAACTTTGAGAAAGTACAAATTTGTGACCGTTGTTACAATTTGTTTTACGTTCTTCCTGCTTGGTTTGACATTGACAACTAATGTAAGTTCTAACTTTTATTGCCATTTTCGTCAATAAAACACACACTAGATACAAACCATTTAGGAGTGATTTTATCTTTGCTGTTTATTGCAGATATGTACGTTATTTGTTTTTAACAATCTCCTTCAACAATCTCATCTTTTTGTCGATTTTTTAGTCAAATATGTTGTTAGTTTTAATTTGTCTATGGTTGTTTGTTGATTTCTTTGTGTAATAAAAATATGGCTCTTTCACCTGAATGTTTTTCATTCACAATAGGCATCGCAATTTGCAAAAGTCAAATATGATGCAAGGCAATACACTTATATACACATTCCACATCTTTATATACCTGTGAGATATTTTGTAGAAAATAGGACCTATATTTATATCAAAAAGTTCCCTCGAATGGCTGTTACTTTTTTTTATTATTATTATTATTTTTTTTTTATATATATTTCGAATATTTTGATATCAACTAAACGAATAAGGACTATGGATCACTGTAGCACCTATCATGTTTACATTTATTTTGATTAATTATAAATAAATTGATAAAGCTTTAAATGTATTATGTTTGCCTCTCATGTATGTTGATCGTTATAGGGAGGTAACTACATGCTGACAGTAATGGACGATTATTCTGGAGGCTGGAACGTGTTAGTTATTGCATTGTTGGAATGCATTTCGGTTGGTTACGTTTATGGTATGTTTTATTGCTAAAAAATTAAGCTCGCGTCAACAAATTTAGTTTAAAGTATAGAACCACTAGTTCAGACCTGGTCAGAAAGAACATACAAGAAAGAAGTACATAATTTATTTTAAACAACATAATTCATCCGCATAGCTGTATCTTTGTCAATAGGTGAAATATTTGGGTAGTTTTTGTATCAAATGAAGGCTTGGGGACTTGAGATCCCTATAGGACCATTTCTTTGAATAGAAAAGAGGTATATGAAATTTTGGAGGGCACATATTCCCTGTTGTTCTGATCAGAAGTACATGTCTTTGTGTTATCAAACTTCCGGGAACCAGTATGCTTTAATATGCAATTATTTTTTCTAATTTTTCTAATTTTTGAAGAAATCTCTTTATTTAGATAAAGAGGTTATAGAATGTGTTAATAAATGTAAATATTTAGGGATAGTCTTTACTTCTACGTCTTTTTCAACCGGGGAAAGAAGAGCTATTCTAAAAATCCTTTAAGGTAAAATTTAAATTACAAAAATCCATGTCAGAATCCAAGTTTTGATACTGCAATTCATTTATATGATCACACAATAAAACCAATTTAATTATATTGTAGTGAAATTTGGTCTTCATTTAAAATTATCTCTGCTGCTTGCAAGAAAAAAAGTGATTATCTATTTGAATTAATCTACACAAATGATTATTTGGAAAAATCACATTTCAAATATTTAAAGTATATTCTTATTCTAAATAAGAAAGCCTCAAATTTAGCAGTGTTATCAGAGGTTGCAAGATTTCCTCTTTATTTTTCTGTCATTATATCTATGGTAAAACATGTACACAGGCTAAACAAATTGGACGAAGGGTTACTTAATGATGCTTATGTTTGTAATAAAATTTTAGATGCAGGAAACATTAATTGTTGGTATTCATCTATGAGATATGTACTTCAATCACTTGATATACAAAATTTAGATACAAAGCTCAATAAATTAATTAAATTTGTGAAATGTAAACTTTGTAACAGTTTTAAAACATTTTGGTTGGTCAAAAGATCTGAAACCTTATCACAAGGCAATAGTAAATTAGAAAATTATTTCAACCTCAAGACTGACTTTGTAAAGGAGGCTTATTTATCAATTAAAGATTTTAGTATAAAAAGAGCTATATGTAAAATGAGAATAAGTGCTCATGATCTTAGAATTGAGAAAGATAGATATAGAAAAAAATACATAGAGAGAACTCAATGTCTATGTCAACACTGCTTATCACATGGATCAAATTCTATTGAAGATGAGACCCACTTTACAGTAAATTGTCCATTATATAATGAACAGAGAAAGTTATTATTTGATAAAGTTATCACTTTTTGTACTAATTTTAAAGAACTACCCAATGATAAGAAATATTTCTGGCTGTTCACAAATGAGCATTTACCAACTCTCATGTGCCTAAGAAATTACATTGTTAAAGGATTAGAAATAAGATCCAGATGTAAACAAAATATATGAAATAATATAACATTTTATTGTTATAAGATTTAATATAATAGTTATATACGACACATGTTATGTTAGGCTCTGATCCTGTCCATAACGTTATAGTATGGTATTAACTTTCTGTTTTGCTTTTTCCAATCATATTGTGTTATAAAATGATGCCCTTTATGGGTTCTTGATTAGATTAATAAAATTCTTATCTTATCTTAAATGCTTATCTTATGCAATTAAAGGTATGTTGAATTTTTCAGCAGAAATCAGGATAAGTTATTGTTTTGACGTGAAATAAATGTCACTTTATTTGAAATTAAGATAAATTAGCCATGAATGTTTGAAATTGCAGAATTTAAGCAATGGGACTATAAATTAGTATGTGTATAACTTAGGGAAGACTATATACAGGTTACATTTACATGTTTAATAACTTGTTAATAGTTTCGAATACTAATTCTTCAAGTTAAGATATCAGTATAATAATGATTTGTAGTATGATTGAGACAACCATCCATAAAGAAAAAATATGGGAGCAAGGTACCGAATAACTTAATCTTAAGAACTCAAAAAGCGCTCACTATGCTAGAATTCATGTACACAATTGCCTAATAAAATACTCTGTGAATTACGACCACAGTTTTAGGTTTTGCCGCAGAATAAATGTGGTCAAAGGACTGAAAAATTCTTAATTGGACTTATTATGGTCCAAAAACCAAAATCTAAATACACGGTAAGATTGTGCATATCCAAATTCACCTATAATCTAATTTATGTATGCATAAATGGGCACTATTATCTAAGTCTTTAGAATTAATTAATTAAGATTAACTAACAAACTTACCACAAAGTTTTTAGAAAAAGTATCAAATAATTTTTTTTCAAAATATCCTTAATACAATGTCTTTAAAAAAACCCAATAAAACTCACCTTTAACTATTTTTAACAATTTCAAAATTATATAATGAACACTAGATTCAAACTATATATAGAGATAATTTCTAACTTGATGCTGCATATATATCTATTTTAAACTATAAATGTACTTGCCATATCTATAAATTGGGAAATACTGCTTTGAATTTGGATTATGATTAAATATTTCGCATAGTTTATGTCTCGGACACAAAAATGGATGATGTCTAAGAAATAAAAAAATTGAAATTGGGCAAATTCCAAATCTTAATACATGGTTAGATTCAGCATATCAATCCACCCAAAGATATTTTTTTTAAAGAAATAAAACAAAAAGTAATAGTTTGACAAATATCTTCTTAACTGTTAGGGTAATAACCCCTAACATCAATCACAACCTTCCCTTTATGGTATGGAAACGTGTGCTTCAATTTCATAGAGATCCATATAAGTATACACAAGTTACTGTCTGAAACCAAAATTTTTTCATGAACCAATCCCAGGAAAACTTCAGTATACCATTGTCGAAAGGATATTTTGATTTCTTGTCCGTATTTGGTTTACTTTTCAAGTGTTGCTTATCTGACTTGGATCGTTCATGCTTTATTGGTCAACGTTTATATTTGTGAGTGTATCTGTTTCGTACATACTATGAGCAAAAAATATATTTAAGGTGAACAAATCTATAAGTTCTATGATCTCATTTTCGTGAATCATTGATAATAATAAGTTTATGTAATATCTGTTATAAAACAGAACTTAAATACTTTCAACACAAAACACCGTTAAAGTATCTGATATCATTCAGTTTGTCTCAAGCTTTTTTTAAAAATTCGTCTTCAAGCCAAAAGGTGTTAAATTGCATTTTAGGATTCCAGTGATGGTGATAGAAATTTGATTGGGTTGTAAATTAATCATTCAATCACGGGTTAAGGGAGACGTGTTGATCTACCAAACACATGTTATAAATGTTTTACAAGGCAAATTGTTATGTGTTTGTACATTTTTCAATTAGGCAATGGTATTAGCTCTGAACATTTATTATTCTTTAAAATAAAACTGTTGGGTATGAGGATTAGAATAGTTTAAACAAATTCCTTTAGTTAGCCGATGACAAACATGTTAAAAGTACTAGTAAATGATTTGGTATTATTAGTTATCATGTGTAAATGCTTTCTATTTTTCCTAGTGCAGTTTTTCTTCTTGATTTTTAATCCTTTTAAATTTGCATTAAAGGGGATGTAACTCTGAAATGGTGCAATTTCTGAAGGAATCTACATGCATTTTTGCTATTTTGTATATTAGTCGGGAAAAAACCGTACGGTTACCCTATCTTTTCTTTTGATATCATCGAAGCATTTCTAAAAGCTATCTTCTCGTCATTTATTTTATTATTTCATTATTTAGTTTAGCGTCTAATCACATACTGATGTTGTCAAAACCAGGAGCTTGAGAAAATGCTCGATGACCTATCATTTTTATTATATTTTTGAAACTATCACAACATAAACTACGTGTTGGCACAGTATGAACAAATATAAATTTTATTTTTATTGTTTGAATATAAAAATTGTGTTGTCAGGAATAGGGAAATGTTTTTAACATTTCAAAATGACATTATGAACTTCGACATATAGTGTAAATGATGGAAGGTTGTTTTCTATTATAATGATCATTTTGCTGGTTTTTAGGAGTAAGACGATTTTTGGATGATATTGAGACAATGATCGGAAAAAGCTTTTGTGGACCAGTCAGTTTCCCGTGGTTTGTTGCTAAATGGTGGTGGGCAATTTGCTGGTGCTTGCTCACTCCTTTGGCTGTCACTGTGAGTAGATATTATGTTGATAAAATTACGATATTAATCGGAAAATCTTAAAACAGTTTAAATAGTACAATAATATACAATGGTATAAAAATAATACCATTATAAAATAAAAATAAAAAGATGTGGTATAAATTCCAATGAGACAACTATCAATTAAAATTTAAATGAAGTGGATGTAAAGTATTATAGGCAAACGTACGGCTTCCAACAATGAAAACCCCATAACCTGTGGTCAGCTATAAAAGGCCCCGACATGACAAATATTAAACAATTCAATTGACAACACCATCGGCCTCATTTATAACAGTTTACGAAAAACATATATGACAGACATGAACCGACGACAACCATGAACTGATTTTTCTTTGTTTATAGTAATACATTTTTTGATTCGAGCGTCACTGATGGGTCTTTTGTAGACGAAACGCGCGTCTTGCGTAAATATAAAATTGTGGTCCTGGTATCTATGATTAGTTTATTATCTAATACATTTATAAACAATAGATCTGTAAACTGGCAAATTTGATCAACCGGCCGATTGTGTATTGTTATATTACAATCCAAGATGGCGATAAACAGTGAATCAACCTAAATAATTCTTATCGATGGAATAGCGTCTTCATTATTTATTAGATCATATGATGACTTCCACCCGCCATAAATCTCATTGTACTAGTATTCAATTTGATATTTTCAATTCTTCTAGCGTTACTTTTCTTGGATAGGTCATTTCCTTCTTCCGTTTTTGTTTTTGGCTTGGCATTATTCAGTGGTGAAAAAAAAATATGCAAATTAACCTTGCAATATTTTCTGTATTATTTATTTTCAGTTTGTATTGATATTTTCCTGGGCAACATATGAAGGGTATTCAGATAAACGTGATAAATATCCAGAATGGGCAGATGCGTTAGGATGGATGATGACGATGTTTGTTCTAGTTACAATCTTTGTTGCATCATTATGTGTCTTCATTAGAACACCAGGAAGTTTTGGAGAGGTATGTCAAAGCAAGTTTTAGTTGAAGGAACACGTGACATATCATTTAGTTAGGTGCATAAAATTGCAAAATTTTGAGGGCGTCAACAACATTATTCATATGAATATGAAGTGATTGATTAATTGTTGGTGTTTTATGCGACTTTTAAGCGTCACATTTAGGATTTATCACAATTATCGAGAGAGAAGAAAAACAAATATGGTAAGAGTAAGACACTGATTGGTTTACACTATGTGATCCAGTGGCAAATAACATGCCTATCAGGACGGGAGTATCTTATTGTGACATGAAAATTCATCAATCAAAAGTGAATACATGCTGTATTATTAACTTGCAGTCTTTAAAAGACATTCATATCCACAAAAAAAAATAATAGTAAAGAAAACGACAATAGCTAGGTATAGGTAAAAATGAAGGTATCAAATATTATGTCTATATGAGAGACATGTACAACATAGTCTTGTTTCCAAACATGACATTTTTAGGGTCATACACTAGAACCCAACTTCCATTACTGATTTCTTGTTTTTTAGTTTGTCAGCTGTATATTTTGACAATCTAATGCCTCAGTTAAATTGTTTTATATTTGTGATGGACGAGGTCTTTTTTAAATGTGGATGTTATGAAAAGTATAGATGTGAAAAAAATATGTGTGCCTGTCCAGGTCAATTGTGTACCAGATGTCACCTAAATTAATCATGTAAAAATAAGTAAATTGTAGTATTGATATCAGTTCATATGCCGATTATTTATAATCATTGTACGATAGTTTTAACAAGTATTATTCATTGAAAAATGTATTTTAAAATCATTTGTTTATTTGAAATAAGGTAAATACATTTTTAATATAAGTTCTTTAAGTTTGAATTTGTCATCAGGTATTTAACAAAATTTCTAGAAATATTTTCAGTGATTGTATAAAATTCCGGATAATTTCAAGGGTTATTTCAAAATCACTGAAACTGTACAAATTCACTTTAGAATATGTTCGTCCATGGTTCAATAATTTCTTGAACAGTTTTATTTCAATTAACTCGATCCATATGACTTAACAGCAAAATAAGAATGATGAGCAATACCGGATCCTAAAAATGATCTTGACTGAAACCATAAACGGTTTTGTTGTAGGCGTGACAAGTTCGTTCATATTATCTGTTCCAAAGAACCTGTCTTACATCACAAACGTTCTAATTGGAACTGTCACCACAGAATATTTCCCCCATTAATTTCCTAATCACTAATGCTTTCTTAAGTTTCAACCGGTACTTGTGTTACATAATAAAGTTGCCAAGTTGTGGTTTTATAAAATAGCAAGTTTCACCTTTAGAAGCATATGGATTCCTCCAACACTTTGAAAGAATAAATGACATCGGCAACTTTTTGATTATTAAATATTATCATGTTTGACAACACAATTTACTAAACAAACTTTTCAAGGTTTACGATATATTTAGTTATTCTTTTTTAATTATAGGGACATATTCATAAATACTGTTTTGATGGATTTTTCCAACACATGGTCTATTGTTATTGTCATTGTCAAAATCGCTGTTTTCAATAAAATAACATTTTTCTAAGAAAGACCTGATGAGAGAATGATAATTAATATTGGAATGTTTAATTTTGAGAAACAAAACAATTTACAACCAAAAACTATATTACATTAATGCTGAAAGATTTTGAAGAAATAAAACACATTTCAATCGAAAAACGTATGCCATAAATGCTTACATTATCTTGTAAACAACGATATATATAATTATCTACCTTGAATATCTTAACATGTATACCAATCGTGGAAAGTTTCCTATTTTTCTCTCCGGGAAACCTGGATGTTTAAGAGAATTAAACTATAGCATTGACTTCATAATAGTTTTCTTTTTATTGTTTTTGATGTTATATACTACTTGCTTTTTACTCATTTAAGCGTATGAAGTACTTAACGACCCCTACAAATGAGTGGGGCCCTGCACTTGTTAAACACAGGAGAGAGGCAAAGAAATACGTTGACAAGTGGGACACATCCTTTGAAGTAGACCCGCATGGAAAAGAAGCTTTGGAAAACGAAGTATCACCAAACGATATAAACGTAGAGGTAAGAATAGTGATATCGTTCTTTCCGAACGCTATGTGTGGTAAAAATATAGTGTTTTATGCATTTATAAATGGAAAAAAGCTCCAACAGTTTACTTTTTTCTGATTGTACCTGGCGCACGTTTTTATTTTTGTTTTGAAATTTGACAACGCACGCACAGTTGATATATAATGATTACATACAGTTACTTTTGATTACAAATATTATACAGCAATTATCGATACCGAATAAAATACTGACATCTATGGTTCTTCTAATAGTGTCTCAATGTCTCATGATATTAAGTATGTACTCAGGTCAGGTTAAGGATTTGTTCTAAGATAAAGGTAATATATTTTACCCCATATCATCAACGTTTATTTTCATAGAAGACTCACAAATAAATCATTAGGCAGATTCTAGATTTTTTTATTACGATTTGGGACTCACGTTATGCCAATGCTAAATAAAAGGTAATAGCCCGAGTCTTTTACGGCCATTTTTTAAAAATCAAGTATCTCAAAAAATTGAGTTCCATAACCTTACCATGCTTACGCAAGCTATCTTCCTTACTTCAAGAAAGAAAGAATAGGCATACAATCGAGAAAAGACTTCCTGTCGTTTATTTGTGAGCAATCATGCCTCACGCGATTTCGCAAAGATTTGAAGAAATGATCAGAATGACTCCATAAATATTTTGATATGAGCGTCACTGATGAGTATTGTGTAGACGAAACGCGCGTCTGGCGTACTAAATTATGATCCTGGTACCTTTGATAACTATATCCAACTAGAAATCTGAATTTCCTATTGTTAGTTTCACTTCTGTTAACATTTAAGACACACAACAGAGGCTTCAAAATAAAACTTGTATTTTATTAAATCATAAAAAACGAAAACGCTTCGCAGCAAAAAATGTAACCCAATACACCAAAAACCTGTGATAGCTCTGCTGTGATTGGTACCAACTTTATTCAAATGTTAGGTATATGAATGCAATCGAAAGTTTGAGCATGTATTTTATTTTTGTATGAAAAGTAGGATTATACTAGAAACAGGTAAAATTATTAACAAATTGAGGAGTATTGACGACAAAAAGAACCATAAGAGTCCGCTCTCAAAAACGATAGACTAGAATATTTATACATATAAATATTTACACGGCAGGTGTTTTATAATTTGTGGATAGTAAAATCAAAATTTAGAATAACTATTGAAACTGAAACATACACAGTAACACGTTACATTTTTTTTTAATAACTCGAGACGGATGCCAAATGTGGAGCGGGATCTGCTTACCCTTCTTGTTGCTTGATGTTTAGTTTCCTATATTGTATTTTGCGTACTGTTGGTTGTCTATTTTGACTTTCATTTTTTACCATGGAGTTTCCGACTTAGAAGATTGAAAGTACCTGTGTTATGTTTCGCCTCTCACTGTTATAATGTTATCATCACCAAAAAAACTGGAAACACGCACCCGATGAATTAAGTTGAAACATGAAACATGAAAACTTAATTAAACGCCTATTTCTACATATACAATATGTATGCAATGGCGTTGTACATAAATGACATATAAAATACAAAAATACTATACAAAAATACAATATGTATGTACTATACCAAAAATTGAAAATTTGAAAATATACACTGTTTATTTGTTATTTACAAAGATTCAGAGTTTCTTACATTTGTACCTAGTTCATTCCACAATTTTGGCCCAATAGTACTAAAGCTTCTATCTGAAAAAGTTTTCTTTTTGTTATATGGGACTGCATAACACCCAATAGATGACTCTGACGACCTTAATGAACTTTTCGACACTTGAGGATTTAACAAATTGATCAAATATGACGGTGCATTACCTACATGACAGTTGTACATATATGTTAAGATTTTGAATGTAATTCTGGCTTTGATCGGAAGCAAGTGTAAGACAAACAATGCCTGCTTGGCACTATCATACTTAGAACGGTTTAACACAAGTTTGGCACACATATTCTGTATAAGTTGCAATTTATATAAATCAGTTTGTGAAATTCCAAAAAGTATAACATTGCAATAATCTAAATGTGATATAACCAAAGATAAGACCAAAGTTTCATTTGCTTCTTTCGATAGATAGGATATTATGCACTTTATTTTGTAGTAGTTCATCATTGCTGTTTTACATTTTTTAGTAATATGGTCTTTGAAGTTTAGAGTCTCATCCAGAAAAGCTCCTAAGTACCGTATACATGTTTTTGATTTTATAGCATCTCCACAAATGATTATTTCTTTTGTCTGACACTTAGAGAGTTGGTGTCGACTGCCAAAGAGAATAAATTCTGTTTTCGCATTGTTCATTTTTAGTTTGTTATTGTTGATCCAGGTGTTTATATGAACAGCGCAGTCCTGTAAGTCACGAATTGCATCCATCTCATTTGTTAATGTTGGCACGAAACGTTTATTAGCAGTATGGTCGTCGGCAAATCCGTACACAGTAATAGATGGTGGAATAATGTCGAATAGAGTTCCGGCGTAGACTAAATAAAGCCAGGGACCTAAGCCAATTCCCTGTGGTACGCTACACTCAAGTTGTCGCTCTGATGATGTTGTAGAGCTGACATTTACACGACAGCTTCGAGGTCTCAAATAGGAATCGATCCATTTAAGTGCGGTTCCATTTACATCGTACTGATATTCGAGTACTTTTATCTAAATACTATTATCTACAGTATCGAATGCTGCACTTAAATCAACGGCGATCATAGCGGTGACTTCTTGATGTTCCATCCCATCGAGTATGTCATTAACGAGTTGTAGAAGGGCCGATTCGCACGAATGGAATTGACGATACGCAGATTGGTTTGTAGGAAGGAGATCATGATCTTTCACTTGTTCATTCAGTCTATATAGCGCACATTTTTCAATTAATTTAGACAGGAAAGACAAGTTGCTTACTGGTCTATAATTTGAGTAAATTAGTTCAAGACCAGCCTTTTTCAGCAGAGGCCTGACTACCGCTTGCTTCCATCTTAATGTAAAGGCGCCTTGACTAAGAGACAAATTAACTAACTTTGTGATAACAGGCAACAATTCACTAAGGAACGATTTAAGTACTTTCGTATAGTAGGCAAAATGTCAAGTTCGCATGATTTACATTGCAATTTATTTATAATGGTCTTAACTTCGTCTTCTGAAAGATGTTTAAATGATGTAAATAACGGAACGTCTTTGAACAATGGTTTGTAATCGTCAAAGTCTCTCAGAGAATCACGAATTGTTTTTATTTTGTTCATGAAGAAGTCCGCAAATTTATCGGGAAGTTCGTTTTCGTTTTCAACGGCTGGCATCGGATTTTCCGCCTTACTGCCTGTTAAGTCTTTTACGAATTTATATAGCTTTTTAGAATCACCTTTAAAAGAAAGTACTTTTTGACTAAGAATGGAATGTTTCTCATTTCTAAGTTCATGGTGGTATTTGTTCATGGATGATTTATAAATTTCGTAATCACACGGTTTTCGGTGTTTACGCCAGAGTCTTTCCGATTTCCGCATGAGTCGTTTCAAAGACATGATCGTTTCGTTAAACCATTAAGTTGCTTTGTGATAGAGTTCATTTGTAAAATTAAAAACGGTTTCGCTTAAAGGGTGAATCTCTCACAAAATAAAACAACTTGTTATAAGCTATCTTTGAATTTAAACTGTCAAGTACTGAACGAATAAAAATAAACATAAATGAGTCATGTATATAGTTATTTTATGTCTATCGTCTATTTCAGATGTATGACAAGCCTGGAAAAGAAAATCTTGCCTATGTTAGTGATAGGCTGTGAAAACTTAGTTAACCAGGAAAGTGTCTAATACTGATGGATATATTTTTTAATTTTCATATTCTGATACTGCAGGAGGACTATATATATATATATATGAATTAAATGGGTTTTAGAAAAAAAAATATTTTCAGTAATTAGCGCAACAAGAAATTGTATGAACTCACTTCTATGTCCGCCACAGTCAAGTCTCAGATCGATCCCGTTCTCAAATCTAAGTCCATGTAAATATTTTACCAAACGTATGTTGAAGAGACTGGACTTTGCAATTTTTACACATGGCAGTAGTTTTTTTTTTTTGTATTCGTCTTTTTTACTTATGGCAGTTGGCATTTTTTATTTGTAACTAAAAGATTTCATTTTCAAAACAAAATTCTGTCTTATGGTCATTATATAATATACTAGTAATTCATTTTAATGTAAGGGATTTTTGTATCTACTACTGCACTCATGAACTTTGCCTAATGAATAAAAATATGACATTGGGGATGTGTATGCTTACTATTTATTTTTGTTCAGTTGATCTTGACTTAACATTTATTGGAATACATAACCTTTTCTTCTATAGAAGTGGCGACCGTACTTGTCATACATATATTTGAATTTAACGTTTACGCCAGAAATATTATTATTAACCCTTAGTCTTACATATTTAACTGTTATAATGTATGCATAGAATTAAATGAAAAAAATATCAAGTAGTTATGTTATAATACTACAGTATCATTGTAAATATGTTGTTACTTTGATTTCCATACTTTTTTGTTTCACGTGTCTTGCGACGAAAGTCACAAATTGAGACACATAAGGATGTTCATCCGTTGGATGCAGAGGCGACGACGAAGCATTTCATTAAGGCTTCATATTATACCAAGAATGTGACTGGATAATCCTCTATTTCTGGTATTTAGGTTCAGTAACCATTGAAAAAACTATTGTTTTTATAAACTGATTGTTTATTTATGATAATGAGCAAAATACCAACTATATTTCAATATATGGTAAACAAATCAGTTTAGCAGGTAAAAGACCACCAATTAAAAACCATTATATGAGCAAACAAAAATATTTCTATCTAAGTAAACGATGACATCAAAAGCACTATTTTTAGTCATGGAAGGCTCTTTTTGTGAAAAGGAAAGGAGATGGTAGTTATTACTATATTTATTTCACTTGACTGGGCGGGTTTTAAAATGTTCGCTTATTTAAGACCAGTCCATCTATAGACAGGAGTTTTGGGATAAACTCATCAATGATGTGTCCAGTTATTCTTCCCGTATCATACACTCTGTTTGTAAATGCGTTTGGTGATACTGATTGGTGATTAGAATTCAATAATAATTATGACGGAAATCATCCTTATCACAAACATCTTCAAGTGGACTGTCCTTATGCAAATTAAAACATAAGCTCCGCCCGATCAGTTGAAGTAACATTGGTAATACGACATAAGGAACATATCCGCTATCATCTGTGAAACAGATATTTCATAACTTTCAAACCTCTCGTGATTGCGTCCGTAAAATTTACGAAGGAATGTTTTCAACTTTACCATTTGGAACTCTTGGTTGTATAGCTTACTTATGAGCAGCAACCCTCTATCAAGGAAAGCATGATAGGAAATACATGCCCGGGAGTATCGTATCAATTGGGACATATATACTCCGTATGCAGGCGCTGCTGGAATGCTGCTACATATAAATGGAAATTGAGAAGCTGAAATCATCTTTTTTGTCGTAAAGGTTTGTTTTCAACCGACCCTCATTGTCAGTTTCTAGATGTAAGTCAAGATATGAGACAAACTTAACTTTATCTGTTATAGTTAATTATTTAGTGAGAGAACATCATCTATATATTGGAAAGTAAAGTTAAAGGATACTGCAAACTTTTCTTTCTTCTTAAGAAGTTTCTGTATGAAGTCAGCCTCAAAAGAATAAAGGAACAAGTCGACAAAAAGGTCACAGTTGGTTCCCATTAGAATACCGATATTTTGTTGAAAAACACATCATTCACACATGAGAATTAGGTTTTTTGTCAAGAAATCAAGCATCTTGATTATGTCTGTTTCAGAGAATTTTTTGTTTGAATCGGAGTGATTTTTTACAAAGCAGGATTTTATCTCTCCCGAAGACAAGATATTTGTATCTACGTTGGCCATTTTTTTTTTATCAAAGCAATACCAACTCTTTCAATTTGTCGTTAAGTTTGGAATGGGGAATACTTATGTAAAGTGTAGGAAAGTCAAACGTGTAAATACTTTTGTATCAATACTATGTGTATATCTGAATGGAATATATAGAAATCTCGACGGAAGGCAATTTTTAAATTTTTTTTTTATAAAACCCAAAAAGTCTTATTTATTTGAAATAAGATGAATTTCTGAAAGTCTTTTCAGAAAGAACAAACAATTGTGCGAGAAACACTGATGAATGCGGTCTTATTTTGTCTCTATGTATTTGGTTTGTACAAAGAACATGAAAACAATTATAATTAAAGTATCAGTTGTGTTCTCTTTTTTATGTATATGTTCCAGACCGTATGAGTATTTGGACCGTACGCGTACGGTCTGGACCGTATGCGTACTTTTTCAAAATACTCATACGGTCGGACCGTACGCGTACGGTCTGACTATTATTAAAAAGTTGGTCAAGTTTATTAGATACAAATGCATATAGCAGATCAACATAACTTAACTATCAAATTAATATAAAAACGTTCAATTGTAATTGAAACTAAAACTTTATATTCTAACTTGTTTTTAATTCACGCTAATTAAATATGCTAATCTCTTGTATTAAGCATATCGATCAGTAGTACATTAATTGTATTATGAACGCTGAAATTGAAGATATCGGAAGTAAACATAAAGTGGGAGTTCAATTGTTTTAAAATATTTAGCAACTTTACCAAAAAAAATTAAAAAAAAATGCAAAAGAACATGCATGAACTGCATACATGAAATAATCAAATTGCTAAAAATATTACGTTACTTGAATTGTGTCACCTTGGGCGAGAGTACCAAAATAGGATTCATATATACAATTAAACAAATACCTAATTTTAATTGTTCGTTTGTTCATTTTATCTATCTAATTGTAACAAATTATCAATAACAATTTGTAAAACTAAAAATAAAGATTGTTTCAATTTAACCCATATGATCAAAGAACATGTATTGTCAGATCGTACTGGACCGTACGTGTATACGTATACGGTCCGACCGTACGCGTATGGTCGGACCGTATGAGTATACGTATACGGTCCGGACCGTACGCGTACGGTCCAAATACTCATATGGTCTGGAACATATACATGACAGTTTTCTCCTGGTAACCTTTTTCATTGCTCTTCCATCTAGTTTTCTTTCTGTGCTCTCTCTTCACGTTCAGTATTTATAACAGAATAACCTGTCATATGAAAAATAACACTACTCATTTCTTTTTCACACTTTTGAATTAGTAAAATATAATCTAATGTTTTGGGAAAGTATAGACATGAGTATATTTTTATGACAGGAGATCAGTGTGATTTATTACCATAACCAGACATCCGACTTTAGCGCCCATTTTATTCCCCCAAGTATATTTTTTACGAATCTGTTTTGATCCAAACGCATTCAAATTTTCCTATTAAGGCGTTTAGTTTTTAAGTTTTCCTATCAACCCCCTTAACCGGTTTACTTTTATTAAAACGTTTTAGATGACCAATTATATGCATCATAACACTATTTCTCTAGGACTAATCAAGCTCTTCCTCGATTAAGCCTGCCTTCTTGTATGGAATATTGGTAGCATCATAATGAAAAAGTTATAGTTCACAGTCCGGATTTAAATGTTGACGTCATGTTTTTGCATACTAAAAAACAGAAGTTAGCATTTCGATACAAACTATAATTCACAATAACCATACGCACAATACACATAGGGACGATACATGCACAGATGATGGGCGATGAATGCATTGCAAACGATGCACACACGATGATAATTCATCACTATACGGAGAATGATCGATTGGTGGTCGATCTTTAAGTGATAAGTGGTACACGGGTAATGAATACGACGATTAATGGGCGTTGCACGAACGATGAATGCACATAGGCCTGGTACATGATTTTTGCAATATCGATATCAAGCCAGGGATGTAAAATAGAATCCCAACTATTGTATTGATAGCTATATAGAGTTTGAGAAATATTTTTTTTATTCGTAAAATCCCGCTTAGATAGCATAAAGTATAGTAATAGTTTTCCAAAAATGTGAAGTTATAATTTGTATGCAACAGATATGCGACTTTTCACGACTAGTTTTTAAAGATAATGAAGGGCTTGCACAAGTACATAAATATATCACAAGAATATACCAAAAAATACAATTAAATTGACTTAAACAATTTTGTGGATGTTTTGAGCGTGTTTTAATTAAATCTATTGACCCTTTATTAATCATGGGTTGCATAACTGATAACGCTTAACTCTTATATTGATACATTATACCTGCGACTATTATAATGATTAGTTTAGTCCAAGATCGTTGTCATCAAAGTAAAAAATGTGTTAGGTTGCTGATCTATTGATTCGCGGTGTTTCGCTTAATATGAAGTCACATGTATTGTCGAAATGCGCATCTGGTGCACTGAGTAAAATTGGAACGTAAAAGATATATTTTGTCTGACGTATTAAATTATAATCCTGGTACCTTTGATAACTATTTACACCACTTGGTCGATGCCACTGCTGATGGACGTTTTGTCCCCGAGGGTCTCACCAGCCCAGTAGTCAGCACTTCGGTGTTGACATGAATATCAATTATATGGTCATTTTTATAAATTTCCTGTTACAAAACTTTGAATTTTTCGAAACACTAAGGATTTCTTACCCCGGGTATAGATTACATTAGTCGTATTTGGCACAACTTTTGGGAATTATGGGTCCTCAATGCTCTTCAGGTTTGTATTTGTTTGGTTTTATAACTATTTTGATCTGACGCTCAGTCTTATTTAGACGAAACGCGCGTCTGGCGAATTAAATTATAATCCTGGTACATTTGATAACTATTGTCACATGATTTCGCAGAACTGATCATGACTAGTAGATCTACAATAGAATGAGGGCCAACTCTTGTTTTACCTAATGCCATGTTGTCAATTCGAAATAAAATATCGATTTTTGAAATTTGATGCCCATATCAACATAGCTCAAACAGTTGGATCTAAATTTAAAAAGGTAATGTCCTTCACGATTGGTATATTTGACCATGCTTACGGCCATCAATATTGTACCCATTTACCATTATATTTTTTTAATGTGCACCACAACCTAAAGCAGAGTTATCACAGCTGTCAGTGTATAAATGTAACGTTTCATTTGTTATCCTTGCGGTTTCTGATAGATCAGAATCAATCTTCGTTCAAATTTTCCAGAAAAAATCAGCCAAACTTTAGCATCTTCTCTGAGATCTTTATTTATTCCAATTGAATAAAAAGAGGGTTTTTTTTAGACCCTTTGCCGTCATAAAACATGCGAAGGAAAATCCTAGCCGAAGGAATCGCATTTGAACAGAAAGCCATCAAACCCCCCCACTGTTTTAAGTCCTTGTGTTTTATCTTTTAATAAACAAAATTGGTTCAAGTAAGGACTTGTGCTTTAACCGTTTGTATTTTGGTATTCCAACAACCATTTCAACAGTGTCTATTGTCCGACCCTTATAATTCCAGAGCTGCTTTTTCCGAAGCAATAGGAACTCCTAATTTTTCACCAATATCTGAAAAAGTGTCTACCAACTCTGACATACGGGTGTATCCTCAGGGCCCCAAACAATAAATCATCCAAATAACGAACAAGTGATTTCAACTACAAAACAGTGTAAAAAGACGACGATGTTCCTTTGGCTCCATCATACGGTGTGTATATATCCCAACTCGTTCGTTATGTCCGTGTGTGTAGTGATGAAATAGATTTAAGGTAGCACAATACAAAGATTTTTCATCCCCAATCAGACATTTTTAAACTGATGTAATTCCACTCATCTTTCTTTAAATTTAATAAATGAGGTACCAAAAGAAAGAAGAAGGATTAATCTTTCAAATTGTGATAATTTCATTATGACATAATTATTACATAATGAATTGTTATGTAATTAGTTGCCATACTGTGATGTCCATACTTGAATTAATTTAGCTTCTTTGTTATTCATAGCATCCCAAAATACTTTATAGATTCTTGCACAATACAGTTTGACCTCCAAAACTGTGTCTCAGAATTTTCCTTTTGTATTTCATTC
Organism: Mytilus galloprovincialis; assembly: GCF_965363235.1. Classification (NCBI taxonomy): domain Eukaryota; kingdom Metazoa; phylum Mollusca; class Bivalvia; order Mytilida; family Mytilidae; genus Mytilus; species Mytilus galloprovincialis. The sequence continues at coordinate 50,820,562 of NC_134841.1, forward strand.
TCTCATAAATCTTCAATGAAGTTTGAACCATCAATTCATAAGAGACCACTAAATTCAATTGGGTATAAAATTTGTTCTATTGATGTTTTTTAGAAATCTGAGACACAGTTTTGGAGGTCAAGCTGTGTTGTACAAGAATCTATAAAATATTTTGGGATGCTATGAAGAACAAATTAAGATGCTAAATTCATTCAAGTGTGGACATCACAATATGGCAACTAATTACATAATAATTAATTATGTTATAATTATATCATAATGAAATTATCACAATTTGAAAGATTAATCTTTCTTCTTTCTTTTGGTACCTCATTTATAAAGTATAAAGAAGGATGAAATGAATTACATCAGTTTAAAGCTGTCTGATTGGGGGTGAAAAAATCTTTGTATTGTGCTACCTTAAACGAGCGTAATCAATGCATCATTGGTAAAATTTCGTTATCATAAATTATTGCAAACTTTTACTAAATTCTTTCATAGATACTGATTTGATTAGAAATTTTGATATAGGCTACCTGTAGAAAACTGATTAAAAAACGGTATTTCACATCATAAATGTTATGGTAATATTGTTATTAAAGCGCGAAAATCCCTTTGTGATCCGTGTAAACTATTCGAACCTTATTAGTATAAAGGTTGTCTTACCAATGTTAACAATTAGATCTTTCAACATAATTTACATTGTCACAAATATCGATTTTGTAATCAGCAAATTAATTAAAACAAAACTGAATGTGTATTCTTTTCAAACGGGATGTATAAATACACATCCACGTTCATGTTTCTATCTAGAGGTTAACTCCTAACTACATGTTGATACTTTATTTTTGGCATTACACAAGTCACGTCTTCTATGACTTACTATCACGTTAAAATACAAAATCCATAGGACGTGTTTTAGTTGATTTTAGTTTGCTCTTCAACTTCGTACTTTATTTTGCCTTCTTAACTTTCTTTTATTCGAGCGTCACGGATGAGTCTTTTGTAGACGAAAGGTGCGTCTAGCGCAAATTCAAAATGTCAATCCTGGTATCTATGATGAGTTTATTTATAACCACTGGGTCGATGCCACTGCTGGTGGATTTTTTATTCCACGAGGGTATCACCGGCACAGTAGTCAGAACTTCCGTGTTGACATGACTTATCATTGATATGGTCATAATTATAAATTAACTGTTTACAAAACTTTTAATTTTGGAAATACTAAGGCTTTTCTACATCAGGAAAAGATTACCTTAGCTGTATTTGGCAAATGTTTTTGCAATTTTTGGTCCTCAATGCTCTTCAACTTCGTACCTTATTTGGCCTTTTAAACATTTGCTTCGAGCGTCAATAATGAGTCTGTAATAGACGAAATCCGCGTCTGGCACAATTATTAAATTTCAATCCTAGTATTTATGATGTGTTTATTTACAACCACTGGCCTGCATGGGTCAATGCCACTGCTGGTGGAGTTTTAACTCCACGAGTGTATCACCAGCTAAGAAGTGAGCACTTCTGTGTTGACACGAGTTATCATCAATATGGTCATAATTATAAATTAACCGTTTACAAAACTTTGAATTTCTTATATACTAAGGCTTTTCTATCTCAGGAATAGATTACCTTAGCTGTATTTGGAAAAACTTTATGGAATCTTTGGTCCTCAATGCTTTTCAATTCAGAACCATATCTTCCCTTTTTAACATTTGATTCGAGCGTCACTGATGAGACTTTTGTATAGGCGAAACAAGCTTCTAGAGCAAATATAAAATTTCAATCTTGGTTTCTATGATGTGTTTGTCCTGAAAGAAATTTCTGAGGTAACAGAAATAATTTGAGTGGTGCAGGTGGTTTGGATTTTACTCTTTGTTTAAGGCCGTTCAGTAAACCATAGTTTGTAAAATTTTGGTCATACCACATGTTTTTATAAGGAGGTTATATTACATTCTAATGTGACGTGCTTCTTTCGCTGTATGAATAAACCCATGCTCTAAATCCAATATTTTTTGTTTGCATGTGCGTACATTAATGACTACTGTAGAATAATGAATTTTATCGATTTGGCATGCATTAAATATATTTCATTAACTTAAAACACTTCCAAACTCTTAAATGATGCACATAGTGTTACTAATTCATTTATTATGACTGTAATGTGTTGCATTCCGAAATTGAAATATTTGACCTAGATACGACAACCGTTCATGCTGGCTGTTCAAAAACTCCTCCCTCTGAAAAACCACATTGCCAGCCGTTAGCGTCTTTACAAACAAAAAAGGGAGGTTCATGGAAGAGCTTACACAATCACTTTACCCTTATACACATCGGACATAGAAATTAACTTAATTGTCCTAATCAAAATCATAATAATTGATGCATGCTATATTTATTGTAGTTTTAACATGGGTAGTCATTATATTCGTGTTATTTTAGCCCTCACTATCGCTCGGGCAAAGATAATCACGAATATAATGCCTACCCATGTTAAAACTACAATAAAGTATAGTTTGCATCAATTATTTCTTAAATAAAAATGCAAGTGTCATTTGTGTTTTAATAAAATATTATCGCAGAGATATGTCTGGCCTTTTTGTAATTTTGTAATTTTGATAATGCAAATGTTGAAACCAAAATAGCAATACTTTAACATCTAACACAAGTTATGCAAATATTCAAAGTCATTGAACCATGACTGAGTAACATGGCTAAACAATCTCCATCTAAATGAGATGTGCCAATGCTAATACAACTGCATACCAAATACCATTGATTTATTGTAAGTCGTTCCCAAACTCAATAGTTTGCATCAATTATTTCTTAAATAAAAATGCAGGTGCCATTTGTCTTTTAATAAACTGTTATCGCAGAGATACGTCTGGCCTTTTTGTGATTTTTTAATTTTGATTATGCAAATGTTGAAACCAAAATAGCAATACTTTAACATCTAACACAAGTTATGCAAATATTCAAAGTCATTGAACCATGACTGAGTTACATGACTAAACAATCTCCATGTAAATGAGATGTGCCAATGCTAATACAACTGCATACTAAATACCATTGACTTATTATAAGTCGTTCCCAAACTCAATAGTTTGCATCAATTATTTCTTAAATAAAAATGCAGGTGTCATTTGTCTTTTAATAAACTGTTATCGCAGAGATATGTCTGGCCTTTTTGTAATTTTTAATTTTGATTATGCAAATGTTGAAACCAAAATAGCAATACTTTAACATCTAACACAAGTTATGCAAATATTCAAAGTCATTGAACCATGACTGAGTTACATGGCTAAACAATCTACATGAAAATGAAAAGTGCCAATGCTAATACAACTGCATACCAAATACCATTGACTTATTACAAGTCATTCCCAAACTCAAATACAAAAATCAACTTGTAAACTATGTAAAAGTTTCAAAGTCAACGAAGCATGAAGAGGGGATGGGGCTATATAATATCAATGGAAACAATACTTGCAAATGTAAATAAATTGATTTAACATTAGCAATTCATCTTAAACTGATCTAATCACAAACTAATACATGTAAACTAACATAAGTTTCAAATTCATTAGACTGTGACTGAGGGGGCGAGGCCAAATATTTTCCATGGAAATGAGATGTTCCAATGCTTATACAACTGAATACCAATTAACATTGGCCTACCACTGATGGTTCCCCTTGAATTGACCTAATCACAAACTAATCATGATAACTTACAAAAATTTTCAAAGTCAATAGACCATGACTAAGGGGGCGGAGCCAAATTATCTCCAAAGAAATGAGATATGCCAATGCTTATACAACTGCATACCAAATATCATTGATCTACCACTTGTGGTTCCCCATAAAGTGACCTAATCATAAACTAATAAATGTAAAATAAGCAAAAGTTTTGAAGTCAATAGACCATGACTGAGGGGGCAGGGAAAAATAATCTCCATGGAAATGAGATGTGCAAATGCTTATTCAACTGTATACAAAATATGATTGACCTACCACTTGTGGTTCACCATAAACTAGACCTAATCACAAACTAATACATTGTTGACGCCATCGCCAACGCTGGAAACAGCATACCTGTGTCTCACTTTTTTACTCCGTCAAGGCGAGATAAAAATAGAATTTAAGGATTTAGTTATAACCAATTTTATAATTCTTAAATGTTGTTTATTTGGAAACTTTCCTTTTCAGTGTGACGTTTTACTCAGCTACTTGACAAACGAATCATAAATGCACTTCAAGTTTTTAAAACATCAAGTCCCCAGTTGTTTAAAAAGTAATAAAATAATAAACAAAGTCTCATTTAAAGTCTCATAATTTATTATACAGATGTAAAGATTGTAAAATTAGAATTTATAATACCATTAATGTATATAAAGTAACATTGAAACAGAAAAAAATATATATCTAATAGTAATACTATAACATTTTATACATACAAAGTTTTTAATAAGACATGTTTTTAAGGATGTACTTAGGTCAGGTTTAGGAATTTTTATCAGATGTTGAGAGTCCTTGCTTTTTTCCTACAAAACAGTGTGAAGATTTTGCCCCATAACACCCATTTTAATAAATATAAGACTTCAATAGCCCATAAAAGTTCTTTTATCAAAATTTAAGCAGATTCTAGATTTTTCTTTAGATGGAAACCCAAATATTACCAATGAAAATATAATGGAATAAGTCTCAAGTCAGCCTTTTCACGCTATTCCAAAAAAAAAATATCCCAAATAGGAGCTCCATTAATAACGCTCTTTTGACTTTTAATATCAACTTTAAATTCATCATTTTTTTTCACCCAAGTACATCCTTAAGAACAGAGACACAAATCTTGAATATGTAAAGTATTATCTTTTCTTAACTTTCACAGGTTCTTTCTAGCAAAAGGGTTATTTAACCAAAATTTTAGCCAAAAATTTACACATGTTCTTTCACTCTAGAACAAAGTAAAAAAAAAGACTATTTTATTGAATTTGCCATTTCATGTACATGTATTAAAAGCAGTAAAAATAATACTTTAATGTTCAAATCACACACAATACATTGGCACAAGAATAAATTAAAAATAAGAAATCTTTCTAATGTAGTCTTTAGTATATTAGCTTGAGCAAACAATCTAAAACCTCAAACAAATTATGACTATAACAGAATAAGAGAATGGAAGCAGTGAATGTGTCAAGGAGACAACAACCCCACCAAAAAAACAGAAAACATCCCTTTGGTATACATCCGATGATGCAGACATAATCAAATTCATGATTAAAACTTAGAGTGCAGAATGGTAGTTAAATTCTAAAAATTATTGTGAAATTCTCTACCAAAATACTGGACCTATACTGTCATAGATAAACTTTCAAATGGAACTCAAGAAATGTAACTCCTGGCCTCACGGTCATAAAACTTTCGAGCATGATTTTTGTACTCAGACTCGAAAATCAACCAATCAAATTGCTGGATTTCCTGTTTCGAGCATGATTTTTGTGCTCCGAGCACTGAGCAAAGTTTTATGCCGTCAAGGCCTGTTACCTGTTACATTAACTCATAACTGATATTAAGTGCAAAATTTGGAATAAAAAAAAATAAAAAAATCCTATGATTACTGGTATTCTTCCTATTGAAGACCATATTGGAATTCAGATTTTTCATTTTAGAATCCCTGCATTTTCGAGGATATTTTATTTTTATGGTTTTGTCAAAGTCTGCATACGAGCCTATATTAAAAAAATTAGTGGTGCACCTGTATCCACGAAACCCATGAAAATTGGTATCCAACAAAAATAATAATGAATCCGCAGTATGCAGAATTTGTCAAAAACACCAAATCAAATATAAAAGAGTGTACATGCTGGAATGTATTACCTGATTTACTTTAGAATGATTTATGTTAAAATTTTGTAAAATGGAGGTTTTAATACAAGTATCACACAAACTAACATAATAAATGATCCATGACAATGAAGTCGCAGTCAGATCAGACTCTTTTAAAAATTACCTCCCTTTGCCTGCAACAACACTATACATATGAGTAAAATTAACAAGTTATTTGCCTTAAAGCTATGTACACTGAAAACTACAAAATTCATACCTTTTTGGTTTACACTATAAAGCTTAGTTCGGCATAGAAATTTATTCAACAGTAGACAAGACAGATATACATACAAAGCAAACAAACTATAAAATATAAAATTACTTAGGATTTACTGTAGCCAAGTAAACATAATATAGCCATATAAATCACAGATATGCTTATTTATAACAAATAGCCCTTAAAAAAATAAAAGATACCAAACGGACAACCAATAATTATTAGTCGATTTAAGAAGTCATTATCTTGGTAAAAAAAAGAAAAATATAATGAGGCACAAGATGTCATTTCAACATCCTGAACATCAGCCATACATTTTTCATTTTTTTATTTCTTCAAACCCATCTCAACCCCATAAAAGATTTTCTAGAAACATATATACACAATAGTGGTGTTTGATTTTTAAATTCTGTTTTTCACATCTGAGGCAAGGCTACTCACTAAATTTCATTCAAAATAAAAATAAAACATATTTCCTTTAACCCTCCCTCTTAAAATGATACCATGAATTAAAACAAATTTATTTCCATATAAATGCTGTATTGGGAATTCCAATAATTTATCATATGAACCTTTTACTACACTTATCAAATCAACCGGTAATTATTTCTACAAAAATATTAAAAAAAAAAATTAACAGAACACTAATACACTGCAATCTAATTTAAATTAAATCTCCGCACTCACTCATTTTTTTATGCTTGCTTGCTAAGGGAGAGCAACCAAGCATAAAAAAATGAGCCAATGCGGAGATTTAATTTTAATTTGATTGAATACACTGTGAAATATGATAGAAGCACTCCTATTATGTTAGAACACTACTGGCTACTTTAATTATATGGCTGAAAGCAAGACATTTACAGCAGCAATAAAAGTGTCAAATATACAAAGTATTTTGATTAAAATCATTGACTAGAGAAGTGAAAAAGAATTGCTTTAAAAAAAAACATATATATTAAGTTTTGAAATACCCATAACCATATAGACTTTGTTAATAGAAAATGTATGCACATTAGTAATAAGAATACATGTACATACAAATGAAAATATATTTTTATGTAGACATCATATCAAAGGTTTATTAATTCTGATAAATATGACTTAGTAGATTTGAAAAGAACCTAAATTTTATATTTTTATATACTCAAAGTATTTAACTGAAATAGAAAAAGATATTAAAATGAAAAGATAGTCAAAAATTTAACTGCAAAATATACCCATAAATGTTTACTTGCTACACTCAGAACCATTTTAGAATACCAGAAGTCCTAAAATCAATGACCCTGAAGCCACAATGGGTATACATGTAGGTATCATTTCACTTATTTCAAGATTTATAGACTAACTAATTGAAGAATTCAAATATAGAATAATATTCAATGAGTGTCCAACCAACACATTAATTCACGAATGTTCATGATGCATGAGTTAATTATCAGTGTTGTTCAGTCACAAGTTGAATATTTTTACATTGACAATGGGCTTTTTAATAAGATTAAAGTAGAAAATGTAAAGAACTATATCATTTTCTATGGATTCATAATTTTACTTCGATGTAATATCATTGACAATGTCTTGAAATCACCTATTGTTGTATGACGCCAGAGGAGTGAAATAATTGAGTTTATTTCACAGGTGAAATTATCAGTTTTAATTTCACTGGGAATCACGGTAATTCATTGCAACAAAATGTAATATTAAAAGTTGACTAACGGGTACTTGCACATATCATATATGAGAACAGGTTATATCATTTGAAGATAACAGCAAGATCTCAAAAATGAGAAATCGCAAAAATATATACATTGACAAGTTATCATGTCAATAAAATAACTCAGTTCTATAAAAAAAAAAGTGTGGTTTCTGAGTCCAGGTATTTCTTTTATGAATTTTTAAATTTTCTTTATTTCCTCCATTTTTTGGTACCTTCAATTTTTTGTTACAGTGTTAAGACTTTTAAACATTTGGCACAAACCTTTTACTGATATCATTTCACTCTCAAATCATTCAATATGACTACTTAAAATAAAAGGAGAAATATTTGAGAAACTATCTATACAAATTATCAAAAAGAAATTTTTAATTAAACTTATGCAGGCTTAAACTACGAAAAATTTGACAGATTAGCCAAGTGAACACAGATCAAAGATATTTAAAATGAATATTTATATACAGATGCTTCACATTTCATAAAAAAATACTTAGTATTCACATCTTATATGAGGGAAACAAATCTTGAAATGATAGACAAAAAAATATGCAATTACTGAAAAATATGTATCAGAACTAAAAATTAATCCAAACAAAACCAGATGCTCCACAGGGTGCAGCTTTATACGACAGTTGGGGCAAGTATGAACACAACATTTAATTTTGGACCCTTTAGACCTCAATATGGACCAATTTGATAACAGGGCCCAAATATGAAAAATCTAAATACATATGGTTAGATTTAGCATACCAAAAAACCACTATATATTCAATTTTTGTCGAAATCAACCCTGATTTGGACCAACTTGAAAACTGGGCCTATAATCAATAATCTAAGTACATGTTCAGATTCAGCATATTAAAGAACCCCAAGAATTCAATTTTTGTTAAAATCAAACTAAGTTTAATATCAGACCCTTTGGACCTTAATGTTGACCAATTTGAAAACTGGACCAAAAATTAAGAATCTTAATTCACGGTAAGATTCTGCATATCAGAAAAACCCCAATAATTCAATTTTTGATGAAATCAAACAAAGTTTAATTTTGGACCCTTTTGGCCCCTAATTCCTAAACTGTTGGGACCAAAACCCCCAAAATCAATCCCAACCGTCCTTTAGTGGTTATAAACCTTGTGTTAAAATTTTATTGATTTTTTATTTGCTTATACTAAAGTTATTATCTGGAAATCATCTGTCTTCGGACGACGCTAACGAGGCAAAAGACAACAACGTGATACCAATATACGACCAAATTTTTTTTAATTTTTGCGGTCGTGTAAAAACTGGACATCATATCTCCACATCTAAATTAACACAATATTTTGATAAAAACATAAACTTAATAAATCAATATAAAAAATTATTATTTGGCTATAAAAAGGAAAACTATTCTAATTTCAAAAACAAAACAAAGACAACAGTTGTTTTCTACTTATATTTTTAAGTACTAAACATTTCAATATGTACAATTTTAAATTTAAACGAAATAATACATGACCAACAGTTCCTATTTTTCATATTTAATCACAATTTTCAATTTGGTATTAAGACCTTAAAATCAACAAATGATCTAACTAATAAAATCGACCAAAAATACAAAAACTTATTATCTTTGCAGATATTTCATTTAGGTAGTAGATGGTAAAAAAAGGTGATATAATGAGGTCTAGGATTGGTTATATTTGGTAAAGGTAAGGTACATCTAGTACATCTAGATATAACAAATAGATTCATGTTATTCCTGAAGCTTACTTATAATTTCGAAAAAAAACATCAGTTATCTACACGTTAGTAATTTATCTATATCTTTTAGTTGTCACATAATACATTCCTTGCACTTGTGAGAGTTGTGATTGTAAGTCCTCTATTCTGATCTCTTTTAAGTGAAGTAGTTGTTCTAATCTCTTTATTTTTGAATTCAGTATCTGCAAATAAATATAAACAATTGAAAATCATTCTAAATAACAATAACCAGTATACAACTAACTGTCCCCTTTCCGGGATTTTTGGGATCAAGGTTGGGTTAAACTATATTCCTTGTTATGATCATGTATCTGTGTCCATTTAGTAATCGATTCACACTATCCCTGCAGATTCCTTGAAATTGTAAAAGTACATCAGTTATTTATATTTCTATGCTAAAGTTATTTATCGGTATCTTTTATTTGTCACATAATACATTCCTTGCACTTGTGAGAGTTGTGATTGTAAGTCCTCTACTCTAATATCCTTAAAGTGAAGTAGTTGTTCTAATCTCTTTATTTTTGAATTCAGTATCTGCAAATAAATTTAAACAATTGAAAATCAGTCTAAACAAGTGTTACTGCAAGCTTCTGATCACTGATGATACCCCCGCCACAAATGGATGATGATAATGGTTATCATGTGTAAAATGATACATGTGTTCAGGAAACAGGAAGTTGCCAATTGAAGAATTTGAAACACATCACACAATCAAGCTGACATATATTAACCCTGAAACCAAATTTCAGAAATCCTTGTATTGTAGTTCCTAAGGAAAATGTGACATATTTTCAACTTGGCCATCTTTTGTAAAATGATAAAAATGTTCAGTAAACAGGAAGTTTGTCTAGTGATGAATCTGAAAACGCATCACACGGTATAGCTGACTTATATAAACCCTGAAACCAATTTTCAGAAATCCTGGCATTGTAGTTGGACGGACTGACGGTACGACTGACGGACGGACGGTCCGACGGGTGGATGGATGGACAGACAGACAGAGGTAAAACGGTAACTAATGGGATCATCCTCTTGAAATAAAGATTATTTATTTATTTATTTTATTTATACCCCCCTTTTTTAAAGCAGGGGTATAAAAATATAAAAAAATGTCCACAGTGTTGCATATATTTTATCTGTCCAAGGGAAATAACATCCAAAAATTATTTTGTTCTTTAAAATGTAGGCTTGAAAGTCTTAAAAATCTGGCAAGAATTGTACATCAATGAAATTTTTCATTTAATTAATATTTCGAAAGGAGCATTACTCTTTTAAAAGAACTTAAATTTTTGAACTTGTCAAAGACATAGCAAGATATAAACCTCTGATATAAGTTAGATAAAAATCCAGGCAAAAATTGAACGTGTGAAAGAGGTGACAGTCCCGGGACAGTATTTCTATATCCCCCATCAACAAGCTGCACAGAGAACAATCACACTTATAGCTATTGATTACTGTCAGTGAACCTGGATATTTTCATTGGTTGAAAATTTTGTGTCTTGACATTTTAACAGGGGTTAAGTTCAAGTCTGCATGGTTCCAATAGGTATTGTTAATTTGTACAAACTATTCATTCATTGGATAATTTGATACATTAACAATTCCAAAATCAGTAAAAATAACCCCTGCACAAAAAAATCCACATATACAGAATACGTTTTTAGGTTTTGACAAAGAACAAAACTTTTGAACTTAACTAATATTGTTTTAGTAATAATTTTACTGGTATAAAATTACAACTCCCAAAAACAACTTTTTTTATATTTGAGCCTTCAACAGTTTGATCTGGACTTTTTCAGGATCAGAAAATTATAAAACACATGCATGCCTTCTGTCAGATGTAAAAAGAGACTAGAAGAATACAAATGTTTCTCTCTGAAGAAGATCTAGGAATGTCTACTTTTCAACAAATCTGAGTTATCTTTCTTTGGTAGGTTGTAAATAATCCTTACCTTTTTTGTGGCTTTAATCAACCAGGGACTTTCTATACTAAAGGGACTTTCTATACTAAGTATAGAAGTATGGAAAGTCCCTGAATTTAATTACAGATACAACCAGATGCTCTACAGGGCACAGCATTATACGACCACAGACACAACATTCAAGCTTGATACAGCTCTGAATTTCAATTGTGATTAAATAGTTGTAACAGCATAGAATGAATGTGGTCTAATGAACTTAAAATTTTTTAATTTACCTATTATGGACCAATATCCAAAATCTAAAAAAAATGGCCATGGATTTAATCAGCATATCAAAGAATCCGAAGAATTCAATTTTTGACCTCAATGTGGACCAATTTGATAACAGGGCCCAAAAAAAACAAAAATCTAAATACATGGTTAGATTTAGATATCAAAGAGGGTTCTTTGATATCTAAATCAAACAAAGTTAAATATTGGACCCCAATTTTGACCAACTTAAAAACTGGGCCCATAATCAAATATCAAAATACATGGTTAGATTCAGAATATCAAAGAACCTCAATAATTCAATTTTTGATAAAATCAAACAAAGTTTAAGTTTGGACCCTTTGGACCTCATGTGGACCAATTTAAAAACAGGGACCACATTCCAAAAACTTAATACAGGGTTAGATTCAGCATATTGAAGAACCCCAAGAATTCAAGAATAAAACCCTATTGAAATGGGTCAAGAAATAAGCAACTTATACAAGGTATTAGAAAAGTATTGTTTTTGGCCCCTAATTCCTAAACAGTTTGGGCCATAACCCACAAAATCAATCCCAACTTTTCTTTTTTGAAATGGAACCTTGTGGTACAATTTCAGAAAGATCCATAGACTTACACACAAATTATTGTCTGGAAACTAGAAAAAAAACTTATTTTGACCCCTTTTGGGCCCCTTGTTCCTAAACTGTTGGAACCACAACCCCCAAAAACAATCCCAACCTTCTTTTTGTGGTTTCAAACCATGTGTTTAAATTTCATAGAGATCCATTCACTTAAAGTAAAGTTATTGTCCGGAAACTAAGTGTCTTCAGACGACACTGACGACAACAACAACATGATACCAATATAGGAACGCAAATCTTTTGGCGGTCGTATAAAAATTTTAAAAGAATTCATATAAAAAAAAGAATCTTTTAAAAAATATATCTTATTTCTGGGAATCATGCAATTTGAAGATCAAAATAAATATTAAAGATTAAAATTTACAAAATTCAAAATTTGGAGGTCAAATAATGTTTTTCAAAATTGAGATAAAATTTAAACTTCGAAACTTGTCCCTTGAAAAATTGGAATAAATTAGCCTCTCAGTTCGTTAATGCACAAATTTAAGAAATTTCATAAATGGTAAGCATACTTTAATTGTTTCAGTTTTAGCCAGACTTTCCATTTCCTTTTCTTCAAGTAAACTTCTGGATACATTTTCTGATGATGGTACTATAAATAGTTTTGGTTCATACATAGGCTGTTTTCCATCTCCTAGATATGTCCTGTAACAAAAATAAAAACCTTTAACACTATAAATAAGCTAGCAAGATGAATACATATACTGTCATCTTTTTTAAGAATGTTCTTTTGAAGACATGTTTTCTTTTGGCCCTCGGCTCTGTCGTGTGGTATTGCACTTTACTCTTTTTATTGTTATTTATAGGTATGATTATTATCATTGGTTGTGATATATGGGTGTTAACGGAAGAAGAATACTTTTTTCTCTGAAATGAAATACAGAAATTGCATATTAGAAAAAAAGTGTAAATATTCCTATAAAAGCACTTGTTTCTGTAAATACATAATGACTATATCGCTTTTAAAAATATCAAGACACATGCACAATATATATATGGTCACACAATTCTGGATACTTACTATTTCATAATTCAGATTTTATTATCACCTCTAGGTGTTATCAAGAGGAAGAAATCTCAGCTGCAACAATATTTGCTGGGTTTTTATTAATTGACTGAACACATTGTACAATAAGACATAAAATCTAATATTTCTGTATATCAACTATTCTTCCTATATACCTTCTTCAAACATTTTGTGTTACAGCATAAACCATAAAAGTGTTAAAAATATTTTGTTTTATCAAAGATTATTAAAAAAAAAAAAAACATCCTGGAGTTGAAACCAAAACTCATGTGGAATTTGAACTTAATTTATAGACCTCAAGGTTGAAAATTAAAAAATGAATGTGATCAAATTTTCATGAAATCATAAGCTTTATCATAATAGATTTAACCACTATATCTGCATTCAGAACAAAATTTAATTTTGTCTAAAAAAAAATTATAAACATTCTCAGAGCAGTACACAATAGTCCATTTGCCAATTCCTGTAATTAACCCTGTTATTAGAGATCCCTTTCTAGTTGTCTCCTTTATGAGGGACATTAATTTTTATTTACAATGGAGAGCTAGCAGAGAGCAAATTTACCAGTGCATAATGTGAGTTATCTTTAAGGTTTTCAAATCTTTTAATTCCAATATTTTTTTGTTACCGTAAGCTAAATACTTTTGACATCAGAAATTATTTTTCAGGAAAAATTAGTTAAACCGCTGATACATCACTTTCAATTCATCATGCATCATGCTTTGCATTGGCAAACGCCAATTTTGTCCAGTAGAACCAGTCTACAATTGACAAAAGGAAGTCATTCATTTTTTTAAAAATGTGTGTAATAACAGAATCATATCAGTAATTGGCAAATGGACTATGGAAGGTAAAATTTCCACGTAAATGGTTTATGATGTAACTCACAAACAAAATCTATATATCTAGCCCATATTCAAAAGTGCAACCAAAAGTATAAAATCTTAACATTCTATCACTAACAATCCTTCAGTAAATTCTAATATTTGACAGGGTTAAAAAACATTTTATATCTTATATGAACCAAACTGAATATAATTTTAATTATCACAATTAACTGATTGAATTTATTTCAGTAGATCGTTAAGAAATTAGTCATATACAACTGTATATCCTTAATTAGATGAAGAATTTAATATCTATATTTAATGAGAACTTTTATTATGCGAGAAATGCTATAAATGCATTAAATGTTAACTTCACTTCTATCATGTCTATATTTTGTTCCTTAGATGAAATGCATAGCACATCAACAAAAAAGTTATATGAAATTTCTTAGCATGCATCAAGTCCGTCAAAGAACATTGTTAAAATTTATACTGATAAATGGCATAAAACTGCATTAACTAAATTATTTTAAAGCATATGTTAAATTTCTATTTTGATTTAAGTACTGAGGTATGAAAATATCTGATAAATTATAACTTAGTATCTTTATACAGCAAAATCTTGACTGCAGGTTAAAATATTAATGTAGCAATTAGCTCTAAAGCAACTGACGCTACTTCTTACCAATAATAAGGATTTTTTGGTCTTGGATAAGCTCTACAATAACACAATAGCTTATTGTAACTGCATGTTATTTTTAGTTTATTTCTTTGATATAACCAATATTTCTTTATAGAGTGGTTGAAGTTTTGAACTTATTATAATTAATGCAGTAATAAACTTTAATTTCATATTTTTCCATTCTCAATACCCATTTAAAGACGGCAAAGTGAGACTAATTTATTTCATTCATCCCATTACATTCAGGCCCGTAGCCAGGAATTTCCAAGGGGTGGTTCGTTGGACTCATGAACTCGACTTTCACAGTTACAATTTGAACAAAACGTTGACTTTAACAGTGCTTATTTGATTTCAAGGGGGGTTCGTCTGAACCCCCCGAACCCCCCTGGCTACGGGTATGACATTCATGCTTAATCGTGCATATTCCAAGGTATTAATTATCTGTTTTGAAAACTGATAAAATACCATTTATATCATTTATTGAAACACATATTTAATGATTTATTGTTAGTTGCTTAAAATCCAGTGGCAAATATTTCATGCATGTTGAGGATAACAACAAACTGACAATGAATAAAATTGGTAGGTCTTGTTATAGAGGCTGTTCAGAATAAAGTTGGACTGCCCGTGGAAAATTATTGTATATTGGAAAGGGACAGAAATTTTGCCATTCACCTTCAGACCATTCAAAGAGTTGTTGCAAGAGTTTTTAACTTGCAAAGAGTGGCACTCTCTTTACACAAGGCATCAGATTTAGCATCCCCATCCTGATCATATGTGGTTGTATAGTTGTATACCCCCCCCCCCCCCAAGCTAAATAGGTCCCCCACTTTAGCAAGAGCTTTATAATGCATGTAAGAAGAATACCAACGTGACCACATTTCTATTCACCAGTCACCCTTGGCAGGGGAGGATCCAGCCATTTTCAAAAGGGGGCCTTCCCAACCAAGGACAAAAGGGGGTTGTCCAACTGCATGGATTGTCCCAAAAAGGGGGCTTCCAACCCCAGGACCATCCCACTGGATCCGCCACTGTCAAGGGATCATATTTTAAGAATTATGTATAAACCAGGTATCAACTCTTTTGTTTTCACTTAATCGTAATTAGCATTTAAATGTATTGTTCTATAATAATTATCTATAGACTCTAGTGAATTCTACGTTCAGTCCACCTTTTTGTTAAGAATTAAATACTCAAACTTCACAAAAGAACATTATAAAACTATTAATAAATTATATAGTAACATACAATTGTGTCATGCTGTTTTAATCTTTAAACATATGATGATAAAACCCCAGGTTCTTATCATTTGTAAATATAGTTAATCCAAAACTGGTACAATGGCCAACTTATTGATAGTTTAAACTACACTTAATGATTTATCAATAATAAATACACCATAAAATTTGAAAAAAAATTGACAGGCTGTTAATCAGACAGAAATTGAAGCATTTCCATTGATTTGGTCAGCTAATGTCAACATGGCATATTTAGTGACGGATCAATTTTATTAAAAAACTAGA
Source organism: Mytilus galloprovincialis (assembly GCF_965363235.1). NCBI lineage: Eukaryota > Metazoa > Mollusca > Bivalvia > Mytilida > Mytilidae > Mytilus > Mytilus galloprovincialis. The sequence goes on from NC_134841.1 coordinate 50,836,963, forward strand.
AAGTATTATGAATTTCAACTTATGATGTGATAAATATTTAGGAAGACTTTGCTTTTGCATGATTCTGAACTTTGCCACTGTTATTTCATAACATAGTTTGCAATGCTGTGATTAATATACATTTAGAAAGTGTATTCAAGTGTTGTCCTGTTAACTTGTGTTGCTGGGTTGTTGTTATTTTTATGTGTACCAGAGACATCCTCTTGTCATTATTCATATTCATATTTTCATAAAAACAAACATTTATAAAGTTATCAAGCTATACAGCAAGATAGATTTAAAACTAACATATATTTTAAACGTGGGCAGTGACTGGAACGGAAAATATATCTTGTAAAGACCAGTTATTAAGAAAATGTAAAACAAGTATAAATGGGGAATGTATCCAAGGGACACAGATGATGCCCCGGCTAGCATATCTTATAAAGTTATAAAGGAGCATAACTGAAGAACGGTGAAAGTGACACTACCAAAATTTGAACTTGATCTGAGTTTTATAGTAATAAGTCTCAAAACATTTGGTTGAGGTTACCTCAAGTCTAAAAGAAAAGAAACAATTTTTCAATTTGTAAAAAGACATAACCTTAGAATGGTAAAAGTGACACCTGACCAAAAATAAACTTGATCTGTATTATTGTGTATAAGTTATATAACACTTGGTTGAGGCAAACTAAAAAAGAAAATGAAATCATAAATTCAGCAAGTTTTAAGTTTATAAAGGGGCATAACTCAAGAATGGTAAAAGTGACACAACCCAAGTTCAAAACTTGACTGTATTTTGTGGTTATAAGCATTGTGTATAGTTTCATAACACTTGGTTGAGGCAAACTAAAAAAGAAAATGAAATCATAAATTCAGCAAGTTTTAAGTTTATAAAGGGGCATAACTCAAGAATGGTAAAAGTGACACAACCCAAGTTCAAAACTTGACTGTATTTTGTGGTTATAAGCATTGTGTATAGTTTCATAACACTTGGTTGAGGCAAACTAAAAAAGAAAATGAAATCATAAATTCAGCAAGTTTTAAGTTTATAAAGGGGCATAACTCAAGAATGGTAAAAGTGACACAACCCAAGTTCAAAACTTGACTGTATTTTGTGGTTATAAGCATTGTGTATAGTTTCATAACACTTGGTTGAGGCAAACTAAAAAAGAAAATGAAATCATAAATTCAGCAAGTTTTAAGTTTATAAAGGGGCATAACTCAAGAATGGTAAAAGTGACACAACCCAAGTTCAAAACTTGACTGTATTTTGTGGTTATAAGCATTGTGTATAGTTTCATAACACTTGGTTGAGGCAAACTAAAAAAGAAAATGAAATCATAAATTCAGCAAGTTTTAAGTTTATAAAGGGGCATAACTCAAGAATGGTAAAAGTGACACAACCCAAGTTCAAAATTTGACTGTATTTTGTGGTTATAAGCATTGTGTATAGTTTCATAACACTTGGTTGAGGCAAACTAAAGAAAGAAAATGAAATCATAAATTCAGCAAGTTTTAAGTTTATAGAGGGGCATAACTCAAGAACGGTAAAAGTGACACCACCCAATTTCAAAATTTGATCTGTATTAAGTGGTTATAAGCAATGTGTATAAGTTTCATAAAATTTGGTTGAGGTAAACTAAAGTAAAAGAATGGAGATGGATTAGCAATTTTTCCATTTGTAAAAGGATATTACTCTAGAACGGTTATAGTGACGCCACCAAAATTTAAACTTGATCTGGGTTTTGTGGTCATAAGCATTTTGTATATGTTTTATAACATTTGGTTGAAGCAATATATGTTTTACACTGTTAATTAATCTTTAACACTATTGAATAGTATTTAACATTATTCCAAATCTTTTAAATAACCAGAAAGTGAAGACAAAAAAATTGTTAAGAATTTGTGGTCCAAGTAACACTTATAAGTATATATTTCACAGGGCTATCCCTTATAAAACTTACTTCATCTTAAATTGTTATATTAAGCATGTATCCATATCTCTGCAATAAAGATTAAGTAACACAAATTGTTCTAAATTATGTCATTCAAGACACACTTTCATGTGTTTTTTTTTATATAGAAATCTTTTACAAGACAGACCTTATTTTGAATTGTTAATAAAGCATTAATAATCCATTTTATCACTCTCACAAAAAAATCACTTTCTTGTTTATTATCTTTCACCATTGAACAAGTGTTGTATATAACAGACACCCTTTCCATTGTATCACAAATAAACAAAATTATATACCCATCAAAATCATTGAAGCTGGCAGTAAATAAACTGAAAAATATCACCATGAAGTTTAATATAAACTAAATATTTTCAAGCTAACTATACCAACTTTAGTCATGATTTTATTTTAAAGTTTGATACATGTAAACTTAGTCTGTAGTATTCTAGACTTAAAGTTTGATACATGTAGTATTCTAGACTTAAAGCTTGAAACATGTAGTATTCTAGACTTAAAGTTTGGTAGTATTCTAGACTTAAAGATTAATACATGTAGTATTCTAGACTTAAAGTTTGATACATGTAGAATTCTAGACTTAAAGCTTGATACATGTAGTATTCTAGACTTAAAGTTTGATACATGTAGTATTCTAGACTTTAAGTTTGATAGTATTCTAGAATTTAATGTCTACAGTAAAATAACTGAATTAATAAACTTGTAAGTAAACAACTGACTTATTAGGACTCAAAGGATATATCTGAACCAAAAGTGACATGTATTGCATTTCAAATATACAAAATATGAATATGCTACATCATGAACATATAAGAAGCTAGTACTTATAATATCTATATTAAGTCTGATGGCTGTTAATAGATTTTATCTCCATTTTTTTGTGAAACAATGTTTAAGGTTTACTTCAGGCACAAACATAAAATTTACAGATTGGAAACAACATTCACGGTATAGGCAGCATATATGCTATTCAAACTTTAAATGTATGCCAATATAGAGTGAAGAATATCAATTCTATTACAACTAAAAATATATTTGTTTTTCTTCTTTTTAAGTGGCATTATTAATATTGTGTATTCTGCATGCTGATAAAGAAACAATATATGTATATTCTTGCACTTTTTTCTCAGAAATTAAGCAGGTTTCTCCCCGTCTATGAGCTGATTAACAAAACACTGTCAGCCAATCAGAAGACGTGTTATATCCAAAATTACATTATTTTAAAATAACACAGCTAGTACTAAAAACTCTGAAAATATACTGAACAGAACTTAACTGACCACAAGCAAAGTATCTAGTCATTCTATTGAGCTATCAAAAACATCAATATCAATACAGAACTTAACTGACCACAATCAAAGTGTCTAGTCATTCTATTGAGCTATCAAAAACAACAATATCCATACAGAACTTAACTGACCACAAGCAAAGTATCTAATCATTCTATTGAGCTATCAAAAACAACAATATCCATACAGAACTTAACTGACCACAAGCAAAGTATCTAATCATTCTATTGAGCTATCAAAAACAACAATATCCATACAGAACTTAACTGACCACAAGCAAAGTGTCTAGTCATTCTATTGAGCTATCAAAAACATCAATATCAATACAGAACTGAACTGACCATAAGCAAAGTATCTAGTCATTCTATTGAGCTATCAAAAACATCAATATCAATACAGAACTTAACTGACCACAATCAAAGTGTCTAGTCATTCTATTGAGCTATCAAGTACATCAATATCCATACAGCCAATTAGAGGGAGTTGAGATTACAAGGCATAAACAGGGAGATAAACGGGATAAAGTGGTTCCTGAATATCCCACGAAAAAATATAACAAAAAACTAAAAATCAAACTTACGATCTGTCTGGGTGACTGTGTGGAATTTCTCCTCGTTGATATTTTCTTGGTGATGATATTTTTTCTGGAGAATGTCTCCCTGTAGATTTTGATGTAACAGGAACTAATGCTTCTGTTAAAAAGTTAAAATAGACTGATTAGCTTAATATAATAAAATTCAGAATTCAAGTAAAGGAGTAGGCCCAATAAGACCCCTTTTTGGTCCAAAGGTAAGCATTTTTACAAATTTATTAAATGTAAATTTAATCTATTAATTGGAAAGAATTATACTTTTGTAGGCTGCTTTTGATTATACATGTACAATACACATGCATCAGGAATTAGCATATATTAATTAATGCAATATTACACAATTTTAAACTGCTAATTTCTAGATGGTTTTTGTTAAAAACCTTGTGTTTCAGTCTAAATATAAGTCATTTTTGCAATATAGTATTGCATGAAAGCAAATTAAAGCTAATATAATTTACCACAAAAAATTGAGAATGGAAATGGGGAATGCCTAGACAACAACCCTACCATAGAACAGACAACAGCAGAAGGTCACCAATAGGTCTTCAATGCAGCGAGAAACATGTATATTTTATAAAAATTATTTGTTGTCAATGTTTGTTGAAAGTGATTTAAGGATAAGAGTGATATTCTAATGCAAGTCGGAGTTATTCAAGTTCCACTTACAACTTGAAACTTTTAATAATTAAAGTTAAATTTTATATAGTTACACACACTACTTTATATTCCAATTGACCTGACTGGCAGAGCAATTCAGTTAAAGGCAATTTTAAAGCAATTAAATCATAAAAAGTTTTATGAAAAGCTGTTACATATAAATATTTTGACATAGAGAGGTACTGAGATTTAAAACATTCAATATAATTTACTTATATATATAAATAATTACTTGTTCAAATTTATTAAAGATAAAGTTTATATTCTTCAAATCATATTTTGGATACAATTATTCTTAACTTATACCCTGGAAAATATGTATCGTTCAGATAAGTATCTTGAAGTAAAAAACAATGAAGCTTTAAAACCTTGCATAAATCCAAAAACAGTATACTGGAAAACCTTCATAAATCATATACCTGTCAGACGAAGATCAAATATTTGATATCAAATTTCACTATGAAGGTAAAATACATTTAAGTAATGAAACTTTGATAATGAAATCTATGCATGGTTCTTTTAAAATTGTCATAATTATTATATAATATAGAATAAAATATTTCAGCTATATATAGACATTAACAGCAAATGTTAGAAGGTGTAATCAATGTGAGGTTACAGGTTGATCCATGCCGTGCAGTAAGAGTCAAATCCACAACATCTAATGTGTCAGAATTATATGTGTGTATATTACTTCCTAACACTTTCATTTTAAATAAAGAGGTCTCACAGGGGTACCAGCCAAATACTTAATAATCCACTTAGCCATGGTAATTTTTGAGTCATGCCATTTACTCTGACTTCTTAAATGGAGTAAATTTTTATCATTTGATATTTTAATCATGAACACCAAATTTGCATAAACAATTTTTTTTACAACCAATCTTAATGAATAGCAACCCAAAAGAACAATCTATATTTTTTTATTGAGTATTGAAAAAGAAAGTTATTTGGATTTTTAAACAGCTAAGCGCTCATTAATGCTATGACTACAGCCTTTCAGGAATTCATAAATATAATTTACCTCTAACAATGAAACATATTAAATATTGACATTTGTGATCATAATATTCTCTCTTTCAGCAAATCAATAAATTAAAATATGAGACTTTTCATTAATGTTTAAATATCTTATAACTTCATTATAACTATATTTGTCTCTACTAAACAAATAGCCGAAGACATGATATTTTTTAGAGATTAAATTAGTTTTTTTATGCAAAGTTGTTATTACTGGTGCAGAATGATATAAATAATAGATTACTTGACAGAAAATATAAATTAACTAACATATATCAGAGAGAAACATTGACTACATGCTAATATCACAAAGCAAGAACTATTCATAACTTTAACACATTTAGGAATTGCCTGAAACAACGAAGGTACAATGTAATCTTATTTGGGGGAAAAAAGGACTTCTATCTATCTATTTATTTAATAAAGTCTGAATACTAAGCAATTTTTATTTCTGTCATATGTGCTGCAACAACAAACAAATCACCAAAATGTTTACCATTTAAACTATATATAGCTATTTACTTCGGAAATCCAGTTAAAAATGTAAAAGTTCTGTTGATAAAATTAGGTTTCACTTGCACTGGTATTCTTATTGACCTTTATTTGACCTTACAACGTTATGTAAACTCTTAACTTAATTCAGACTTGTATCTCATCTTAACTTAATTCAAACTTGTATCTCATCTTAACTTATTTCAGACTTGTATCTCATCTTAACTTAATTCAGACTTGCATCTCATCTTAACTTAATAATTCAGACTTGTATCTCATCTTATTTTCAAATATGATTTAGGTTCATGGCATAAAAAAAAATTTGATGGAATCACAACTAAGCTCCAATAGTAACATTGGTTATTCTTTTCATTCAAATCATTTATTTTTATCATTTAGTGAATTTAAGTTGAGGGTCTAGTAGCCAATCAGAAGTCAATTAGTATCCAGTTTATAAAGATTAATTTGAAAATTGTTATATATACTAGAAATTTTGGGGAAAAATTAAGATTGGCATTTATCTGAAATAATCTAACATTCGACTTGTTTGAGGCATATATGTAGTTTAATAAAATAAAAAAAAAATTGAAATAAAAATTCAGATTTATTCTCTAAATGTGAAAAAGAACCTCTTACCAAGGCATCAACCACAGCAAAAGTTGAGTTCAGAGTGAAATCCATTATTAAGTCACAGCAGACACATTCACTTCAAAGAAATTCCAAACTTACTTGAATCTTTGATATAATCTTTGTCTATGGACATGGCTAGATCGATTTCCCGCCGACTCCTACCTTGTTTTTCCATCATCTTGTCAAGCTGCATACGTAGTAACATCAAAACCTTTTCTATTACCCTAGGTTTTGGATTTGTGGTATTAGCCAGTGCCCTTATTACATCATCTGATAAGTCTAAATCTAATTTTCGTAGTACTCGTCTAAAAGATAAAAAAAAATCTTTTTACATCACATTTTTTTAAATTCATATTTTATGCTTAACCTTATTTCTAATTCAAGTATCAACTCTTTTTAAGTTATTTTTGAAGTAATGCATTTTGTATCATTTCACATCTTGATGTCGCATTCCATCTTCTTTTCTCTTTTTTTTATATCTCTTTTCTGGTTTAATTGTGTTGATTGGTTGCTGTCATCCACTTTCAGTCATACTGAAGCAATAATTAAACAGGTACTTGTATATAATATTATGTGTTTGAAGTTGAACTTTTACGAAAATGTTCAAAATGTATAAATCAATGTATCAATTGAAAAAAGTTAATTTGGATAAGTGAAACAGGGAACAAATTCCCAAGTTTAATATAATCTGGAATATTGATGTATTAAGTCAATATTAAAAAAAATGTAAAACTCTGTGTTTTCATTTCATGCATCACTTGCATATCTTTTTCTGTTGATTTTTAACAGTAGTTTTTTTTCATATACAATATATATGTAGTAAATTGAGTTGACCCTTTCAGGGCATTACCAGTCCTATGTACAAACTGTATGTTGATAAAAATAGAATTTCTGTAGTTAACATTTCTCAGGAGATAATTATATTCAAGGAAAGAGGGGGGGGAGGGGGCAATAAGAGCCTCATGGAAATAAATACTGTGGATTCATTTATTTTTGTGGGTGCCAATTTTCGTGGATGATGGAAAACTTGAGTGTTCGTGGACATTTAATTTCGTGGTTTTGCATCATGAAGTCTCCATACAAGCCTTTAGAAATTTGTTATTCGTTGTTCAACTATATCTACCAAATCCACGAAAATCGGTATCCAATGAATAATAATGAATCCATAGAACTAAATAATATTTAGAGTTATTTGATTAGACATTAAAATGTTTAACTTTTTTTTTAAATTATAATAATTCAATGAAGTATAAAAATCTACAAAGGAGGATATTATGTTAAAATTTTTCTTCAAATGAATGACAAGAAAAGATTTGTATGGTTTTGACCTTTTGTTTGCTGATATGACATAAGGTTAAATGTTGTGCTAATGCAAGAGGCACAAACTATTTATATCAGATGTGGTGATCACATAGACACACACTGTGTGATATATATATTTATAAGGTTTTTATTATACTTCCTTTTAAAATGCCATATCTTGATTGGCTAAAACAAGGGTGTTAATTTACGCTATCACATGGCTGAGCAGGTGAACATTTTTTGAATGTCATCCTCTTGTCCAGACCAATCAAAAATCGATACATCAAGCTATCAAAGACAATGCTTAAGTTCTACATTTTGGCTCAGATTCTATTATTTGACTGTCAAATTGAAAAAAAAAAACATCTTGATTTGCTTTTGTTGATTTTTTCAATACCTGTAACCTTGTTATGTACATGTGACGTCATAGAAAATTATTACTTTAAAATAAAATGCATCTGTAAAAGACAATAATGATAGGACATTCAGTATAATATATTAAATAACACATAGCTGAGAGGGTGATGGAGCAGATTGGTACCCCTCAAAAAAGAATTGTCAACCTTGGCTTAGCCACAGTTGACAATGTTTTCTCGGGGTAACAATCTGTTCTATCATCCTCTCAGCTATGTGTTATTTATATAATATTATCTTATATATATCATTTTTAAAGTATTACTTATATTCCTTTTCCAGGTTTAAGTATCATTTCCAAGTGTTAAAGGGATATTGCCTGGTGTACACTTATTTCTTTGAAACTCATTTAAATCTCTTTAAGACATGCATAAATTTTGAAAGTAATGATTTTTATTACAAATTGACACATATCATTTTTAATTTTATTTTTTTGTGTATAATATGGAGTTTAGTATGACGTCCATTATCACTGAACTAGTATGCATATTTGTTTAGGGGCCAGCTGAAGGACGCCTCCAGGTGCAGGAGTATTTTGCTTCATTGAAGACCCATTCGTGGCTGATTGTCTGCTCTATGGTTAGGTTGTTGTTGCTTTGACACATTCCCCATTTCCATTCTCAATTTTACATCTAAATTCTGAATAAATGTCTATGGATAAAATGAAACCCCAACGCCCAAAAAAACATCCCATATTTCTTTTTTTAATGATAGATACAGCCTTACAGGTCCTAGTATTTTGTCATCACTAAACATGTTCAATAAAAAAGTCCTACCTATTTAATAAATACCAGTTCTCCATTTTTTGCTTTGTTGCTGCAGCTGGTGTATAATTGTGAAGCTCTACCCATTTAGGAAGATAATGTGCAACAATTTCTGCTACTAGAACTGAAATATAAATAACAAAAGTTTTCAGACAGAATAGAAAAAGAATTACCAAGATGCTTTCCTATCGGTGTTGATACTACACGAAGGAAATGACAAATAATCAAACAAAAGCAAACTAAAAAGAAATTGAATGATATCAGACATTAAAACCAAAACACATCCTTTATGTGCCTGTCCCAAGACAGGCGCCGGTTTTAGTGGTTGTTGTTGGTTACTGTTAAACATATTTGTTTTTTTGGTTTATGGTTGTTTATGGTTTTTGTTTTGGTGTTTTTTATTTGATTGTTTTACATTTTGTCAGGCCAGAGCAATGTAAATCTGACTAAATACAGTATGGATTTGGCTCTTAGTTGAAGGTTAAAAAGTGACCTATATCAATATCATAAGGCCATCAGCCGCCATCATTTCCACAAGAACTTAAAGAAACTAAAGAGTCATGCAGAAAGTATTTTCAATAATTTATGGAAAAACATTAATTTATATTTAATCAGTTACACTGCAAGCCTTTAACTTTGAAAGCTGAATACTATGACAATGACACTAAAAGACACTCTAGAGTGCAACCAAAAACTAACTTAGGTTACATAGCACCTGGGACATTAATATTAGATTTACTGTAAAAAGTACTCAAACTTTATGCAGTAAACTTAAACTTCACTTAATTTTTTGTTTCTCTGTAACTAAGTAAACAATGATGAAATCTTTAAAACATTTGAGCTGTTCATGATCATTGATCACAAATAAAGTTTCCTTGCAACGAAACACTTAACAAAACCGTGTCTATCCTGTTATTTTTAACTTTCCTGAGGTCGGTTGAAAAGTATCTTATTTATTTAAAAGATTTCAACATTTAAAAAACCTAAACTGACACTACAGAAACTACCTAAATGTATGATTTAATAAATTTAAAATGTGTTTAAACCACTGAGACAGTGTAATTGTTGACATTACAGATAAAAGAGAAAAAATAATTTAACTCTTGTTTTGGATTAGTTTCTAAGACACTAAACGTTTAAAAAATTGTCTGTGATTGTATCACTGAAAAAAAGACCTTCCATTTCACCAATCACTTTAAATATAGCTACTGTATAGAAAAAAATTTGAGTAGTTTATATCACTTCCCATACAATGTATTTTGTATAGATAGTGTTGTGCACGGCACAGTGCATTCTATTGAAAACAGTGCTATATTCTTTGTAATAGAAAGTGTTGTGCGCAGCACAGAACATTATAGTACAAAATAAACATGGAATTTATTAATAATTTCAAGCACAAGAAATTATGCAAATTCCATAATTAAAAATAATTCCAAGTTTAAATAAATTTAGCCAGCTGTTACATGTTGTTTTTACAAATACAGATTATTTTTTGCTTGATTTATTTGACACCCCCATCTACCTTAATTATCAATACAAATAATTATAATTACCTTAATTATCAATACAAATAATATTTACATATTTTAATCTATGAAATGAATGTATCTTAGCTTTTATGAAAAATAATTTGACTTATTTATGCTGTAAGATGTTGCCTGGGATACATGATGTGGTAGTACAGAAATTTACACCTTGTTCAATCACTTTAAATGTGTTTAAGTACTTTGAATTTAATTTATTTGTAGTAGAAAATATGTTTGATTGTGTAAATGCTAAAGCAAAAAAATAATCTAAATTTGGTGTTATAAATTAATGCAAACTATATAAATTGGTATTGAAAAAGTTAAGTTGTATTATTCAATCGAGAACTCAAGGTTCATTTACAAAAAAAACTAAACTAATAATTGGTATATGCATATAGAGAAAGTGTTTATCATATCAATGCATGTACATGGATTTACATACATTATTGTACATGAAAGGACTTCTTTGTGATTTTCTTATTCAGCCAAAAATACAAATAAAAAAAGGTAAGAACCTTTGTGAACACCCTCACATACCCCACCCCACGTCCCAACATAATTGCAAAGGGACATAACTACTAGAAAAAAATTTAATCATAATTTCCTGTTGATATGCACATCTACATAGTATATCCTTATTATCTATTAAGTTTCGTGGAATTCTGTTGTGTGGAGGAGTTGCAATGACAAAAACAGGACAGATGGACGGACGGACGGGTCAAATACATTACTGTAAATTCACAAATTATTGCAAGTTTTTTATTATTGCGAATAATGCGACCGAGTTGTAAACGCAATAATTAAAACTCGCATTTTGTAATATTTTAACTGAATTAAGCATGATTTTTCTCAAAATCGTAAAAATTAAAATCGCATTCAAGTGTAAAATGACAAAATCGCAATAATAAATGCACGCAATAATTTCTGAATTTACAGTACATGTGACGCAAAAATTGTATTCGGTGTATTAAATTCCATGATATGGAATACATTTTTGGTAGGATAATACACTTACAAATGTACAAACAAATAATATACCTGTACAAATGTACATTATATGAAAACGGAATAGACATTTTACAAATCCACTCTAAACATAGATTACATTAACAATTTCAAACTATGCATATCCCTCTGTCTCCATTATATCTTTTCCAGCACATTGTAACATTAACTTTCAATCCAGTTTAGCTTGTGCTGGGCTTAACAGTTAAAATAATAATACAGAGAAAAATCCTGTATATATCTAATCATTGATTATAAGCTCAAAAAATTACTTTCCAAATAATACCTTACAACCTAGGACTGATAATTAAGATATTTTATTTAAACAAGATACACATAATAAATAGTTTAAATGTATGAAATGTATACATTTCTACTTTAAGACTATTGATTTGCAATTTAAGTTGTAATTCTGAGTTTCTTAGCACATAAATACCTGTAATTTAATTTTTTTTCTTCAAAGTTTTTAAACTTTGGGGATTTAATAGTTTCTTTTATGGACTGTCAGTAAAATAAAACCCAATTTAACATGGTTCAATGAGAACCAATACATTTAAAATAGCTAAGTAAGATATCAATCGAATACCAATCAACAGTTAATACCTAACAATTTTTATCAGCAAATATGTCAATCCTCTATAACAATAAATTTAATAAAATTAATCCTCTTTTGGAAAATAAGACCTGCTATTCTTATAGTTGAAATACAATGTACATGTTATTTATTTTGATTGAACATTCATGTCAACAAAATATACAAATACCAAACATATTACTCGGGAAATGACAAGTACATTTTTAAATGCAATTTTTCCATTTATAAAAGTAATAATACTAAACATCCTTGTAACTTAAGAATTATTTAAAATCAAATTTATTTAAATTTTATTGTCAAATTGAGTGTTGATCCTTAGAAACAAAATTGTTGTGCATAATCATTCAATTCAAAATACATTTTTACATCTAAAGGGTCAACTTAACTTTGGCAAAATAAATGAATTCTATATTAATGCCTTATAAGTCACAGTTTTCCTGGTTTTAGAAAATTTGACATGTTAAATCATCAGATCATGAGGGTACATATTGTGGTTCCATCTTTTAATCTTTAAAAGTCACTAAAAATTTGTATTTCATCCTGTTTCTAAATGTGTGGTTTCAGTCTACATTGTTTGAGGTTTTCATTTGACATAGCCTTAGAATCATTACTTTACTGTCAATATTTGTCAACTGTAGTTTGTTTTTCTTATTCTGGTGATTATAAAGTCATCAAACATTGATACATGTACTTTGTAGATTAAAGATTTTTCGCAACTCCTTTTGATAACTTCTATTTTTTCAGAATTAAAATTTTTTCTCTAGCTGTCATTCAAACATTAGTGTTTATGACTGTACTTGAGATAAATGATTGTCAAAATAATATTTACACTTGTTCTTATACTGTTTATCATAATCATACAGAAAGTACAAGTACAAATGTATGTGTACTTTTTGTATCTCTTAAAACATAGGATTTCAAATTTGAACATTTTAATTTTATTTTCTTAAATCAAAACAAGACTAATGATGACCAGTGAGTGTTGCTTTCTCAATTTATGTAAGATGTACATCAGGGTTTAAGCTAGGATTTTGAGGGCTGTAGTCACTTTTGCGCGCTATTAAAATCAACCTTATTTTGTGTATAAGCAATAGAACAATGATGTATATTACTAGCTTCATCTTTTGACTTTCTCTTCAGTTTATTCCTGGGGTCATTCCTGAACAACAAAAGTTTGATTTTATTATTTTTAAACAAGGAATCACATGTACAGCAGAAATTAATTTGCAATGATTATTTCACTGCATAATCATTATCCTTATAAAATGTCTAAGTCGATATTTGGATATCATTTCTATCAAGTTGGAAATGTATTATATCCTTTTTGGAACGATTATAATGACTGAAAGGAGGTTGTAAACAAATCAATAATAGATGTAAGCTGTCAAAATGTTTACTTGAAACCAATGAATTAACTTTGTTCAACCTCTAAAAAGATGTACTATAGTATGACACATCAAAGCCAAAAATTATAATAGCTTTTCAAGATGTCCTTATTATTTGACTAATATATATAGATATAGGAAGATGTGGTATGAGTGCCAATAAGACAACTGTCCATCCAAATAACAATTTATAAAAGTAAATTATTATAGGTCAATGTACAGCCTTCAACACAGAGCCTGGCTCACACCAAACAACAAGCTACATGTATAAAGGGCCCCAAAATTACTAGACTTCTAAAACCATTCAAACGGAAAAACCAATGGTTTTTATTTATATAGATTAGACCGTTGGTTTTCCTGTTTGAATGGTTTTACACTAGTAATTTTGGGGTCCTTTATAGCTTGTTGTTCGGTGTGACCGTGTGAGCCAAGGCTCTGTGTTGAAGGCCGTACATTGACCTATAATGGTTTACATTTTTAAAATTGTTATTTGGATGGAGAGTTGTCTCATTAGGCAATGGCACTCACACCACATCTTCCTATATCTATAATATGCATGTACATGTATGTCTTCACTTCCTTTTTTTTTTTTAAATATATGTTGTACAAAATGAATATACATTTATTATATAAACATGATAGAACCATTTGCTAATAAACAATGATTAACGTTAACTGTAAAAGATATTATTCTTTTTCTTCCAGGTACAAAAAAAAAAACTAAATGTGATTGCATGAACACGTCATTACTTGTATTTAAAAAAGATGTAAAATATGGTCAAATAGAAAACCTTATGGCTACCCATGTTAAAATGAGCAGAACTTGACATGAAGGAATTATTTCAATGTGTTATGCCAAATAAAAAAATATGTGTGTTTCCTATTACATCTTTGGAAAAAATTGGGTAGGTACATGAACATGTAGGTATGGATTTTTTTTTAATTTTAAAATTTTCTTTTACATTCAGTTTATCATGTCATGATGTCTACCATTATCATGTCTATGGGAGAGAAATTCTGATTTAAAAAAATGACAACAAAAATATCAAGGTAGGCTATTTCTAAGCTTAAAATATGGGGTCAGTAAGGGAAATAGGAAGCACACATATTTTTTATTTGGCCTAAGGAGAAACAGAGTATTTTTAAAAGTTGAAGCAAGGATTTGTATAGTAGCAACACAACTCCTTGGTTGAAGCATGCAAAAAATACTTTAGAAATGAAGGCATCGGTTATAATAAAATGTATGTTGTTTGATAACAGTAGAAAAATCAATAAAAAAAATAGAAAATATATAATTTCCAATGTACTTATGAACTTAAAATCGTTCACTTTTTTCTGACTTTTTTATCCCCCACATTTACACAGAAATCTCTTTCTTTCTTCCGGTCTTGTTTGTCGTGATACTTTGAGAATTCCTAACAACAGGTTGTATGTACAACAGGACCAACATCGGAAACGTTACAATATTTCCCTTTGTTTTTTAACATTATTTAAGATATGTTAGAATGGGGAAAAAAATAATTGATACAGACTTCGTTCCCTTTCACAGGTAACAATGGGTAACGTCTGCCTCATATTAAATTAAAGTTTCAGTACATGTACATGATAAAAATGAAAATAACCAGAATGTATATATGTCGTGTATATTAAGAATCCTATATTAACAGTAAGTTTGTGTGTGTGTCAAACATATTTTGTGCTTAGAAGAACCTGGGACAACTATACTATTAGTATAATAGTCCCAGGTAGAGCACCACTTTGTTTACAATGTGTTATAAGGACCTCACATTAGAATTGCATATAGTTTATAGTTGAATCAAATTTCCAAATCAGTTTTCATTTATTTTTGGAATTGCACAAATTAAATAAATCTCTGATCTTAGGTACCAGCTCAGACTCTCACTGAACATGCCTTATCTAAAACCCTCATAGATGTGTGTAATGACCTGTAATGAATGTCTAGCAAAATATATAATTCTTTAAATCTGATTCTAAAAACTTTTTGTATTTTGTATTGTTTTTCTACTTAATTTTCTCACCTCCATCAGAGAAATCTTTGACAACGTTTTTCTTTGGCCTAGAGAGTGGAATTCTATCAATCCAATGGTATAAATTCTCAACTTCAACATCGTCAAAGTACTCTTCCATGTCTACTCTGGTTAGTCCATTTAACTGTTTACGAAAAGTGATAGTGTCCATGTCCATTGTTGAAATATCATTTAGGCAAAGTAGGCAAACAGAAATAAGAATTACAAGTCAATACTAGTGTCAATACACAGTATATTTTATTTCCGTACTTATTTCCTTTTAACTCATTGAATGCCCTGAATGCACATGGTTATTTAATCACCTGTGAAGAATAGCCAGGTACGGTAGAGTTTGTTGTCGTTTAGTTACGAAGTTGTACTTGACAGAAGTTCCATTTCCGGTTCCAAGAAGTAACAGTCGTATTTTTCAATTTACAAGAGTTATCTTTCTTTTGTTGGGAGATCAGCCAATCTGTTTATAATTAACCCGAATAATCCAGTCGTTATTTTTAAGCTTTTCGTTATAGTTTTTTTTTTTCAATTCATCATTTTAACATTGTCGCGGATAGCACGTGCAGTCTAACTGTTGTTTCTCAATGTACGGAAAAAAGGTATGATATTGGAGAGTCTGACGATTACTGCTAGTTAATCAAAATTACTTTTCATGACTAAATATATTATAATTTAAAAGTCTGTTATACGAAAGTTTAACTACAAATATCAAATAAACTCAACACCATCAATGATGTCAAGCTCAGATGAAGTATGTACATGTTATAACCTCACAATACACCAAATATAGTTAGCCTATAGCTTTAAAATAGTATACTGAGTAAGTAAGTACATTATTTATTATAGTGACATGTGTAAATATGTACATATTATAAAACATATAATATATGATAAATATTAACACATCCGGCTAAATGGACCTATAAGTCACCTCAAATGTGTTTGTGGAACGAACATTGACATGCACCTTTTTTGCTATACGATTTTTTGTCGTGTCACTGTCTTGTCGGCGGCTGTCGTGAGAGTGTCGGGCTTACCACAGTCGTGCGATTGTCGTGCGATAAACACATTGTTAATGGGGACTAACCTAAACCATTTTAATAAAAAACAATCGTACCACTGTAGCACGACTGTCGCAAGGCACTCGTGATACAGTCGCACGATTGTCTCACGAATACCAAATTTCGTACAATGCTCGCACAACATTGATTGTCTGTCGTACAGTGGTACGTCGTTCAACATATTTCCGTTTTATTTAGAAGAAAACAATTCGGTGGGAATGAAATTTTGGAATAACATACCCTCTGCCATTAAAAGAGGATGGCTATTCCATAGGAACGAAACATAACGCTTGACCCAGCTGAATATAGGCGCCTTGCTGGACTCAAACAAAAGCAAAATATGGTCCTGTTAGCGTTGATTCGAGCCCGTGAACAGTATAAAAACCAGCGACATCCTTGTTTAAATTCATTGAACAATCATAAGATAAATTTATACGAAAAACGTCGGTTACTTGGGCCGAACTTATAATGACACTGAACAATATTGAAGGCAAATGGAAAATGGCACGCAATAAATCGGACTTTCTTTATATAATATGATAAAGTTGAAAACACTTTTGTTCAGAAAAAGGAACATCGTATATTTCAATGGGAAAATGACAGACTAAGGAGTTGATTCTTCCTATATTTGTTCAGATAAAGGAACATATATATTTCAATGGGAAAATGACAGACTAAGGAGTTGATTCTTCCTATATTTGCGTAAAAATCATGCATTTATAGCAACAAAAATATATCATCTGAACACATAATTTCTTAAAGAACTATCAAACTGGGATAGGATCTTCCTAATTTTTTTTTCGATTATGAGTAGCAGACTTAAGTACTTAAATTTCAAAATTTTCGAGACGTTGCCAGTGGTACAGGGGTATGCTGAACTATCCCAAGGAAGAAAGGTCGCGTGTTCGAATCTCGCTGCCGGGGGTGCAAAAATCATCTCCAAGATAAAATGTAACTTTTATTTCGGAGACATCTATTATCACTGAACTATAGTAGTCTACACAGTTTTGTTTAACCAGTGAAGCAAATTTGAAGATATTTTGGGGGCATTTCAAAGACTTGTTTCATCGCCATCTGCTGACGTACAGATGTGGTTAAGGGCTCAAATTAATCCTCAGATAACCAGCAATGTGATTTACTGTGCATCAAACTTCTGTCATTATCGATTTAGAGTCAAGTCGACTCTAATGACATGTATTTTTTTCTGTTGAAACCATTTATTTTCAAAAAGAAGGGCTTAGAAAACTGTGCTTTTTAGGGGAATAATGACTTTTTTCAATAATTATGCAGTTAGATTTGGAAGAATAGTATCAGATTAATAGTTATAACATGTACACTAGTTAAAAATATAATTTTTAGTGTACCAGCGCAATCGCAAACTTCAAAAACGCTAAAAATTCGAAGTCATTTCTTAAAGATGTAGTATATGATCGTATATGGTAAAAGAGACAAAAAGTCACTAAAATATCCTAAATATTTTTGGCAAAGTTGAAATAGATGTAACAAAACATGGTTTCGTCAGTGTTAGGGTATAATACAGTTGAAAACACTTTTGTTCAGATAAAGGTACATGTATATTTCAATGGGAAAATGACAGACTAAGGAGTTCGTGATTCTTCCTATATTTGCGTAAAAATCATGCATTTATAGCAACAAAAATATATCATCTGAACACATAATTTCTTAAAGAACTATCAAACTGGGATAGGATCTTCTTAATTTTTTTTTTCGATTATGAGTAGCAGACTTAAGTACTTAAATTTCAAGATTTTCGAAACGTTGCCAGTGGTACAGGGGTATGCTGAACTATCCCAAGGAAGAAACGTCGCGTGTTCGAATCTCGCTGCCGGGGGTGCAAAAATCATCTCCTAGATAAAATGTAACTTTTATTTCGGAGACATCTATTATCACTGAACTATAGTAGTCTACACAGTTTTGTTTAACCAGTGAAGCAAATTTGAAGATATTTTGGGGGCATTAAGTTTAATTAAGTTAAATTAAATAAAGAGTTATGGTGTACTGTTATGTATACCACTGTCCCATGTTAGGGGGATCCCGCTAACATGTTTAACCCCGCCACATTGTGTATGTATGTGTCGCCTGTCCCAAGTAAAGAGCCTGTAATTCAGTGGTCGTCGTTTGTTGTACATATGTTACATTTTTGTTTTTCGTTCATTTTTTTATACATATAAGTTTTCTCGACTGATTTTTTTTACATTGCCATTTCGGGGCCTTTTGTAGCTGACTATGGGCTTTGTTCATTGTTGAAGGCCGTACGGTTACCTATAATTGTTAATTTCCGAGTTATTTTGGTCTCTTGTGGAGAGTTGTGTCATTGGAAATCATACCACATCTTCTTTTTTATAGTTGACAATACTGTCCTACTCCTAGCTACAGTTGTTGTAAGGTTTTATTGATAAGATAACACATGAAATAAGTTCATTCGAAAAATATTAATTAACCAATCTTGACACTAAAAGAACAAGAAAAAGGGAGAATTCATGTCCAAACAGCATTGTGCACCCAATATGTCTTTTAATAATCATATATTTTTCTAATCATTCGTTCGGAAATGCAGATCATGTGCAGGAGGTTCTTATGTTTGTTTGCCCTTTTATGGCATATAAGCGAAATGATTTTGCTCGCTGTTGAAGATGGTACGGTCTTGTATTGCTTATTTTGCTGGTATACGGTATGCGTTGTCAAGTTTAATTGTTGAAAGCGTTCAATGATCTGTTGTTGTTTACATCATTGTCCATCGGTCTTTGGTTGATTCTTTGGTTCAACTGCTGTCTCACTGACAATCGTATCACATCTCAGTAAGATTCCATAAACAGTAACACAATCGTTCTTTTTTTCAAAATTTTATTAGATTAATTAAAATTAAAAAGGTTTATGTACAATTCAAACATTCGTTTGGCTTATATATAATTTTTTTTCAAATTCAAACTACCAATATTTTTTCTTCAAGTTTAATCTCGTGAATGCATTCATCAATAATTTTCTGGATCATAGGCACTACAACTGCATCTTCTTGTTCTTTCTTTTCTGTGTTTTCGTGCTCGTCGTTTTCCAGTGGTACACAACACACGGATTATCTCCCTGTCCTCTATAATCGTCCGAACAATCGGTTATTTCAGTTGTTGGAAAAGCTTTGAGTACTGATGTCACACCTTTTGTTGATGTTGTTGTTGCATCTTTTGATGTCAGGAAATAAAACCCCCATGTCTTTCTTCTAAAGAATGCATTTTGTCTGACCCACCCAAAACCAACATTGCCTTCCATTAAAGACAACTTTAATTTGACTTGGTAACCTGTTGTAATAAAATAAAACATAAGATGCATTCTACAAACTAAAATATATTCATTTACTGACAAACATAAAGTAATTAGAGTTGTTTAATTGGCAATCATGCAACATCTCCTTATATATATATACCACATCTTCTTCAAAATATATATAACACATTCTTATTTATGTACCAAATCTTCTTAATCTTACACGGTTTATTATTTGTCAATTTATCTAAAAGAAGGAAAATCTACGTTTCCAAACTCTTGGTTCTGCATTTTGACTAAAAAAAGATTTTGGATTTTAATCGCGTATTCTTCTGTATGAAGAGTCAAGATACTAGTATAATAGGGAATTTGTGTGATCAGAACAATTCATTCTCAGTTTTAAAAAATTGTTTATTTTGAAAATTGATTTAACAATTCGTTTTTGTTCGGGATGTAATTCAAAATCGGTCGGTTGGAGCATTCCATCCTGATAGTAAATACTTAACAAACCTGTTTTGATGTTGATAATTCCTCTGCTTTTTTCATCACATGGTACTGGATTTGTTCGAATTCCGCCATTTATGGGGAAGAAACAGCCTTCTAAAATAATTATTAAAATGAAATATTAAATAAATGAACCTAAATTGTAGAAAAAATGTTTACTCTCTTTGAACAGCTCAACTATCAATCTAGCTGTGGAAAACAACAAACATATACTTCTATGTAAATGTTCATATGCAGTTATTCAGAAACGACAGTTCGAAAGAGTTACTTACAATTTGACATATAAATAAAATATGAATAAAAGCAAAACCATAAATATTGTAAATACACAAGAAAGAAGATTTACCTTTACGACTCTCCGTTTTTTCAAGCAGAGATTTTTTCTTAGTCTTTAAGTTTCTAAAATAGTTTCCATTTTTCATTCCTAGTACTTCAAAATCACACTCCTTGTAATATATCTCGGCCAACTTTTCGTCGGATCCAGTGACTTGGATAAAATCCTACAAAGCAAATCTTGCATATTATCTTTCAGTAAAATCTGAAAACTGCATGATGATATTTTTTTTGGAGAAAATTACATAAGTTTAGAAGTTATTTTACAGTTAAAGTTTTGTAAGAATTTGATGTGTTTCTGTACAACACGTTATCTAAATAGTCATTGTACTTCATTTGAATTCTCATACACCTAATCTCCGATAAATATCATAATAGTGGCGAATCCAGAAGTTTATGTTAAAAGGGCGTGTGGAGGGTCCATTCATGCTTCAGTGATTCCCTATATAATCAACCATGTTTTCCCACAAAAGAGAAGGTCGGACCTCCGGCCCCCTGGATCCGCCTAAAAAATACGGACGTTATTGAATTTACTTTGTATCTGTGTGAATGATAATGTTTAAGTAAAGATATAAGTAATTCGGGGTGGTACTTGAAGTATACAAACCTCAGGTAATGGTGTGTTGTAGGTGGCTGATGTTATCTCATAGATCTTCTCAACGATGCCATCTATGTTAACTGCTGTTAGTTGTTGATCAACCAAGTTAAATCTGAAAATAAATCATCGCATAAGATCAAATTCATTTACAGTTCCACGCATGAAAGTGGAGGTCTTACTGATTCTATTGTACTCTGTAAATTTATGGCAATCAACATTGTAGAGTGACCCGATATTTTTAACGGTTCATCGAAATCATCGAGTTGAGACATTTGTCCATTGGGCAATACATTCAAAAACTATTAAACAACATATTTAAGCATATTTATTATAGATCAATATAAGATGTGTTCTACGTTCATTATCACTGAACTAGCATATATTTGTTTAGGGGCCAGCTGAAGGACGCCTCCGGGTGCGGGAAATTCTCGCTACATTGAAGACCTATTGGTGACCTTCTGCTGTTGTTTTTTTTTCTATGGTCGGGTTGTTGTCTCTTTGGCATATTCCCCATTTCCATTCTCAATTTTACCACTGTCACATATTATTTTACAGGAAATTCAGTATTACAAAAACAATAAAAATTAAGTTCATACCCGTCTTGTTCCGTTGCCATGTATACAGCCTGTATCATGTCACTGTAGGCATGGATTAAACTTTCTTTCATGACAGATGTCAACTTTTCTCGGATGGCAGCCACTTTCTATAAGAAAATAATAAGTTTGAAAATATGTGTTTTTGCAAACAAAAAAATGATAAATATAACCTGATAGTAGCTATAACGTACTCAAAAGGAATTACAACAAACAGTTGGTTAGGCTCCTTCCTCTGGCCAAAAATATGTATTGTCTGCTGCAGCTCCATTCATTATTGACATTTGTATTCAATTGCTTTTATCTCTCCCCCCCCCCTCCCCCCCCCCCGGACCCCTCTTCGATAATACTGGTACCGACATTGGGATAACAATGACGAATTTATCCTAGAGTCAAAACGAGTCAATGTTTACAAAAGGTTTACTAACGATTTTGCTTTCGTATTTGACTCGAGTTGGATTAGTTGCTAGTGACTATAAAATTTTATTTTCTCATCTTTTACAAGTAGCTGGTAAACATTTCTACAAATGCAGGACCAACAAATTTTAAATGGGAACACCAAATTCGTTGTCTTGTGTTCATTTTGACAACCTGACTTAATTAATAGGATTTCCATCAACGTTATTAAAAATAGAGAAAAATATAATAATCTTTGAACAGAAAATTGATGGACATAGTTTACAGAAAATAAAACACATTTTACCTGCAAAATAACTGTCCTGAGTTTCTTCTCATCCTCCATTTTTTCTTGGAAGCAAACCAGTATAGCCCTGTAACGTTTTGCTGCTTCACTCTGCTTTAATACTAGATTATCATATTTGGTTTTAAGGTTACTGGAAACAGCTTGTCCTTCATCTATGTTTTTCTTTAAGAAAGTGTCTAATCTGTTGTTCCTGTGTTTAAGGCGTTTTTCCCACAACCAACAATCCTTGAAAGAATCAAAATTAAACACTGTACATAAGTTTAAGAAATAAAGGGTTTTAACCAAATATTAACTACATGCATATTTAATATCATTGAAATCCCAAATTGATTCCAATTTCCAAGTCGTTTTGATGACGTCATCATGAGGACTTTTTTCCACAATATTTCTCTTTATGATACATTTAAAAATTTCCGATCAAGATTCCTCAATACCGTGTTTAAGTCTAATTTTTAAAGGGGGTAAGTTAAATGATGACAACTTAATTAAACACTATAAATGCAAGTTCATTTAATGTTTTATATAAATGATCGAATGTTTAATTATTATTATCGTACTATGTGCAGTCTTGTGTTTTCCTTTCCTTTATTTTATTAACATGTAAAAATCTTATAACTTACTTTCTGTAAATCCCTGAGTCCCTCCAGACATATGATATGACTACTTATTTTACGACTCACTTCTTTCTCCATTTTTATAACATCTTGACAAATACTAAAATCAAATCTGAAAGAAGAATGAAATGCGAGTTAAAATAGCTTAGTGATTTCAATGATATTTTCATTTTTGCGATCTGTATCTAAAGACTTTGTATTTCTCTTGAATATGTTGTTGAAACAAAGTTCTTGCAACATTTAAGCTACCTTATATTTAACATTAAATAATATACAATCACATACGTTATAACGATATACCATTTGTGATTGTATATTCATCTTATACATGTACTCACGTCACGTCAAAGTTTGGAATCTTTTCGTTCATGACAGCAATTTCTGGTGCCTGACAGTGTAGAAGAAAGGCGGTGTTACAAAGTGGCACCAAAAAGTCCTTCATTTCAACCATACCTGTCAAATTATAATATAAAATATACATAAACAAGCTATCAATAATCCAGACTCCATACAAAAGATATGAAATAATTTTATATAGACTACATATTCAATTATAGCAATGTTCTGTTTCTTTTTCTTAAAGACTTTATCTTTATTTTTATACAATAAACTGAACAAGTGTGGAAACTGTGGACACATATCAGTGTGGATAGTATGTTTATACAATCAAAGATTATAAATCATCTCCAAATCAAATATGATCATACAAATCAATATATAATTCAAGAGATTCCAAACATAAGATTGACCATTTCTTTAGTACTACAAACGGTTTTTAGCCATAAAGGCTCATAAAGGTTAAAGGGTGCGGGAATTTCTCGCTGTATTGAAGACCTATTGGCGACCTTCTGCTGTTGTCTGTTCTATGGTCGGGTTGTTGTCTCTTTGACACATTTCCCATTTTTATTCTCAATTTTATCACCACTTATACTTTTTCAGGGGTCACATTTCGAATTCATTATGTTTGAATTATTTCAAAGATATATGCTCAAAGGTAAAAAAAAAAACTTATTAGATTCGAAACAATATATTTGTAACATTACAATGATAAACAAGAATACCGAAATTGTCATTTTCCTGGGAATATGCCATTCTCTTCGCTACATATATTGGTGCTGGCATTCCATTTACTGTAAATGCTTCCGTTGCATATTCTTTCAAAAGCCTAGAGTACCATTTATACTGGTCAATTCTAAACGAAAACAATTATTATAATCAATAATTGGTAATAAATAAAATAAAGTTATATAGTAGACTAATCGGTTTTTTTTTTATCATAAGCTGTATAACTATTGATGATATATTTTTTTTATTTTCGAGTGAAACATTATTATCTTGTCTGAGGCCTCTGATACATTTTACTTCGAAAACCATGCCAAACTACGTTCATTTTTATCGCCTTTACTCTTTGAAGAATAGTTAATTAAAATACAAACTTGTAAAGTAAATATCCACAAATTAATGGTAACTAAATACATACCTAATAAACTGCTTCAAGATTAAGTCAAGTCTTGAAATTGAAATACTCTCCATCTTTAAAAATAGTTGATTTTAATTTTTTTTTTTGAAGTTCCACTATAAGCGTTATCTTTACTACTACAGCGACAACTCTACTGAACGTCGCCAAGGTACCTTAGCTGGACAACGTCACAATGTTGCGACCGCGACATTCGGATGTTGTTCGTCGTCTCTTGGACTTTTCTGATTTCTTCCATTAACTTTTCCCACTGCATATGCTCTGAGTAATTTATTTTGTAAAATGACTTGTGATAATTTATCTTCCATTAAAATGGGCTTCTGGAACGTGGGTGGTCTAAAAAAAAAAAAGACAAAACAACAAGATTCAAGACCCCCCTTTTAGAAACATATAGAAAATCTAGATCTAGTGTTTCTCGCTGAAACCCACTTGGGGTATGATTCTAATATAACTAATATAGGGTCGTTCCATTGTCATCTAATTTGAAGACCTGTAACTAAATATAACAACAGGCATTTTGGAGGACTTGCAATATTACGCAAGCCCTCACTAAAGCAACATGTGAAAATTCTAAAATCATCTATCCCAGATTTTCAGTGGATGAAATTAGAAAAACAATTCTTTGGATTTGACCAAGATATTTTTATATGCGTTGTATATAACCCACCAGAAGGGTCGTCATACTCTAAAGGACTTGACCATGATATTCTTACATGTTTAGAAAAGGATATTGCTTCCTACCAAAAACAGGGTAATATATTATTGTGTGTGGACTTTATTGCCAGAGTGGCTTCTGATACAGATTTTATCATAGATGACAGTAATAATCTTTCTATTATATCAGTCCTATTTCAGCGATAAACAAATTCTTGAAAGAAGGAGCAAAGATGATAAACTTGACTCAAGGGGCAGGGACCTGCTTGACTTGTGTATTAGTAACCAAATAAGGATTCTAAATGGTCGAGTTCTTGGTGACACCTTTCGTGGGCTAACATGTTATACACCTAATGGGGCTAGTACAGTTGATTATGTTTTAGTGATGGAGAGTATCCTGAATCTAATTCTGTACATGACAATATGTAATTTTATACCAACACTATCAGACTGCCATTGTTTGTTGGAATGGTTATTGTCTTCTAAATATTGTTTAAAAACTGATTGTGATAGCGTTAAAACTCATAAAATGTCACCAGGTTTCATATGGTCAGATGACTCACCAGCTCTTTTTCAAGATGCCCTTTTTACTGCAGAAATTCAGCAGCGACTTGACAAATTCCTTAAACTAGAGCCCATAGATTCCCAAAATGCAATTGATAGCGCATCTCTAGAATTGACAGACATTATCATAACTGCTGCCAATATTTCTCTTAAAAGGCGTAAAGCCCAAACGGGTAGGGGGGTTAAACACAAAAAGTGGTTTGACTGTAATCTTGCATATTTTCGAAAAAAACCTATTTAGTTATGGGAAAATTTATTCTCGATTTCCCAGAGATCCTGCTGTTAAAGGTCACTATTATAAACTACAACGCTTATATACTAAGGCACGGAAACACAAATACAGGGAGTACAAGCAGTCTTTGTTGAAGCAAATAGAAACACTGCATGAGGAAAACCCTAAGCAGTACTGGCAATTGATTGATGAACTGCAGGGTAAGGAAAAGGATGATAAGAGTGCATTAGTTGCACCATTTGATTGGTTGAATCGTTTTAAAAAATTGACTGAACCAAAAGACTAGTTTAAAGAACGACTGCAATTTTTGGAGGAAAAGCTTAACATTCTTGAAAAAAGAAAGTGCTTTAATGAACTTGATAGTAGGATCTCTGAAACCGAAATATCTACTGCTTTGTCACCTTTAAAAATTAATAGAGCAGCAGGGTTGGACATTACGGAGCCCCTCTAGGGACATACAAAGAAAAAAAAAATTATATTGTGCGCACAACTTAAATAAATTGTGCGCACAAAATAATATATTGTGCGCACAATTTAAATATATTGTGCGCACAACTTAAATATATTGTGCGCACAACATAAATATATTGTGCGCACAACATAATATAGTGTGCGCACAACTAAAATATATTGTGCGCACAACATAATATAGTGTGCGTTAAATTCTTTGACTTTACACATGGTACGGGGCTTCAATGTCTCCTTTTTAAAGTGACAGAATGGAGAAATGCTTAAAGTTTTCTTTTGAAATTGGGCTAGATTACATGGAAATAATCTAGCAAAAAATCATCAGTGCATTCGTATCGACTCCTGACATGAATACTGAACAAATTACGTTTATTTCGTCTGAAACTTGATTTACCAACAGATGCGTCGGAAACCTCCACTTTATATCAGAATTTATTGGAACGGTTTGAAACAGACTTGGCAATAGAGCGAGGACACTATCGAACCTATGTAGACTTTTTTGTAAAAAATATACAACTACTGTTTGCACTCATGCACTATACTTTATTTCTGAAAATCTCAAGATTTTGTTTTGATTGACACAAGACTGACATGTTCCTCAATTCACGATTTTGTTATGCTCCGTCAACGATAGAGATGGCCATTATATTTAAAAGTCTTTACGTCCGTTCATCCGTCCGTCTCTAAATGATTCGTTATTGAAATGTGACGGTGTGTTCAGTCTAAGAAATTCACCATGAAGTTGTGATCAAATAGAGATAAAACTGAGTACATATATCAATCAAAATATGCAATGTGAGTGCCAATGAGACAGCTCTCCATCCAAATCATAATTTATTAAAAGTTAACAATTATTGGTTACAGGCAAGAGGTCACTGATAGTATCTATTTTTGATCGATTTCATTATACAATTTTACAGAATATTGTTCGTATTCATAATTATGTTACGAAGCAATTTAGGAATAGTCAATGAAAAAGTATTCCTCAGTGGTATATTTTGAAAACAAACGAAACAATTATGATTCAATTTTTCCAAATATGGTCCGTTGGGGCATCATTTATTCAAAAACTTGTGGACCGATTGATCGCCATCGATGCGAGTACCAATGAGACAACATAATACATATACACCATAGTACAAATACGGGTTATCTTCTTCTCATATATTTTATAATGGTATGATACGCAACCCCTAACTGGAGCGATTGTGCTTGATATTCAAATAATTAAGACAGTCATATCTTTCAGTCAGTTTAATTGAGGTGTGGAGCTGCATGTCAGTAACTGCTAGTAGTCCTTTGTTAATTTATGTATCATTGTCATTTTGTTAAGTTTCATTTGTTTTTTATGGGGGGGGGGGGGGGGGGGCTAGGATGAAATTTGAAAAAAATAGGCAGTACAGGAGTTTTGAGTAAAAAAAAAGGCAGGATGAGACACTTACAAAAAAAAAAAGTCAGGACGACAATATAGGTAAAAAAAAGTCAGGATAAACTAAAAAAAAAAAAAAAAGGCAGGACCGAACAGAGTGAAAAATAAAAAGGCAGGACAGAGATTACAGCTAAAAAAAAATGCAGGACAAAATTTTTCATCCTAGCCACCCATAAAAATCAAATGGTAGCTCCCTTATTTAATTGGTGTAAACACCAATTTCACATATCTTTTTGAAGGATTTGGGTGGTCCTTAAAAGGACCTATGGTTGAGTTGCTGGGTTACTGTCTCATCTATGGTGCTGGTGGTAGTTTTCTCTTGCAGTTAGTACTATGGCTAAGAAAGGCAGGCACTGGGTCCAACTGTCCTTTTCTGTAAACATCTTGCTCTTTACTTTTTAGCTTGGCCTCTATGTTCCACTATTTTTTTCCCCACTCTGTGTAACAATGTGTAAGACATCTATGTTTAACTTCAGTTTTTCTTCCATAGTCTTGCTTGTAGGTAAACTTTTTGTCCATGCTTTGCTGAGGTTCCTGGCATGTTGTTGTTTCTGTGAATTCCAGATGCCAATCTGGCCTCCATGCCTCTTGAGAAGATTACATACATTCTTAGGTAAATTCACACTCAAAGACCTGTGCACAGCTTCATTCTTGTGTTGTAAAGCTGCATACTACTAATTGCATCTTCGCTAAGCTTCATTCTCAAGATCTCTTGTAGTAACAACTTGTCTTTTTCATCCATTTGTAGCATAGTAATGTTATGACGGCCAAGGATGCAGAAAACTGTAGGTTGAGTTTTGAACTTTTCATTGATTTTTCTCAAATATTCTGGGTAGGAATTTATGTGATTTGAAATGAATTTAGAAAAGTAACCTTAATTACACAATGATGTGTTCTTCTTTTGAAAAAATTTATTATTGATTTAAATTCCTTATGTTTCTACTTTAACAAACACTTTAGTTTTTCCAAAAACTTGCACTAATAAAAAAAGTTATGAGCATTTAAAAATAGAAGGTATTTTGAGGGAAATGAAAATTCCATTCCAGAAAAATGATAAAATTATGGTGTGAAGGTTGTGCTAATTGTCTGCATTGGTCAAAGGCACTGGAAAGAAAACCTGTTGCGACTAATATTTATAACCTTTCCATCATTATTTAAAGCAAATTTTTTATATAATAAATACCTTGATGGATTACATATAAATATCCTGATGGAGAGCTTTAGTCGATTCTGAAACTGAGGTACAGGCACTTGTCTCAGATTTTTCCCCCTATATATAAAGG
Source organism: Mytilus galloprovincialis (assembly GCF_965363235.1). Lineage (NCBI taxonomy): Eukaryota > Metazoa > Mollusca > Bivalvia > Mytilida > Mytilidae > Mytilus > Mytilus galloprovincialis. Next base: position 50,866,420 of record NC_134841.1, read on the forward strand.
TATATAGGAAAAAAAATTCTGAGACGAGTGCCTGTGAACTGAGGGGTGCAACAGGTAATGGATAAAACCCAAAAGTTGACCTACTTGGTCGAATGAAAATGTCTTTTCTTAATAGTGTTGATAATTATTATTGGAACATTATTAAGAATGGCATGCATATATTAGATTGACTTGTTATAATATCACTTTTAACTTTTATAGGCAGGGTTTGTAAAATTGGGGCTTTTCATTATCAAGAATTACTTGTTTGATCAAATATTGCTATTTAAAAAAAACCAAAAAAAACATAAAAATTGTAAACACATATATCATGTTATGGGGGTATTTGCGAAAAATATCAGTTATAACTTGAGGGACTGTTAAATTTTTCCTAGTAAAGAAATGTTATATACTGTACATCATTATTGTAATGCTCAGTTACTTATTCTTTTGCATTAAATATTGTTTCAATTATTTTTCTCAAATAGTTTTTCCATATCGCAGCCAGCAGAGCATTATTCCATGGAAGATGGTTAAAGAAATCTTCAACCAAGTCAGAAATTAGTCTGCAGCTTTACCAAGATAATAAGAAAGGCAAGTTTATTTAAGCCTAACAATTTCTATACATTCTCTAGTAATATTTGATAAAAATTAAGAAACTTCTTATTCTTCTTCCGAATACGGGAGAAGACTCCTAGGTAGGAGTGTAAAACTTACCGGGAAACAAGAAACAAAACTTTATTTTCTGCATGCAAAACACTGAATTATTTTACCTGTTAAATATTTAAAGGTACGTGTACCAGGTATATCAACAAGATTTACTATTAAAATTATAAAAAGTAAGCCTACAGATTGGAATATTACTTCCAAGGGGAGACAATTTCAACCAAGATTTGTTTATTCAATAAGAGATAACTCAGTAAATTATTGAGTTTTTTGTGCAGTTGAAATCAAGTCAATATTTTTTTACTTCTTTTTTGTATTACATCTTTATAGGAAATTTACAAACTTAAGTGTTGATATAATACTAATCTGATTTATGTAGTAAGAAATCAAAACAATATTTAGTAAATGTTATCTGGACAAGTGAAATGGAGTCTCCCTTGACACCATCTGCGAGTATGGTCTTGAGGAAACGATGATAGTCCGTCGGAAGGGGACGATAAATGGCTGACCCGTGTTAAGAGAGAGCCATATCTCTTGCACGTTAACGACACCCTTGTAGATTTCGAAAAAGAGTAGGCTAATGCCGCTACAAGGCAGCACTCGCACCTACAAAGTGGAAAGGGATTAATATAAGTTGCAAAACTTGTTTCTCAATCCACTATAAAGAAATATGTTTAAACTAAATGGAGTCTACTCTCATTTATCAGTACCATTATATGAGTAAATTAAAGGATATCTTCTAATTGCATAAGTAATTGCTGTGTTGCTGGATAGCTGTCTAATCCATATATTCTCAACATGTATTACCTTTATATACTATAAACCAATTTTTGATGATAAAGCATTTTATATTTTAGGTTAGCATCACAGCTTGTGCATAAGGATTGAGGCTGGCAATAGCCATTGGAGCTGACCTTTATGGTGAGAATCAGAAGACAGATTTATGAACTATTTATCTAATAGCATGTCAATGTTGATTTTCACCACTATAATAAAATTAAGAGATGCGGTGTGATTGCCAATGCAATGAGTCAATTGACACATATGACAAGGATTTTAGCACCTCATATCACTTTACCACCTTCAACAATGAGAAAAAACCTATACTGTATTGTTAACTATAAATGTCCACAACATGAAAAATGAGAAGCGTAATGGCCTGATGAATGATAAATCAATTATAAAGAAAAACATAATATTTAATGTCAGACATCAAATAACTTGTTGTTCATCCTATTTTGCTAATAAAGACTGGTGTTTTAACAGTTAATAATGACACCAAACCATTTAAAAAAAAAGTAAAAGAAAAGTTATGTGTATATATATTATTCTTATTGTTATTTTTAGATAATTATTCTCTTGCATTAAATAGTGTTTCAATTATATCGTTTTGACTAAGATATGTTTAAGAATCTATATTTCTTTTTCAGGTAACTTCTACTGTGACTGCATAAAAGGTTTGTGTTGGATAACTATAACAAAAATACAATGTAATTCAGACAATTTTTGTGTATGCACAACAACAACAGACTTCATGGAGAAAACAGCAACTCTGACCTAAAGCCACAGCAGAACCAATAGCCAAATGGATTCCACTGGTAGAAGCTAGCACTAAACAGGAAATAACTCCAAAATTTAGAATCGTAGCAGCACCATCTAAATACCCAGCCTCAACTCTGGTTAACACACAAAAGACACCAGAAAAATTAACCATAGATGTACTGACAGAGAATACTTACACCTCAGCAATCCTGAAGATTAAGATGACAATGTAATATGTGTTGAAACCGCAGGATCGCAGAAATACAGTACAAACCATTACTGCTATTTAGTGGAAGAATAACATACATACCAGACTACCAGTAGTTATAAAAAAAATACGAGTAATAATTGATGGATAATTGAATGACACAAGTAACAGTATGAGGAATATATAACATCTTCACCAGTGGAAAACAATGGACAATAATATTTTAATTTCTAAATTATATTTTTTTGAAAACTTTGCAACTTTATTAACATATTCTTTTAACTCAATACATTCAACACATAAGTAACCCATACTAAAAGAGACAATAGATAGAACATTATAATGTAAAATACTTTAACCAAATTAGTGACATACAAAGAGTTGAATAAAACTGAAGTTGATTACTATATTAAGGTGGTACCTAACAATACAGGGAGATAACTCTGTAAAATCAGCTAAACATTTAAATTACGTTGTGTTGTTAAGGGAATATTAAGCTTTAAAAAATAAGATACAGGAAGAATTAAAATTTATAGAAAGAGGCATGTCTGTAACTTCAGAAACTGATAAACCAATCACATGCGCTGAAATTAAAGAAATCTTTATCAAAACTGGTCCTGATAAAATAGCATATGAAGTCATTAATAGTCCAGTTACATTAAAATCTTATGTTAAACTTTTTAATCTTATTTTAAAAACTGGTCATTATCCAAAACACTGGAATTCATCTTTTATTATATTAATATTCAAATCTGGAGATAAAGGCCATCCTGGCAACTACAGAGGTATTTCTTTAATCAACTGTCTGTATAAAATATTTAGTAGTATTCTAAATAATAGACTAAAAATATTTATGATAAATAAATTTCCTGCCTCTCAGTTAGATTTCAGGGAAAACCATAGGATATTCCGACAGTTTGTTTATATTGAAAACTTTGATCAATGAATATCTGCATAAAAATAATAAAAATATATATGCATGTTTTGTGGACTTAAAAGGAGCAAATGACTCTGGAGAGATTGTCTTGTGTTCAAAGTTCAAATTGGCTAAATTAGGGGTTGGCCAAAATTTATACCAAGTAATAAAAAAACAGTTTTTAGGCACAGAATCTTCACTTAAATTTGATAATGCCTCAACTCCATTTTTTAATAGGACTGCAATTTTTTTTTTCGTAGTATAATACAATCATGTCGTCTGCGTCGTCGTCCAAAGACACATTTAGTGTCAGGACAATAACTTTAGTTTTAGTGAATGCATCTCTATAATTTTTTACAAGAAGGTTCAATACCACTAAAGGAAGGGTTGGGATTGATTTTGGGGGTTATGGTCCCAATAGTTTAGGAATTAGGGACCAAAAATAAGCATTTTTGTTGTTTTCAAACAATAACTTATGTTTAAGTGTATGAATCTCTCTCAAATTATACCACAAGTTTTCATACCATGAAGGGATGGTTAGTATTGACTTTGGAGGATTATGGCTTGAAATATTTTGGAATTAGGGGCAAAAAAAGGGGAAAAAATAGGTTTTATCTGTTCAATGGACATTTAAGACAATTTAAAAGCAGTGAAAGAAAGGTAATTCAAAAACATTTATCATACAATGTTTGGTATGATTGGATTCACCTCCCTTACACTTCTTGTAAATTATATATAAAGAAATATCAGGATTTGGACTAATTGCAAAAAAGGGGTAGTAGTTTTCACTTTTATTTTTTTTATTTTATTGTTTGAAGAAGAAACCTTTAATTGCACAATATTTTTATAAGATCTTGACATTTGTTTTGTGTCAGAAACACATATTATGTCAAAATTTTTATCAGAATCAAAATTCAGAGCTGTATCAAGCTTCAATGGTGTGTCCATACTTACCACAACTTTTCAGGTTTCGACCTCTGCGGTCGTATAAAGCTGCATGCACCTTGCAAAGCACCTGATTTAAAAACAGAGAGGAGTACGCCAAGGCGACACAATCAGTCCTACATTGTTTAACATTGTTTAACATTTTCATTAATGATATAAATGATATATTTTTAAATGAAGCTTTAAACTTAACTAGTAGATTCAGATTTAAATAGTCTTCTCTTTGCAGATGACATAATTTTACTCTTAGAAACTAAAGATGGACTTCAAAATAGTATGAATAAATTATCCCAATACTGTGATAAATGGCACTTAACAGTAAACATAAAGAAGACAAAATACATGTTATTTCAGAAACAAAAACTGTAAATTAGAAAAACCAATTATTAAATATAAAACTCAAATGATTGACAATGTTTAAGAATATAAATTTCTTGGGTCTGTTCTTAGAAGAAATGGTAACCTTAACTATAGCTTTAATGATCTAGCCAAGAAAGCTATGAAGATTATATTTGCTTTATGTTCCTGATTTTCAGCTATTTGTTATGTGCCAATCAAAGTAGCATTTAGCTTTTTGATTCATTAGTCATACCCGTATTAAAGTATGTATGATGGACTCGTACCTACCATTCATAAGAGCAAAAACTTGTGCAAACTATAGTCACAAAATTTTTGATCCATTTTCTTTTATAGATAGATCACCTTTTGAAAAGGTTCATTTATCATTCTGTAAATATATATTGGGTGTTAGAAAATGCTCAACAAATTTGGCAACTCATCTTAAAGTTGAAAGGTTACCAATAGAAAATATTATTAAATATAAAAAAAGAAGATGTGGTATGATTGCCAATAAGACAACTAACCACAAAAGACCAAAATGACACAAACATTAACAACTATAGGTCACCGTACGGCCTTCAACAATGAGCAAAGCCCATACGGCATAGTCAGCTATAAAAGGCCCCAATAAGACAATGTAAAACAATTCAAACCAGAAGACTAACGGCCTTATTTATGTAAAAAAAAATGAACGAAAAACAAATATGGAACACATAAACAAAAACAACCACTGAATTACAGGCTCCTGACTTGGGACAGGAACATACATAAATAATGTGGCTGGGTCTACTTTATTTGGCTAGGCTACATACTAAAGATACTAATCCTCTTTTTAAAGAATCATTTGAAATTTGTAAGATGTTAGATTCTTAAAATGTGTACTCCTGGTATACATATGCCAAAGATATTATACATAAAGAGATAGAGGATCCCAATAAGTTGTGTCTTCTTGTAAAACTATAAAGGAAGTCAAATCTCTAAAAAAATGTTATCAAAGGAGGAATTTCAAATAAATATAAAAGCCTGTATAAAACTAATATTGAAAATTTATGTGAACATAATAAACTTTTTCTTTACAAAGATCTCAAAACAGATACTGAGACAGAATTTTACTTGTTAAATTCAAACTTTGAATTTCGTAAACTTATTACCATCCTAGTCTGTAACTTGAATTAGGTAGACATAAAAAAGTACTACGAAATCTTAGATAATGTAATTTTTCTGATTATTAAAGATAATTGATGATAAATTTCCCTTCTTCTTTCATTGTGTAATAAATAAAAGTTTAAGAAATAATTACTTCACTGAAAATGCTTCTCAAAATCCCAACTTTATGAGTTGCACTGATAAAAAAAGCTACAATATATACTTAATCCATCAAATTTTCAACATGTACAAAGTTTAGGTTCCTTTATGAAACAGTTAATGGAACTGAGGACAGGGGACTCTTAATATACCAGGGTTAAAAGTTTTGTGTTATATTATTATGTTGTAATTGGTATTTTGACTTGTCACTATATTTTATACTTGCAACAATTGATATATATATACTATATACATATGCATGAGTGTATGTTTTTCACAAACATGTTTCATTTGTTTATATGGCAATAAAGATTGTTTATTATATTGTTTGATTTCTTTAAGCCTAAATATTTTAGGTGTAGAAGTTATAGTAACTAGATATAAGATGTGGTATGAGTGCCAAGAGACAACGCTCCATCCAAGTCACAATTTGTAAAAGTAAACCATTACTATAGCTCAAAGTACAGCCTTCAACATAGAGCCTTGGCTCACACTCAACAGCATCAATAAAGGGCCTCAAAGATGGATACTGTAAAACCATTCAAACAGGAAAACCAACTGTCTAATTTATATAAACTAGAGGGTCCAAGGACCCTGTGTCGCTCACCTGATATTTTTATTTACAATTGTTGCATGATAAATGCAACTGTTGTACTGTCGTTTAGTTTCAGAGATATAATACTAAAAAGTGCATTTGAAACCTATGTTTTATTTCAGCCATGTGGGCAGGCAGGGTCATCATACACAGTGGTCCCTGGATATCCTAGTGGTGATTTAAACCAAGTTTGTTTAAATTCAACAGTTGTTTCAGGGGAGAATTTTTGTAAAATTTATCTAACAAGAAATGCAAAGTAATGAGAAAGTTGTGAAGTAGTTTTGTTGTTGCGCAACCCCCCCCCCCCCCCCCCCCCACTTTGCCAAAAAAACCAAAAAGGTAATAAAAAATTATCATATAAGGGCAATCTATCCTATTAATGATTTCTGCAAAATTCAGTTGATTGTGCAAGGGTTGTATAGCCAGCTGAGGTCGTTAAAAACTCTCTTTCTTTTGTTGTTGCAGATAGATCTTGACCTGATAAGCAATTTTACCACATGTCAGATTTGCTCTAAATGCTTCGGTTTTTGAGTGATAAGCCAAAAACTGCATTTTACCCCTATGTTCTATTTTCAGCCATGGCGGCCATCTTGATTGGTTGGCCGGGTCACCGGACACAATTTTTAAACTAGATACCCCAATGATGATTGTGGCCAAGTTTGGTTTAATTTGGTCCAGTAGTTTCAGAGGAGAAGATTTTTGTAAAAGATAACTAAGATTTACGAAAAATGGTTAAAAATTGACTATAAAGGGCAATAACTCCTAAAGGGGTCAACAGACCATTTTGGTCATGTTGACTTATTTGTAGATCTTACTTAGCTGAACATTTTTGCTGTTTACAGTTTATCTCTATCTATAATAATATTCAAGATAATAACCAAAAACAGCAAAATTTCCTTAAAATTACCAATTCAGGGGCAGCAACCTATCAACGAGTTGTCCGATTCATCTCAAAATTTCAGGGCAGATAGATCTTGACCTGATAAACAATTTTACTACATGTCAGATTTGCTCTAAATGCTTCGGTTTTTGAGTGATAAGCCAAAAACTGCATTTTATCCCTATGTTCTATTTTTAGCCATGGCGGCCATCTTGGTTGGTTGGCCGGATCACCGGACACAATTTTTAAACTAGATACCCCAATGATGATTGTGGCCAAGTTTGGTTTAATTTGGTCCAGTACTTTCAGAGGAGAAGATTTTTGTAAAAGATAATTAAGATTTACGAAAAATGGTTAAAAATTGACTATAAAGGGCAATAACTTCTAAAGGGGTCAACAGACCATTTTGGTCATGTTGACTTATTTGTAGATCTTACTTTGTTGAACATTTTTGCTGTTCACAGTTTATCTCTATCTATAATAATATTCAAGATAATAACCAAAAACAGCAAAATTTTCTCAAAATTACCAATTCAGGGGCAGCAACCTATCAACGGGTTGTCCGATCCATCTGAAAATTTCAGGGCAGATAGATCTAGACCTGATAAACAATTTTACCCCATGTCAGATTTGCTCTAAATGCTTTGGTTTTTGAGTTATAAGCCAAAAACTGCATTTTACCCCTATGTTCTATTTTTAGCCATGGCGGCCATCTTGGTTGGTTGGGCGGGTCACCGGACACAATTTTTAAACTAGATACCCCAATGATGATTGTGGCCAAGTTTGGTTTAATTTGGTCCAGTAGTTTCAGAGGAGAAGATTTTTGTAAAAGTTAACGACGGACGACGACGACGGACGACGACGACGGACGACGACGACGGACGACGACGACGGACGACGGACGCCAAGTGATGAGAAAAGCTCACTTGGCCCTTCGGGCCAGGTGAGCTAAAAAACGAGAAATGAGAAACACTTATGAACCACATCAACAAACAATGAACATCAGGTTCCTGACTATGGACAGGTGCAAACAAATGCAGCAATGCTATAATAGGCGCTTAAAAATACTGGTCAAGTCAGATTTTTTTACAATAATTGTTCAAGAGTTGTGGCTTGCCTTTGAAAATGGTATTTCATATATTTCTGGGCGATAGTCCCACTTGTGGTTTTTGTGAATTGACTTTTGACCCAATCCTTTGAAATTGTATACACTATTGTGGATCATCGAATGCAGTTTAAGGTCAATTTTTTAATGGTTTTTGCAGACTTCTGTAGCAGAAAGCTCGACATCGTGATAGTGATCTGGGTAGCGTTAGTTAAATTATTAATAGCTTTATATTTTCAAAGGTGGAAGACCTTGATGCTTTATACTTTGTATATAGATGTCTTATGTTAAGAATTTTCCCTCTTTTACATGTCCATTGTCCTTGACCTCTTTTTCATGGTTCAGTGACTACTTGAAAAAAAAGTTAAGTTGTTTGTAATGTTAGTTTGTCTTTTATTATGAGATATAGGATAACTATATTTGGTATGTGTGTACCTAGCAAGGTCATCATGCCTGTCACTTTTTTCACTTGACCCTGACCTCAGTTCATGGGTCAGTAAAAAAGGTTTAGTTTGGTGGTCAAGTCCATATCTCAGATACTATAACCAATGGGTCTAGTATATTAGGTGTATGAATGGATTGTAAGGTGTACATGTCCAACTGGCAGGTCTCATCTGAACTTGACCTCATTTTCTTGGTTCATTGGTTATAGTTAAATTTTTGTGTTTTTGTCTGTATTTCTTATACTGTATGCAATTATTATAGTGAATAAGTTCTATCATATTTGGTGCATGGAATGATTGCAAGGTGTATATGTCTAGCTGGCTGGAAGGTGTCATTTGACCTTGACCTCATTTTCATGTTTCAGTGGTCAAAGGGTAGGTCCGGTAAGGGCTGATTTTGGCCTCAAATTTCAGGTTCATCTGACGAAAGATTTTGGACACTTTTTAAACACTTAGAGACCATTTCAATTGATTCATTTAGTTTAAGTGAAAGATCTTAACTGATTTTTAAAATCATTAAAAACGTTCCGATTCTAGCTGAAATATGAAAAATCTATAAAAATTATCACTTTTCAGATGTTTTTTGTCAAAAATGAAAGTGGACACATCCGTGTTCATCCTCAACCTTTATAAATGTTATGTATTATTATCAAATACAACTTACATTTCAAGATTAAGAATGAACACAAATGTGGCCATATCATTTAAGACAGAAACCGTCTAAAATTCAGCTAAAATGCTAAAATTGTGAAGATTTCAGTAATTTAACATGACTCAATAATTTATATGTACACAAGAAATGTGCATTGAATTGTCAAAAATAGCCCATATTTATGTAGCAGAAGCATTCTACTTTCCAATAAATAACTAACAGGTTTCATTTTAATAATTTTGTAAAACTGCTATAAATTTGGACCTAATCCTTTAAGTTTTTGAGTTTTGACTTTTTTCTTATACTACTACTGTATATGCAATAGGTCAACTATATTTGGTGTATGGAAATATTTTATGATGACTACATGTCAGTACCACAGGTTTTATTTGACCTTGACCTCATTTTCATGGCTCATTGCTCAGTGTTAGGTTTTTGTGGTTTGATATGTTTTTCTTAGACTTCAAGCAATAGGTCTGATATATTTGTTGCAAGGAAGCATTGTAAGCTGTACATGTCTGCCTGGCATGGTTCATCTGACCTTGACCTCATTTTCATGGTTCATTGGTCAATTTTCATTTTCTTGGTTAAGCCTGTTTTTTAGAAACTATAGGTTGCAATTCTGTAAATATAGACAATGCAATTTGCCCTAGGAACTTGGACCTTTGCAGCTAAAACTGTGACACTTTTACTAGGAAGTTTCTTGAAAACCAACATCCCAGAAAGGAAAGTGTATATGCACATCTACAGACATGTGACAGAGTTGTCAAGCCACAACAGTTTGGGTCTCATAACTGGGGATTTTTTATTAACATTTTTTGGCGTACACAATGTTTTTTGTGTGTTGAAACTGCATTTCTTTCTTTTTTTGTTAAAAGAACTGATTCCATACCTGCAGACACCTGCCATTTTTACTTGATAATAATAGAAGATAAGGGGTTTTCAAATTTTTATTCATCATATATGTTTAAAGATATGTAATAACAAGTTACAATAACAGAACAATGTAAAATTTCAAACAATAGTCACTATGTTGAATGTTTCTTATAATGTTTATACTAAAGCACTAAATCAATAAGTTATTTTACACAACAGTTAAAGCACACTTGTTTAAATGTCACAAGAGAACATGATTTTAAATAAACATATAAAGCACAGTTTTTACAAGAGCAAGAGCACTAATCATTGTTAAACATCCGTTCAACCACAATTTAAGAAAGTGACTGTTTGTATAAGGCAGAAGCTGACTTTGCGGCTTTGACTAGTTCTAGTAGTACTATTTTATCAAAGGTCAAAATAAAGCAGTGTGTGGCATATTTTCAACATTAATACGTCCTGAACATCTAAAATTTTAAACTGACACTAAAATTCTATCTTTACCTTCATTTTTGGACCTTATTCGGTGAAATATTTTTGATGAACAATATGAAAAGAAATTAAATTAAAAAAATTAATATATACTTCACTTAAAAGATCTTAATCTTTTAGTGGGTTTTTTTTTCGATTTCAAAAGAGAACTTACTCGTACTGCCGAGTCGGCTTCAGCTGGTCGAAATAGACAACCAAAGTTTGAAAATTTGCCATTCACAGTTTCCATAGATCTGTTTTATTGAATTTTAAAATTTTTGTCTTTTCATTTCTTAATCTTGATTATTAGTATTTAAGAAACAAAAAAATCTTGAATCTTTGCGGAATATAAATTTGAAACAGGAAAAACAAAGGTCATATACACAATAATGTATCCTGTGTTTTCTAAAAAATATATTGTCGAGAGTTTTGATTACGAATACACTCTTGATAAAATCTGAAGAGTTCCTAGTAAGGTCATTTGACCTTCGCCATTGGCGTTTGTTGGCAATTGATATATCATAAAAACAGAATTTAAACAATTTTTCAAGATACTTTAGATGTCATAGTTTCCAAAGGTAACATATAATCACATATATTTAATTCTTCCAGTAATTTACAAATACAAATCGTCATTAATAAATAAAATCGAAATTAAGACGCCAGAAAAAAAGTCAATACTGAAGAAGGAAAACTCCTGAGAAATTTTTTATTTACATTTTTTTTTTCCATTTTTGTTTGGATGTAGAAAGGATGTAATTAGATGTACAGCTATATAAAAAAGATGTGGGATGATTGCCAATGAGACAACTCTCCACAAGAGACCAAAATTTATAGGTAACTGTACGTCCTTCAACAATGAGCAAAGCCCATACCGCATAGTCAGCTGAAATGACAATGTAAAACGAGAAATCTAAAGTCTTATGTATATAAAAAAATGAACAAAAAACAAATATGTAACACATAAACAAACGACAACCACTGAATTACAAGCTCCTGAGCTATGTTTGTTACATGATATTTTCAGCATACTAACACCAATAATAATCAAAGATTCCCCCTGCATGAGGGTGGACGAGTAAGAAGGCTAGGGTTCTTTTTGTCTCAAAACAACTGTCAAAACCACTATAATCTTATTTTAGATTTTGCATTTAATGAGTCATACTGGTTATAAATCAATCTCATCATAGATGTTGGTCTATCTAGAACCTATTCATTTTTATCAGATACAATGAATATGATAAAGTATAAAATTGAGAATAATATGGGGAATGTGTCAAAGAGACAACAACCATCAAAGAGAAGGCATCAGTCGAAGGCCACCAATGGGTTTTCAATGCAGTGAGAAACTCCCGCAACCGGAGGCGTGCTTCAGCTACCCCCTTAACCAAAATGTATACCATTCATTTGCAGCAGTCAGCCACTAAAAAACAGATTGTAAGCAGGGTATCAGTGTCAATTCGCTCTGAATCACGTTCACCCTAGTACCTATGGGCCTAATACCTATGGGGAACGGTGGTATAAGATCAAACACAAGTTGAATTACAAGATGTATTTCTAAAATGGCAAATGTATATATCAATATATCTATTTACATGAATAAATTTAAAGTTCATGATTTTTTGGGGGTTATTAAAATTATTGAAAGTTAATTATTTATGATATTAACTACATGTATCAGTTGATTATTTGCAAAGCTAATTACTAAGGTAATCTTTTGAATCAGACTTTATTGTCTAAAATAACTTAAGGACTAAAGACAAAGTTTACTTTCTTAATTTGACATACAGATAATTCATTAGTATTTGTCAATGGAACCTATCTTGCATAAGAGTTCTTTATATTTGGAGATGAGACAGTGAGTTCAATCAATATGATAAATAGATTATATGAGTAAACTCATCATAGAAACCAAGATTAAATTTTGTATTTACGCCAGACATACGTTTAGTCTACAAAAGACTACCGGTAATCAGTGACGCTCAAATCCAAAAAAGTTAAAAAGGCCAAATAAAGTACAATGTTGAAGAGCATTGAGGACCAAAATTCCTAAAGTTTTGCCAAATACAGCTACGGTAATCTATTCCTGAGGTAGAGAAGCTTTAGTATTTCAAAAATTCAAAAGCTTTGTCAACAGTTAATTTATAAATATGACCATATCAATAATAATTCATGTCAGCATAAGATTATCTCCCCTTGGAAACTTATTGACAACATAGTATAACTTCCTATTTTACTGAATTTTACACATTTGAATTCTAACTGATACTTAATAAAAGGTATGAAATGGAATTAAAAACTTATAGGGTTGAAAATATTCTATATTTTATCACTTTGCACTTTGTTATTCTTGACAGTGTTTCTTTTGAGCAGTTGGTTCAAATTTCTTAACTAGTTGGGCAGTTTGATTTGATGAAACCAATTGCAATTTGGTCAAACTTTCAATTAACTGCAAGAGAGATGGGAAACACTTATTATTGATCATTATCAAATCACAGTAACAATATGAAAAAAAAAGCCTCAATCAATAGAATCTTATTCTATCATATGAAATTCCTAAGCAATACAAAATATCTAGAATTTTTCAAACTTCCTGCACACTGACCAAGTGAGTTTTTTTTAATTTCGAGCTTTGAAAAAAATTTTTATGGTCATGTTCGCCATCTTGCTTTTTAAGTATTTATTGTTGTTTGGCATTGTTGACATTACAGTAGCAATAGGATAAAAACTCACTTTTTATGCCCCTGTCATAGGGGAGGAGGTATCAAGCTTTATCCTTGATTTTTCATAAATATATTTATTTTACCCAGTTAAAATATTGTTCAATAGTTTTTTAATTATTAAAAGAAATATTAAGTACAAAATATATGATATACCAAGAAAAAATGGGGTAAAAAGCAAGTGCACTGAGATGGGTTTTTTCTGGCTTGAAATAACGTTCAAGATATAAAAAGTTTGGAATCTTGTTATAATGAAACTTGCCCTAAATATTTTTTCAAGAAAATTACCAAAACTCTAAGAAGGCGATCTAGAAAGTTTCCGGTAGACAAATTTACATTGGGCCTATGGTAAATGTTTGTCATTGACTATGCTGGGTTCTTACGTTACTATTGAATTACAGATCATTGCCGGCTTAACTTGACAAAGTTCCTTCTCCGTTGATATTATCATTGTAACCATATGGTACTTAATTCCCTTATATATACAGAAATGTTCTCTATCGTTTCAAAAAGGAATACTATGCATATAATTTACTCACTTTTTTAAGCATAATTCATGTTCTATGCTGTGCTTTGTGTAACTATTGGGTTTTGTTTTTGTATTGTTGTTTTTTGTTCATTTTTGAAGTATAGGGTAAGATCATGTAAGACCAAACAGTAAAAACACTAAAAAACAATCAACATAAAACAAAAACACTGTACCACAAGTACCTTGACTTTACTGACAAATATGACATATGTGAAATGTACTGACATATAAATTAAGTACTAAAGTGTCCCCCCTGAGGTTGAAATGACAAAATGTTGTAGGATTAATCATATAATTGTGATTATCACTAGACACTACAGAAAATTGATTTTTTTCCCAACCATAATGTCATTCTAGAGGAAACACATAAATTTGAAACCTAATATATGTTTTTTTTTTAAATGACCATATCTCATTATCTGCATCAGAGACATATGATACATTGTATTATATGTCTCTGTCTGCATGTACGAAGTAGCCAGAAAACTTTTATATGTACAGTGTATAACTAGTAAATAGTATTCAAATTTAAAGGTTGTTATCCTGATTTGGACATTTATAACATTGTCTCCAAATAGAGATACATCTATATTCATGATCTTCGGTGTGTTTTGTATCAATTTGTCTCCAGATCGGGAGATTGTCTCCAGATATGGACACTGTCTCCCGATCGGGAAAATTGCCTAGCTGACTGAAAAACCACAAACAATAAACAAAAACACAATATTGAACAGGACTTACAAAAGAAATATCATAAATAAATACAAGGATGTTAGATGTATAAATACAGAGTAACTTTGTATAGCAATGTGAATTCACACTCTGCAAAACAGTCATATTTGGGAATAGGTCACATTTGATACTTAACATAAAAAAAGTGTAGATGGAAAACCACAATCTAAGACGCAGTAAGATGTTGTTAGTTAGTTAAGACACAGACACAGCATATAGATCGACCAATTCATGTCTTTAAAATTTAGGGAGTGTCATTTTTAATCTTTGCTCCACATATCTCTATTGTAGCAGTTTCTGCATAAGGAGCACACTCCTGTATATGAACATGATGAAGTCTGTATAGTGTGAACATGCACTAACATAACATATCAATTTATAACATATTTCAACATCATATAACTAGGCAGAGGGTATGCTACTGCTGAAAAATAAAAAAATGATTATTGGGAAGTTGAAATCCTCCTGTTTGTTATAATCTAGTGTGAATAAGTCGTCCATCTTTGTCAATGTTGAGGAAAAGATAAAGGTCTGAAGCAGTCCTTTTATAGTATCAGTAGTATCCTAAATTTAAAGTTCACTAGGATATGTGAGATGCAAGTACTCTGACTGAAATATCGGTGGTTCAGTGATAGGAAATCATCAATGTATCTGAAAGTAAATTAAAGAATTTGGCAAAGTGCTTTTTCTTTTATGTCTTTTAGAAGGTTCTGAATGAATTCTGCTTCATAAGAGTACAAAAACAAATGGGTCAGTAGTGGTACACAATTAGTACCCAATGGAATGCAGACTGTCTGTTAAATACCAATCCTCCAAACTCAACAAATACATTGTCGATCAAAAAGTCCAGTATTTTGATAATATCATCTTCAGTGTATTTTCCATTAGAATCAGTGTGATTCTAGATAATTATCAAATCCTAAAACAAGAATTTTATATTTCCCTTTTTTAATGAAAAAACTCTTCATAATTTGATTTGATTTCTAATTTGTTTTTCAGTAGTCAGGCTTTTACAATCCCTGTACTGAGGTGTAAAGGGGTTTGATAAATAAAACCTGACTATATGGTGTCATATTACTGGACGGGTTTGATGAATAAAACAAAATAACAAATTTGAATAAATTGACTACATTTTTTCTACTACTTTGAATATATATTATATGATTATCAACATTATAACATATAATAGGATAAGAAGGGGAAAAGAACAATAACACACACTCTTGTACTTAAATTCAAATAACATATATCAACTTGTGTATTGCAAAGAAAAATGTTATCGGTGTAAAAATCTGCTTTTTATAAACAATAAGTTTTCATGTTTATTTTATATGATTTGAATCAATAGTAATTGTTACTAATCACTAATAAAATGCTTTGCTGATGGCAACCTAATACGACCACAAAAGTTGAACCCTGAAGGAATGGGGCAAAGTTGGACACAATATATTTAAGCTTGAAACTGTCTGAATTTGGATTGTGATCAAATTTTAGACATAACATAGGTTTCGGACACCGAATAAATAAGGTAGAAGATCTTAAAGATCTATTATGCAATACTGTGCATTTAAAGATTTCTTTAAAATGATGATTGTGGCCAAGTCTGGTTAAATTTGGCCAAGTAGTTTCAGAGGAGAAGATTTTTGTAAAAGTTATGGACGATGGACACCAAGTGATGAAAAAAGTTCACTTGGCCCTCTGGGCCAGGTGAGCTAAAAATAGTAGTCAGCACTTTAGAAAGATGTTTAGTTGAACATCATGATGATAAAAAGAAACAAATCGTTCTCTTTAAGTAGTTTTGTTAAGGTTTGATATCCAGTATATGTTAAGTTTTTATATCCAGTATATGTTAAGGTTTGATATCCAGTATATGTTAAGGTTTTATATCCAGTATATGTTAAGTTTTGATATCCAGTATATGTTAAGTTTTGATATCCAGTATATGTTAAGTTTGTTAAGGTTTTATATCCAGTATATGTTAAGTTTTGATATCCAGTATATGTTAAGTTTGATATCCAGTATATGTTAAGTTTTGATATCCAGTATATGTTAAGTTTTGAGATCCAGTATATGTTAAGTTTTGAGATCCAGTATATGTAAAGTTTTGAGATCCAGTATATGGTAAAGTTTTGATATCCAGTATATGTTAAGTTTTGATATCCAGTATATGTTAAGTTTTGATATCCAGTATATGTTAAGTTTTGATATCCAGTATAATGCCAATTTTATTATGCAATAGATTTTGGAGAGGTGACAATAATCAGCATATGATTAAAACTAAATGTATTTGTATCACTAACAAGGATGATAAGGTAACAACTATTTGTTCATTAAAATCACAAAGTCAATACAAAAATAAATTATCACAAAACAATATACAGTTTCTGTAGAAAATGATATATATCAAAAAGATACAACAAACAAATGTAAGTTTAAAAGGGTCATAAATTATACAAACATCAACCCTTAGTCTTAATCAACATCATAGAAATTTTACAAACAAAAATATATTATGATAATGTGAGGTAGTTAATCTGCATTCACGTAACTCCCCCAGCCTTCTCAGTCATGAGATAAACAACTTTATCATATACTTAGACTAAATAACATATGATTTTTACTGTATTATAATAGCATTAAATTAACGGAAATTCCATATTTTTTCGAATTGGTGTTTAGCGGGCTGATGTAAAAAGTTTATCATATGCTTAGATTGTTATCACATGCCTTTTAGTAACGTTATCGCATGGCATTCCGGTGATACTCGGCAAATTCCGGAAAAAACACCTCAATGCTAGACGTTTTCTATGAAAAACATTACAAAGTAGTGTACAAAACAATTATATGGATACTGGAAAGTATATTGTGTAAAATAATTTAAAAAAACTAAAGAACAAATTATTAAATAAATGTATTTTTTTAAGTTTCAAACATAATTTAGAAACTTATTTAAAAAAAGTTGACTTTTCAAAACAGTGTTCATTATGTATATTTTTGTCGATTCGTTTATATTCAAATATGTTTCTTCTCTACATATGATAGAAAGATTTCATATCGAATGTACTAAATTTAGGGTCCGATGTCTGTGAACTTTTCACTCTTTGTACTTCTATTTGGAAACCACGTAAAAGGATCAATATATAAATCTGTTATTTTTCTCCATTGTTGAAGCATATGATAAAAAGATCATAACATGTCATTTTTCATATCGCCATGCGGCTCTTGGGCTGATATTGAACCTAGGGCTGATAATACATGCGATATGAAGAATGCCATGTAATAATCTGATAACACACTATGACCTGGATCAGAATTACTTTAATCTACAGTCGATTGTTTTAACGCTTGTACTTATTAAATGACCCAGTGTTTTAAGGCTAATGCATCAGCTCCATGCATCAGTTATCAAATAACATTTGTCAATGTAATACAATCAATTTTACTGTGCTTATCCAGTAACCTTTGTGGTATCATGTCTACCTTGCCATGCGGCTCTTGGGCTGATATTGCACCTAGGGCTGATATTGCACCTAGGGCTGATAATACATGTGATATGAAATATGCCATGTTATAATCTGAAATTATTAATTTGTACATTTCAACAAATTTGATTCCTTCAGGGATAGTCACATGTTAAACTATATTTTCGAAGGTAGAGAGAAAACTGTGGATAGCAAAAAGCATATTGCATATAGATATCATATTGTCTCCTAGACAATAACAACATATTAGTTGTAATTTTATTTCCTTTTTTTATGTTTGATATTTTTAACATCTTGTATATTATAAAAATATTTTTTCTCAAATAATCCAAGGATGTCTTTAATTAGATATACAAATCCTTGAATAATCGATCATAACTATTTCTTTATAAAGCTTTTAACAATAACATGAAATTCATTACATGATGTCACAAAGTATATCGGTTTTTTGATATTCTAAAAATAACAGAGCAATATGCTTTTTGCTGTGCAATATGCTTTTTGCTATCGTCCGTTTTCTCTCTACCTTCAAAAACATTGTTTAACATGTGACTATCCCTAAACGAATCAAATTTGTTAAAGTATATGAATTAATAATAATATTATGTGATATCTATTTCCCAGCTTTTATTTTACATACACATGATAAGTTATCTCCCCATGGATCCATAATATGTTATATATCTAATATTGCCCTGCTTCAGTATCACAAACACTTAGAAAGTTATCTCCTCCAGGATCCATATTGTCTAAATTTACTGTGCTGGCTGTACTTTTTTTGCTATGTATATAGTCTTCTAAATTTTTAAGAATATGGTGTGGATTCTTCTTAGCTTCAGTTTCTAAATCTAAAAAATAACATAATTTCTTTTCAGATATTTGAACACTTATCAATTGTTAAAGCAGTTATAACAACAACACTTAAGTGATTGCTGCAGAAATTTAATGAGATTGATAAGTTTCGGTGCCTATTGAGGATTCAGGATAAAAAAAAAGCTGTGCCATGAGTGCATGTTGCTTTTTCAGAAAATAAATTTCCATAACCCCCAAATCAATGTCATATTAGAAATTTATAAGTTTAAAATTGTAATGCTGACTTAAAAAAGTGAGGCCATTTATCAGTAAAATACAGAATTTTAAAAATCTAACTCTTTCTTTGTCTTGAAGATTTGTTTCTGTCCAATTTCATAACACTCCATGAAGGTTTACACATTTATCACGTCAAAAAAGGTTGGAGAAAAGAAACCAATTTTGAGGATGTTCGGGATGGACAGACAGTATGGACATAAGTAACACTTAATGTCCCTTTTGCTATGGTGATTTAAAGATTAAATATTGTAAAAACATTGATGAAAACTGTATGTTGCTCTCTAGGTGTTTTATGTTTAATTTTGTCCTGGAGGTTTGCTGTCTCATAGATATTTATCCAACATCTCCTTTTATCAATATTTATCAAAATTAGAATCATAAAGTGACAAACCTAAAACCCATATATTTAACATTTTCAGTCAATACATTCTTCTCCTATTATGAAATTATTGTTTAACTGTTTTAAAGAGGCTGTCCAAGTAAATATCAGGCAAATCCTATGATATGGGTGGCACAACACATTTTTTTCCCCACTGAATTTTTGGTTCCAATTCAATGTTTATATCATACAAAGGATATACATGTCAAAGATATTTTTGAATCAACAGTGGATGGCTCAGAAAATTATTTTAAAGTTCACTAACAATGCAACAAATTTTTTTACAAAATGAAAAGTTATCTCCCCTTTTCAATGAATTTTCAGTGCTTTCTATGTATTTTTTTTCTCTTTATTTGTTGCAGTTAATTTAAAAACACAATTTAACTTTGAGAAAGAATGAATTTGTGATATGAAATAGATGAAAAAATTTTGAAAACAAAATATGTCATGTGCCATCCATTGCCTGTTTTTTCCATGGACACCCTCTTTAAAAATGAAGCCACAGAATATGTATATTTACGTTTGATAACAAATCCAGAGTCTGATATTGTTTTTCCTTTTGACTTCCATAGTTGGTACATGTGTAAATATATTCCAGCATAAAAGTCATTTACAACATTCAGTACATCTTCCCTTTTATTGCATTCTCTGTAAAAAAAGATCACATTATTACATTAAGTTTAATAAAAGCAAGTCAAAATGTTAATTTTTGACCCCCTCATGATTCAAATATATAAATAGAATATATTTTTAGCTACGGCAAAGTTGTCCACAATTATCTTTCTGAAAATTTGTAACCCTCATACATAGTATTTTCCATTTGTCAGTGAAACATGAAAGAGCTATCCAGGTGATTTCAGTTTCAATGTTTACATGGATTATATGTTGTGCATTTCTTTATAATATCCCCTTCAAGATTATCATTTTGGATTATGATATTTGCGGTGGTTTTCTTTGAAATCTATTATATGAGGACTTTTGTGCAAAAAATACTGTTTACTCAAGGAAATTCAATTTGCGTAATATTGATTAAGTTATCTAAAAGGTTATAAAAATCAAACTTATTTGAATGCAAGAAGGAGAAATAATTTCAACACATCATTATAAATTTTGGGATTTATTATTAGAGTGATTCACCTGTTTAAACGAAATATATATCAGTGGCGGATCCAGTGGGGGGTTCCGGGGGTGCGCACCCCCCCTTTATTTTTGCCGATCAATGCATTTGTATCGGGACATATGTTTTGCACCCCCCCTTTGCCCTGGGTGCCCTGGGTTAGCACCCCCCCTTTCGAAAATTCCTGCATCCGCCCCTGTATATCATGGGAATTATCATGGAAATGAAACAAAATGTTAAATTCATAAAGTGGATATAGTCTAATGTAGTGATAAAGTGAAAAGAAAAAGTAAAATATTCCAAAATATTCCTAACGTTGGGATAATATGAATGTGAAATAAAGTTCTGGATCTAATATTGTTTAATTGGAACATATACATGTAAATGAAATAAAAACTCAATACTGTGGATATAATAAAATCAAGTGATATAGTGAAAATATATGAATAAACTTATTCAAAATATTTGTAAAGTGAGGATACTCATTTAAAATGTGATAATGGAAATAATCAAATATTGCAAAATTCTGTACCTGTTTTTAGGGATATATATATCATGGGAAATTTAACAGAATATCTAGTTATATAATGAAAAGCGTGAACAAATATTCGAAAACTTTCATCATGTTCATAAAATTAGAAAAATTTTATAAATTATTTCAGATAAAGAAAATGGAATACTGGATGAGATGTAAAATATGTAGAGTAATAAAATAGTTCATTCAAATATGATTTTGATATTTCAATATGAATATACATAAACAATTTGTAGAAGGAACATGTCAAAAACAAATTATTTTGAGTTATTTCCCATTAGAAAAGTCAAAGAGATATTAAAAAGGTTTTTTTTCAACAATATACAAGAAATCTAAGCACTCATAGTATTTGGCTATGAAAACATTAAAGAGGAAATGTAGTGAATTTTATGACACACAATTAAATTCCCATAAAAAAAAACATATAGTCCTGATCTGGCTTGCCCTTCTTCTAAAATTTTAAATGACTGTAAAAAAAATAATCTTTTTCTGTCTATATGTTGTGTTTTTTTTTTGCATTTGAATGACCAAATATTTCAGGGAAAACATCCATTTCCATAACAAAAAGACTAATAACAATGTAAAATTTCTTTACCTGTTTTAGGATTCTTTAATAAAAAAACATGAGAAAAGGATTTTTTTTATCAAATTCACTGTGTTTAGTTAATGTAAGAACATGAAATAAGTTTGTGTCTTGTTATCATATATAATTGGTCATATTCTAGCATAATTCATACCATATAAACTAATTTAGAATGCATATTATGTTGTTCAACAAAGATAAAAATTGAAGCCTTGATGCCATATTTATAAGTTTAAAAAAAAAATAATATCTCAGTTATACCACAACGGTAACAATTAAACAGGTGAAGTGATAGGATAAGAAAAACTTAAGAAAAAAAGCATGCTGAAAGTTTTGGTTAGGTGAATAAAAAACTGTACCGGTAGCATCAAGGTAGATTTAAATCTAACAAAACCAACTAATCAATTTAAATGTCCCTATTGAATTGTCAATGTTTCAATCTGGTTGAACAATAGGTACAGGTGAACGGTAACACCCATAGTCAACTCACTGTAATCAAAAAAAAATTGGCAGTTTAATTATATCATTTCATAATGAAATATGTTTTTTGCAGAGTTCGAGCCATTCTACGGTCTGAGTTGTAAAAACATGCATAATTCACTCTTGACTGTGATAGTCTAAAATTAGAAATTGATGTATCCATAAGGATAAATTCTGCATCTACACCAGCATCCTAAAGGATATATATTCAGCATGTGCACGAGGGTGGCAAATGGATAAATTCAGCATGAAAAGGTTAAGGACAAGTACTCCTATAAATAGTCCCTAAACAGTTTTGAAAAATGTGGAAATTGGTTAAATTGGTCCACTAGTTTCATTAGAGAAGATTGTTGTAAAAATTCAGGGAGAACAGACCACAAGTGATGAGAAAAGTTCAGTGGGCCCTTTATGCACTGTGATTTAAAAAGGTTGAAATCACCTAGAAAAATTAAAGAAATGTATACTTACTTATTTAAACAATCTTCTCTTAATGATTGTAAAGTTATTCTTGTCATATTTATTCCCATGACACAAAATGGAAAATTCTACAGAAAAAAATATAAAACTGTCAATACACAAATAGTAAGGTAATAATTGTTTACACGTACCATAGATGTAATGCCTTTATGCACGTACCCTGTGCTGTACAGCTAAAACTCAACATGCAAATTAGATAAACTACTACTGGTATAAAATGTGCAGCCTAATTTGTATATATATAGCTCATCTAACCTATTGCATAGTTATTTCCTTTGAAAATAAGGTTGGATGACAATGTTTTAATGGGGAAAACTTAAGCATGCTGTAAAAGTTCAAATCAAATACTGTAAATTCAGAAATTATTGCAATTTTGTCAATTTAGAAGTAAATGCAATTTTAATCTTGACGATTATCCTGTTTAATTGATAGAAAATATTTCAAAATGCGAGTCTAAATTATTGCGTTTACAACTCTGTCGCATTTTTCGCAATAATTTCTGAATTTACAGTAGTAATGAGATATACCATATATGTTTTTGTAAACAAGAGTGTACACACTGAAATGTCTTCACTTCTTTACTAATCATTGATATTATGCTAATAGTCCTAATATAAAGCTTAACTACCAGGGGGTCTCATTTGGGGGTTCCGATCCCGGATCCCTTTTACTGCTTTGTCAGAGTCCCGTATCCCCACTTACACTATGTACGTAAGCAATTCTCACGTATTTTGTCATTTCTCGGGTGCTGCTAGACCTTATTTCCTGTTTTCACTACACAATAATTTGACTTTCACCTGTCACATACAAAATATCGACAATCCTGTGTCATGCTTAGACCCCAATGAGACCCATCTACAACATCACATAAACTTAAAATGATCCAAGAAAATGTGGTCAAGGTCATATAACCTGAACAAGAAATGTATGTACACCTAACAATCATTTAAAATACACTAAATATAGTTGACCTATTGCTTATAGTTTCTAAGAAACAGACTTAATTAAGACAACTATAATCAAAATCTAATTAAACAGATTTAACTACCATTTGTTGGTCAATAGAATATTTTTTTTAAAAATGTCTTACCTGAGTTGGATGAAGTGATAATTTATAAATATCTTTAGCAATCATGTGACATTTTGGGTCTCGTAACAAATAGATTAGATTCACTAAGCCTAATAACCCTACTCCTCTCAGATCTGTTGATGGATCATTTCCTTAAATAAAAGACAAACATTATAATTATTCTGTTTATCAACTTAAAGAAAGTGTAGTCATGAAAGCAAGGATTTGTATAGTCACTATTCAAATCCTTGATGAAACTTAGAATTTATACTTAAATGTATTTTAAGGTAAGAAAGCAAAAGACAACTACTTTGCAGAAATTTCTTGATATATGCAATATTGAAATATACAAAGGAAAATATGCCTACATATGACACATTACTTTCTTTTTGAGATATTTCTTTATGACTTTGGCCTGTTCATGTAAAAACATAATTTTTCTTATTTCATTATTTTACCAAAAAATAGCAAAATTTAGTCTTGTTGATTCATTTGATTGATAAATTATTGGTTGTGTAAAATCAAGTAGCAAATATTTCATGCATGTTCAACAATAAATACAACAGGCAGGTCTTGTAATTGAGCCATCAGGAATGAAGGGTGTGGAAATTTGGACTGCCACTCGAAATTGAGGATATATTGGATAGGGACAGAAATTTTATCTTGTGACAGGCCACCTACGGACCCTTGATTCATTTGAAGATCTCATTGTCCTTAACATATTTGTAAGTACAATATGTCTCTACCTATCATGATTTCTGCAAAAAATGCAAACATTTATAAAGAAAACTCTTTTAAGGGCAATAACTCCTACACATAGAAAAAAATAAGAAGATGTGGTATGAATTCCAATGAGTCAACTCTCTACAAGATACTTAACGACACAGAAATTGACAACTATTCTTATCACACATACATCTTTTCAAAATAATTTACATATAATTTGCATCAGGTACAAGTTATAAGTTCACCTTCTATGTTTGGAGGACAAAAAACTGGTGGTCCCCCAGAAAAGGATATTTATCATTGTGAAAAGAAGTGAAAAATCTTACCCTGAAAACCTATTTCTTCCCAGTGACTTCCAAATCTACTGCAGTCAAATCTAGATCCTGTTAGACATCTATAAATAGTCTGTAAGGCTCGTGTGTGCAGTTTATCAGAGTTGTTAAAACTTGCTATAATATAAATATAGTTATGCTTTAGACTTTAATAAATCTTATCTTTGTCTAACTTACATATATACTGCTAGGTGTACAGTTTTCTCAATTTATCAATAGCCATCAACTACAGACAAGTTACTAAACAGTTAGAACAAATTCATGAACATTTTCTACCATTTACATTTTTAATTTTGTTAGTCTGGAAGACCATAAAACAGTATTTTTTTTAACATGAGCTGCCATATGACACTATGTATATGAGAGAAGCCAGTACTGTTAAATGTGTCTACAATTTGTCTGTACTTAAATCAAATAACTTAGCTATATAATGTGATTGCTTCATAGAACCCTTTTTTGGCCCAGATTTTAGTTAAGTGCATTTAAAAACTGAAAACAAATTTCACTAGTTTCCATGGCAAGAAACCATGGCATGATGAACGCTGTATATATATATTGTTCTATCTCCTTTTTATTATAAAAAGTTGATGTGAGACTTTATTCATTATTCAGAACAAAATAGCATATTGCAGTTATTTCATAGGATTTGTCATTTAAATATGAAATTTAATCTATGAGCTTAATCAATCTAAGCACATGTGGATCAGTCTATGTAATTTGCATACAGGAAGTGAGATCTCATTGTTGGAGTGTGTTTCTTTTTATTTGATCTTTTGAAGTAGTTCCTATCAACTTAACAATTATTGACACTGTCAATTCTGCCATTTTTCTAGTCTGAAAAAGCAACATATATGTCAAGCCTAAAGCAACTTACATTGTAGGCAAGACTAAAAAATATAAAACAAGTGAAATTTCATTTCACATTCTTATTGTTTCACATGTATCATTCAGAATGAATATACTGTATGTAAAATAAATGCAAGTCAAGTATACTTCCCAAATGACGAGCAATTTCAAAAGAGAAAAAAATGATACACAACAGAGGGTGAAAACTAAGTGTTGGCATCAATCCTTGTAAAATGGTATAAATTCTTACATGCTGCTATACAAAAGATTTTTTCTCTGTTTACATGCAAGTTTCTGTGCATTTTTGGTGGCCCAAACAGGAAGTGTTTCAATGCTGAAAATCCATGTCTGTCAACTGATATGTGAATGTTTGACTAAAAAAAAAAGAATATTATCAAACTTTACACAGAACATTCATTTAGAAGCAATAATTATCATTAACCTTTATAGTTCATATATTTTTTTTTTTTTAAATATGCACAGTAATAATATGCAATGTAAAGTTGCAAGTAATTACTTTTTCTTTGCTTTATATGTTAATTATGGGTAATATAAAGTTTTTTTAATAGTATTTGTCATTCAAAATGTGTTTTTAGACAACAACAAAATAACATCAGGGGGCATTTCAAAAAGCAAACATTACTGAGAAATAAAAGAATAAGTGTCTACAGACTATAAGTTATAATACCACATTGTACCATAATTGTTTATAGTAAATTATTGATACCTTCACTGAAGAATGATCTACTCGAAGAAGTTCCTCCTGCATTTCAAAGTATGACAAAAGTGGTGTAGATTCAGGAAGTGAAGCTGTATGAAAAATACAAGTTTATCTTTTAAAGAATATTAAAGGAATCATTACATTGCCTCTATGTACAATATTGACCTCAGTACCAGACAATATCATGCATACTATCCTTTCTTTTACACAACACAGATCTATGCTTAGTTCAGTGAAACAATATTTACTTTTCATAACATATATAAAATCTGTTGTACAGTTGTCACTGGCTCAGACGTACTTATAAATATAATTATTTTCTGTGACTGTATCTTACATTAATTTGTAGCATCCTTATTATTATAGATAATTTAGCTGATCTGTAAAAATAACATCTTCATGCCTTATATATCATGTACTGTAGTACGCCGCTAGATTAAAACTGACGTGGAAAGGTATCACCCGACCACCGAAAGCTTTATTTAAATGAAGCCCAGGTGGTTGGGTGGTCTAGCGGGACGGCTACAGTGCAGGCAATTTGGTGTCACGATATCTCTGTAGCACATGTTCGAATCCCGGCGAGGGAAGAACAAAAAATTGATGTTTAGACGAGTTGTATATACACAACTCGTCTAAATATATATCTATCCACAACTCGTCTAAACATATATCTATACACAACTCGTCTAAACATCAACCCAACAGTGTTAGATCTGTAAATTTGCTTTGCAAATTTTTTTGTTCTTCCCTCTCTCATGACACCAAATCGCCTGCACTGTAGCCGTCCCGCTAGACCACATATATATATATATATTTTTTTATCTTTAAATTTGTTGCATATGAGTTCCCGTATTTTGAGGTGAGTAATTTGTTTGCTGTATATTAGAGCTATTGTAAAAAAGAAAAAATATTTATGTGTTCCAATAGTACACAATCATCTAAATTTTCAAATATTTGTACTACAGTAATACTGTGAAAGTACTTTTATTCATGGAGTACCAATTTTCGGGGTTTTAGTGGATGACTATATTCCCGAATTTAAGTGTCCAACAAAATAAAACAACCATTGTCCAAATCAAGACATGGAAAGATAGGTTTGACCTCTGATATGATCTAGAGAACATATTGAATAACCTCGAATCTGAAAATACTTTAATAGCAGTCACAAAACTACGACCGCATGCAGGATTATACCCAATTAATCTTTATAATAACCTAAACTGTACAACTTTTGATCTTTTAATTCTCATAAAAATATTTTTTTTTGATGAAAGTCAGATTTCCGGTATTGATTTGCCAGTATGATAAAGTGTTCATATTATATCCTAATAGTTCTCTACATATGGGAAATTATAATTTCATGCTGGTCTTGATTTTGATATGAATTATCTGACAATTCAAGATACGTTTATAGCATTTGTTTATGATACTGATTTCTTTAGGTGACATGTTTATGGCCTAATAAACACCTTCGATGGTCATTAATCTCAGTGGCGTAGCCAGGGTTGAAATGATGTGGATGCCTTCAGCGAATTTTTTTTTTTTGGACTATTTTATGCAGAAAATTATATTTTTTCAGACATTGTTCCTGTAGGCACATTTGCTCCCATAGAATCCGACACTGGTTATATAGATTTTTGTTTAATTTCAAAATACCCACCAATTCATATAATAATATTTCACACATAATTCTTATGTTTTCTCGAAATTCTCGAAACTGAATGAAATTCATAATTTATTTATTTGCCGAAAAAGTTTCCCACCAATCTTAATATTTGACATCTCATAAATGGCCCTATCACAGCGGCACGTCTGTATAAAGGAACTGAAGTGATCCCCTTTTCTAGCATTTCTCAAAAAACGGCCCTATCACAGCGGCACTTCGGAATATAGGAACTGAAGTGACCCCATTAACGCGTTGCAGGGGACATCATCGAAATACCTGGTGTCCGTCCATCCGGTCTTGTTTGCACTCTCATGTGTACAATTCTTGCCAGATTTTTATATCATCAGCAATGACAATTTCGAAAATAAGTCCTAAGCTTTGACCTTTTGAAATAAAAATTAAAATGGAAATCCCATTGCATTTTCTCTAAAGCTTTTATTTCTCCATTAAAAATAAAAGGAAAAGGAAAAACATTAATTTTTATTAGTTATTGCTCTTGTTCATTGGTTACATAAAATATGTGCAATGCAGGGGACATAGGAACTCTGTTCTTTTATTGAAAATAAAATTAATATGTGGACCTAGATAGGAACTGGAATTTTCTGATAAGCCTAGAAATGATCACACTCTATTACAGATTAGTTTTTTTTTACGTCGTCCATCTTTCACAGGAAACGATATCAGGATATGGTGGTTTAGTTGTCAGTTATGTTGTTAGTCAGTTGTAGAAGCCATCGCTCCGCTAGGCTCAATTTCAGATGAAACATGTCCGAGGATATGTGCATCATTTCTGCACCTGCCGTAGTCGACGACGAAGTCTTTTTACGAAAAAAAACCGAGAACACTTTTCTGCGATATCTTGTTTTATTACATGCACTAAATTACCCTTAATAAAAGACCATGCATACTTCATCATAAATAACTAGATGCTATCCTCATATCCTAACCTTTGTTACATACGGATACCTTCGAGTTTAACTGCTGCGAACATATCTTTATTTATATTTTTTTTTCCTGTCAAAGTGATGTGGATGCTTGAGCATCTGAGCATACATGCAAGCTACGCCACTGAATCTGTTGATCACTTTATCTTTGGTTAATTAGTGTTGTCACTACGATTTACACAGGTCAATGTTTACTTTGCAATTTCCTTCAATCCAGACTATTTGTAACCTTCGTTTCTAAAGGCTTTAATTTTTCAATTATTGTTATTTGAAAACTAAAATCCACGAATTAAAAAATCCAGGAACATGTAAATATTGCTCAAACCACGAAAATTGATACCCACGAATTAAAGTACTTTCACAATATATATATCATAAGGTGAATAAAAGTAAAATGTTATATTTTTGTAAACCCCACATAACCTATTGGAAAAGTATTGGCCTAACAATAATCTCATGTAGACCAGATAGCATTGTTTTCTAGAAACTAAATAAAACAACTTACGTTTAATCTGTTCGCCATCCTTTAAAAATCCTGTTCAAGAGAATAATGAATAAAATAAAGTAGTGTTTGGTATATATATACAAATTCAAAAAGAAGCACTCAATAGGCATTTTGAATCAGAGATAAAAACAAGAGTAAACACTTCAGAATACCTCACCTGCTTTACTAATCTTGATAAATATTATGTTGAACATCTATTATATGAAGGTTTTCTTGCAAGTGGTGCATTTCTTTCAGATAATAAATTCAAACTAAAAAATTCACACCTGATAATATATTTCAAAAGGATTTTTATAGTGTAGTGTACTTTTTTGGGGAAAAAAATATCACAATAAATTAAAGAGCAAACATCCTATTTATGGTTGGTTTCTCTTGTTTGAACCGGCCTTGAGAGACTCTCATAGCTGATGATAAACATTTAAGTTATTTACACCCCTAGCTGTTTGACCTAGAGTAGACCTTTATTCAGATATTCAAACTACTTTTTTAATAGCTAAATTATCAATCTGTTTCTGTTTAAGTTTAATGATCATTGGTCCAACTAGAACATAAGAGCAAAATTAGTGTCTAGATACAGAAAATTACAAGATCAGCACCATTCCTCTTAATGATTACCACAAACACTATGATGCTGAAAAGTAAAACAAAATTCCTAGAAAACTTGATACATATATGCCCCAACTAACAATACATATGCCCAACTAACAGTACATATGTGATGATGATGATGAATGACTGCTTAAAATTGATATGCATATTCAGGACAAGAAAATGGTAATGTAATATGAAAATTAACCCTGCCTGTACTAGACAGACACACTAAGCTGGATTTTCAACATGCTAGTTCATAATTTAACAAAATGTGACCTTACTCAGACACATTATTCTGACTCTGGGCTAACCAGTCAACTACCAATTTTAAAGACTTTGTTTGACCTAGACTGGGTGTGGGCCAACTCTTCTAAAGCATTTGAGGCGAACAAACTACAACAAGACTACCAAGGCATTCACAATGCATTTGTTATGTTCATTTTCTTGTCCATTAAAAAAAATATGATCACTCATCTTTGTAACATGTAGGTAAAATAATAAATTCTCAACATTATCATATTTATCTAAAATTTAAATAATCAGTACCTGGTTCTATTGTCTGTACATTTTCCCAATCTTCGGCAGCTTTCTTTTGAGAGATTGTCTGAGAAACATCATTTGAACTGCACTAAATATAAGGAAATTGAAAAGATAAAAATCCTAACATTAAACTGATTATCAGCATTCAATTTCACATTTTTAGTTTTTTTAATTGATTAAGAATGAGAATTTTTGAATTTTCTTTATTTGATATCAATAATCATTGTATTTTTTTCTGGACAGCATAAAACTTCACTTATGCCAAATATTTCGTTATTTGAAACAAAGATAAATTCTGCACTATTTTTTGAAAGGCTATATATATAAGGGAAATCAATGGTAGTATTACACCTTAACATCTTATATAATAATAATAAAAGTATTACACCTTAAAGAACTATATTTTCTTTTAAAATGTCCTGTTCTAAAATATACAAGATCTCAACATCTATCTAATTTAAGTTCTAAAGTTTAAAAAATATGCAAAGTTATCTGATGAAATGTATTTTTTTTTTTTGGCTTTTGTACTTTGCTGTTGTGAATCAGCCTTCCAAAAAATCTTGAAGAGAAAAAATAGTCCCCCCTCCCTTTTTAAAAAAAAAAATTCTTGCCCTCAAGATATGATCATAATCTCAATTCAAATTCCAATGGAATTTGCAAACATAATAACTTGTAAAAATAAATTGAGAGCTTATCACCTCAAGACACTACAACATTGCTTTATCATAATTTAAAAGCAGTGTAAGGGAGGTAATTCAAATGTTGTGTATTCCTAAACTGTTGGGATTCCAACCTTCATTTTTTGGTTATAAATCTTGTTGCGTTTAAATTTAGTTATTTTTAGGGAAACCAAATGTTTTCGGATGTCACTGACAACAATGACATGATACCAATATACTTTCCCAATATTTGTTAAGGTCGTATAAAAAGAATACATTTGTAGGCATGCATTTTACCCTTTTTCAAATCAATTAATAAGAAACATTTAAAATTACCTCCTCCTTATATTCTATTATTTTCTTTGCATTTGCTGTTATGCTATGAAAAGTGGAGGGAATTTCCTTTGGTGATACACTTGCTTCAGATGTTTCTATGACTACTGTCTTTTGCTCAGATTTTTGTTCTGATTTGATTTCTACTATTGATTTTTTTGTTGCATCAGTTTCTGTTCCTGGGTCATCTATTTTCTTTTTGACAGGAGGGAGTTCAAAATCAAATTCAGAGCCAGAGGAGCTATCTTGTCTTATCCTTTGCATGCCCATATCTGGAAATGATGTCTCCTCCTGTAAATCTTCCTCCTTAAATGAAACAATGTTAAGTATACAAATTAAAGAAGCAATGAAGCACCATTTCATTAAATCAACAAACTAAATAGAGATGTACATGTAACAAGCAAGACTGTATTCTCATTATTGTTCTGAGGGTAATATTTATCAAAAATGGTAATGACAAAATCACCAAACAAAAGACGGCTTCAATAATATCTTACTCATAAATTCTTAGAATATTTTCATGCAACCATCAGATAATGTACAGTATGTTGCATTAGTCAGAGATCCGTTACAACATGTAAACCTGAGGTTTTTTTTTATAAAAGTTGGTTTGACCACTGAAAAGTGCATATCAAATTTGTTTTTTTGAATACATGTGTACAAAAACATTGAAAGTGTTTAGTTTGATAACACAGTTTGGTAGAGACCTCAATTGTCATATGTGGCAGACATGTGTCTTACTTAATTCATATCAAAGTGAATAAAATAATATACTTACAATTTTTACATCTGAACTGTCTTGTTTGGTCACCTTAATTATATCTAAATCATCTTGTGTAGGAAATATTATCTTTTCACCTGGATAAATGATTTGCTTAGCCTTATCAACTGAAGTGTCTTTTCTCTCAATAATATTTTCATCTGCTGTTTCTATTTTTCTGTTATTTTCTTTATATAAGTCAGCTGGCTGCCTTGATATCTCTGTAGAAGTTTGTGTTGAGTTTCCTTCATCATCTTCTATTGATGTTTCATCATTTACTCCATTTGAAACTGTTGTTTCTCCCACACATTTAATGCTTTTAGACGTACCATCACCAGTATGAAAACCCAGCAAATCAACAATGTTATCTTTACCCACACTGTCAGCATCCAAAGTAATATGGATATCATTATTTTCTATCTCTATGCTTTCCTCATTTTTTAGGTCTGACTTTTCTTCAATAGATAATTCTGTTGGAACATCATTTAAATTTTGAAAAATATTGAATTCATCATTATCATGAGATTTGAATTCCCCTGGTGCATCAATAATATTATTTTCTATCTCTATGCTTTCTTCGTTTTTTAGGTCTGACTTTTCTTCAATAGATAATTCTGTTGGAACATCATTTAAATTTTGAAAAATATCAAATTCATCATTATCATGAGATTTGAATTCCCCTGGTGCATCAACAATATTTAAATCAAATCCATCACCATCAACATCTTCAGTTATCATAATGCTATCTAATGAAACTGGATCCATAGCTCCTGAAAGAAAATAACTGTTTAGAAATCAATAAAAAAGGCCAACATAAATTTATACATATTAAGTTCAAAACTTAACCCTTTCCATGCTGTGACCGTCATATGATGGGTTTACTCCAACCACTGTTATTGGGCTCCAATGCAATATGACTTTCGATAACCCTAGAAGTCAACTGTTTGATACTTATTACGAGTTTATGCATTTTCCCTCCGCCTGATCAGGCTATCTATGGTCATGTTTCTCATGTATAAATTGCATTTTGAGCTCAAATAGGAATTTGGGAAATCGAAATCAGATAAAACTGTATTTTATGGAGGTGTGGGCTTCCTTTGATGTCTTACACAGGACGTTCATAGGCCTAAAACTTGCAAAAATAGTGCAAACCTGCAGGCATATAACTACTGATCATAATTATTATTGAAATAAGCATAGAAAACGACATCTTCTGGTTGCAGGTCCAGTTGAAGTAAAAAATCAGAAAAAATCTTGAAATTCTGTTTTTTTGGTCCTAGAAATACATGTAGGTCAGGTTATGTCAGGTTTGAAAGATGCTGATGAATGTGTTAAGACAAGTAATCTGGGTGGGTCTTGGGTGGGCATGTGATACCTCAGCAGCAGAATTGATTTTGTAAAATTATAATCAAATTTCGTATTATCATGATTATTCCAACACTCATTGAATTTTCCAATTATTAAATAATAATATATTATCGATGTATTTTATAACTTAAAATTGATTTACAGACAGCAGATAAGTTCATAAACAGGCGTGTAGCTCCCTATACGGCAACATGTAGTTGAGTGCATATCGATTTGGCATGAAAAAAAATTAGCAAAATAAAATATATGAATTAAATGTTTAAAGGAAACATTAATATATATTGTCGCTTTTTTTAGGAGCACATTTTACATGTTAATGGAATAAAATTCGAGGCAAGTATCTTTTAGCCGGCTCCGGTTACCTAATGTTTTTCTTCATACATTAAATATAAAACAAAAACGATAAACAAAAGATACAAAAATGGAGGTTACAAGACACATATACATGTACAGTATATATATATATAACATCTTCATGCCTTATATATCATGTACTGCAGTACGCCGCTAGATTAAAACTGACGTGGAAAGGTAACACACGGCCAGCGAAAGCTCTTTTTTGAGAGCCCAGGTGGTCGTGTGGTCTAGCGGGACGGCTGCAGTGCAGGCGATTTGGTGTCACGATATCACAGTAGCATGGGTTCGAATCCCGGCGAGGGAAGAACCAAAAAATTTGCGAAAGCAAATTTACAGATCTAATATTGTTGGGTTGATGTTTAGACGAGTTGTATATATAATATATATATATTTCGAACTCTAATATTACAATTTTTGGCTGGGGCTTTGCCCCAACCCCTTGTGGGCCTCAGTCAGCGGTCCCCAGAATCCTGCCTCCTCTATTTTGGAGATCCAGTTATGTTCCTGGCAGAGCAATCGTTCATTGTTCTGTGTCTGTTGAAAACATATGTACGATCAACCATGAATAACGATAGGTGCACATTAATTGGGAATTGTATTGTTAAAAAATAACATGACATTCATCAACATCCACGAATTCCAATTAATTAAACATTAAATGTCATTAATATATATAATGATTATTTATTTATGCAAGAGTAAAAATACTCTGTGCGCTATTCGTCCTTATTTATATAATAAAATTTAGAACTGCTTACATCAATACAAACTCCAACACTGACACCTTTTGAATCATGATACGGATTGCAGAGAGATTTTTATGAACAAGCCAATATTAGCCTATACATTTATACATGTACTGCAGCTGTGCTATTTGAGCAGTCAAATTGCATTGAGTGTATATTCATATGTGATATATACAGTCACTGACCCTATATCACCTTGTTTATGACGTTGACAATGGGTTTCTGTAGAGTTTTATTTATCACGTCAATAAAACATACAGGTTCGCGGAAATTTAACGTTGTCCGCTCTAAATTAAAAATCCATGGTTTTTACCCTAAATAGTTTATTTAGAACAGTTAAAAGAGTTGCAGTATATAAAGAATAACCATACATTGTCTCGAAATATCAATGTTATTTGTACTCGGCTCAAAACAGGTAGAAATGCTCGGCACAGCCTCGACTTCTACCTGTTCCTAAGCCTTGTACAAATAACATTGATATTTCGAGACAATGTATGGTTATTCTATATATAAAAGACATAAGAATTTAGCACATCTGCTAACTTCCACTAAAATAAAATATTAACCCATTTATTGGAAATCCCTGAAGAGGCTGACCAATAAATATCATGAATATATGGGGAAAATTATAGAATCAAAATTTATTTTAAACAATAAAGTAATACATATATAAAAACTTAGCTGCCTAAACACTAAATTAGTGTAGGATTGATGTAAGCAGTTCTAAATTTTTTATTTGGATATTCATGATATTAGTGTTATTCGGTCATTAATACCGCTGCCTGTGGTTGTAACTGGTGTAATGGTGGTCGCTTTCGCTAGATGTCTTCTTTATTCATATAATATCATTCTACGCACATCTATTTATCTTTATTGTATTTATATAGTTTCCCATAGACGCAGCCATTTTTATTAGGGATTCGCGGGTCCACTTCCTGTGGTCCGGCCTAGACATTTTAGGGTTAAATATAAGTACTTCGATCCCAGTGACCAGCAGTTCCGAACCCGGTAGCAGACAATACACCAGTGAAAACTATTACAGAAGCAACAACCCAGGAAACACATGACGTCCTTACGACGTTATGTATTGGTCGCTGGAAGGTCATGACTGACGTTACGTTAGTACGACGTTGTTGCAACGTTGTGAGAATGTAATTTTACGTCACGTCAGATACGACGTAGAACCGACGTCAGGACAACGTTATTATTGTTTTTAATAACGTTTATATTACGTTGTTGCAATGTCATATTGCGACGCATCTGTCACGTATCTGTGACGTTATAGCAACGTCGTCAAATTTTTGGTCGATAAAATATTAAGTTGATTTTTACGCTATTATAAAAGAGGAACCATGCTTTTTGTCATCAATAATACATCGTAATAATAAAAAAAAATAATAAAAAAATAATTGCAATATGTACTGTATATCGATCAAATATATCACGTAAAATGTTGTAGCAACGTAATTGTCGACATCCGTAAAATTTACAATAGCAAAATTTCTTCTTTTATTATGTACTAGATTTAATTTGTCTTGTTTGTATTGGTAGAACTAATGAACAATATTTGATATGAGGCAGGCATTACCTGTGAAAGGGGACGAAGTCTGTACGAATTTATTCATGTTAAAAAAAGATACGGAAATACCGTAACGTTTCCGATTTTGGTTCCGTTGTTAGGGCTTTTAGTTGTGACGCTATTTAAGTGATGACGTCATATTCAAAGTAAACGCCATTCACCAAGCCACTGCACTAAGATCCAACGTAAGTACATTTTATCTGTATTCTTTAAATGTTGTTTTTTTCTTCTTACTTTTTATAAAGTTTTTATTATAAAGAAACAGAATGATGTTCCCGTAAAGTTTTGACGTCATAAAACAAAACATCTGACGCCACAATGGAAAAGTGATTGTCAAAAGTTAGAGAGGCCGGTATATATGTCAAAATACAGGATTTGGTGTTTCAAGCATGATTTTT
This sequence comes from Mytilus galloprovincialis, assembly GCF_965363235.1. NCBI lineage: Eukaryota > Metazoa > Mollusca > Bivalvia > Mytilida > Mytilidae > Mytilus > Mytilus galloprovincialis. The sequence continues at coordinate 50,903,605 of NC_134841.1, forward strand.
GTGCTCCAAGCATTATCACTACCAGCGATACACAATGTGCAAAATGATATGAGAGGTGAATTTATCTGACAGCAACGTCACAATCGTGACAATGCGGGTTTTCTTCGTATAAATGTCGGAAAATATCCACCGCTCGTCAAAAAGGTTCACATTGTGCCTCGGGGCTGATATTTTACGATGTCAGCATGTAGAAACCCGATAATTTATACATATCGCACCACTATTCTGGTTTTACGTGCATGATGTAATATATAAAACCATTTTAGAAGAGAGACATGATAGATAAGAAATTAAATTTTGTTGTACTCTTGCTTTATAAATTATTTTTACAAAAAACTTTTGCTAATTTCGTCTGCAGAAACCTTACACACGTGTAGCTAATTTGATACTAATTCAGGTCAGGATAGCAGGTTACCAGTGGTATGTATTTGCCATGTCATGTTAACTTTATACACATGGTCCGCAAAAAGTCAAAAAATAGCATAAGGACCTAAGAGCTACGGTTCCGCAGCTAACAGACACAGTGATGGCATACCTTGAAAATAACTCAAGTGTATTTACAATATAAAGTCTTGTGCATTGAACTCATAAACTAAAGAACTGATAAAAATTTAGTATGAATAAATACAAAAGATTTTTTACAAAAATCAACTTTGTAGTTTTTAAGTTCTGTGTCATTTTGGTCTCTTGTGGAGAGTTGTCTCATTGGCATTCATACCACATCTTCTTTTTTATATTTATATTTCTGTTTTTAAATTAAGGTTGTGTTTTTTTTAATTACATATTTTAATATTTATTATTATTTGAAAAATCCGGATAATTTTAAACATTTTTGACATTATACTATGTTTTACAATTTGTATTTGTTAAATAGGTATATATTTGTATATAGTGTCTCATAAGCCTATGTAGGCTGGGTATTTGTCTTATCTTACTATAGTGCAATGTATATTATATATCATCTGTATGTTTAAACATCAGTAGACGAGTATGTGACACTTTAATAAAATAAATTATTATTTATATTTATTTATTTTTGCAAGGGACAATATAATTTACCAAAAAATCATACCACTACTCCTTTAATTATTATTATTATTTGTATATAATGACTGAATAAATAGTCAACGATTAATCTGTATTATATATGTTCCAGACCGTATCTATGAGTTTTTGGACCGTATGCTTACTTTTTCAAAATACTCATACGGTCGAACTAATATAAAGAAGTTGTTCAAGTTTAATACAAATGCATATATAAACAGATCAAGATAACTTAACTCTCAAAATTTATATAAAAAAGTTCAAATGTAATTGAAATAAAAACTTTATATTTTAACTATTTTAAAAAATCACGCTAATTAAATCTGTTAATTTCTTGTATGTCTTATTTCACATGTCGACCAGTAATACATTAATTGAATTATATGATCACTGAAATTGAAGATATCGGAAGAAAACATAATGTGGAAGGACACTATTTCATAGCAATTTTAGAAACAAAAATGTAAATGCAAGGGAACATGCATAAACAGCAAACATTTAAACGCAACAAAAATACGTCCATCTAATTGTAATAATAACAATTTGTAATACTAAAAATAAAGATTGTTCTAATGGTTGTCTAAATGTAAACCATATAATCCAATAACATGTATGGTCAGCTCGTAATGGACAATACGCGTATACTCATACGGTCCGACCGCACGCGTATGGTCGGACCGTACGAGTATACGTATATACGGTCCGGACCGTACTCGTACGGTCCAAATACTCAATGGTATTGAACATATATATATGGCAAATTTGTAAATGTAAAACATACATTTATTGATCATAATTTTCAATTAGATCTATATATTTTTTTTATATTTTGGCAGTGGCTTATTTGCCGGTGAAACAGTAATTATGATCTGATTATAATATCTCGATTAAAAGCAAGCTATAAATAGCTTTACCATAATTCATGGAGTTTTTTCTTAAGATTTCCAAATTGATGAAACAAAATATTCTGTTGGAGTACAGGACAAAAAATATTCTGAATCCAGATTCCACCCATACGGTATACCTTATAGTGTTAGATTTAAAAAAAAAATTGATTGATATCGTTGAAAAATTAAATAAAATTGTTTGCACTTCACTGACTCAAGCAAAAACCATGACCCTCCTTGAAGTTAAATTGTTGCTCCCTGACAGTCTACAGTTTATTTTTAAATTATATTTAATATCACTATGCAAATTTTATCAATGTCAATTTTTGTAGAGTCTTACATGAAGAACTACATGTACCCCTCAGCAAGGACATCAGATATTGAAGAATTGATTGAGGAAACCCTAAAACATACACCCCCAAAACAAGGCGGAACACGCTATAAGGTAAGAATACCCTTATTTCCCCCGTATAGTGCAACCTATATTGGAATATTTCCCAAAATTATTATTGTTTGTATTCTATGTTGTTGGTTTTTTTTAATTCAGTACGAAATTGTTATTACAGATATGCATTTGTAACTAGCATTGTGAAGATCAAGATACTCTTTTGGGACAATAAAGGGTAACATTAAATTTAACTGAATATATAATTATGTGGTTTATGTATTTTTCAAGGAGATTTGGAAAAGCCACGTCTTACACACAGCTACATAGATCTTGTATTTATTTACATTAATGTTTGACCTAGAATAATTACAATTTAACTTTTTGTACAAATAAGTTTTTGTATTGTCATTGCAGGAACCAACTGTAAGAGGATAATCGCAACAGCTCCGGAAATACCACCACCAGGGACCAAGGAGAACATTTAAAATAAACAAAGTAAACGATCAATTCTTCACTTTTTGATATACAGATATAGGAAGATGTGGTGTGAGTGCCAATGAGACAACTCTCCATCCAAATAACAATTTAAAAAAAGTAAACCATTATAGGTCAATGTACGGCCTTCAACACGGAGCCTTGGCTCACACCGAACAACAAGCTATAAAGGGCCCCAAAATTACTAGTGTAAAACCATTCAAACAGGAAAACCAACGGTCTAATCTATATAAAATTTAAAAAAACGAGAAACGAGAAACGCGTATAAATTTCATAAACAAACGACAACTACTGTACATCAGATTCCTGACTTAGGACAGTTGCAAACATTTGCAGGCATTATTTACTTTTCATAAACCTTTTTTTATAACTTTCATGGGTGGGTATTTAGCTATCCAGATATTATATTCAGAACGTGAACATGCTTAATGAGAAATGTATACTACGACATGTACGATGAAATAAATTAAATATAAAAAAAAGAAGATGTGGTACTATGATTGCCAACGAGACTCTCCACAAGAGACCAAACGAAACAGAAAATAACTAAAGAGGTCAATGTACTGCCTTCAACAGTGGGCAAATCCCATATCGTACAGGCAGCAATTAAAGACGGGTTAAAGAGACCGGGGCAACATCCCTCTTATAGAGTAACATATATGATAAATGCATATTATTTTTACAAGCACTATCAAGAACTTCATACGAATAGGCAGCCACTCAGCTATAGATGGCCCTAGGATTCACTTCTGTTATATCACAATTACTGAAAGTTCAAACAGTAGTTCGATTGAAGCTACAAAAAAAAAGATGATGATGCAGAATATTCGAATTCCTTCAGAGAATAACACCAACATATATCATCTAGAGGTCACCTCATGGTCCCAAACACAGTTGATACTATGTGTGTGTATATACGATAATTTTTTGGCCAATTACATAGCATAATATAAAAGTTCAAGTATATTACGTCGACATAATGTGATATTAACGTTGTAGAAACGTAATTTTACGTCACCACAACGTTAATGTATGATGTTTTGATAACGTGATATAAACGTTGTTGTAATGTCAAGAATAACGTTGTAGAAACGTAATTTTACGTCACCACAACGTTGATGTATGACGTTGTGACTACATCGACATAACGTGATATAAACGTTGTTGTAATGTCAGGAATAACGTTGTAGAAACGTAATTTTACATCACCACAACGTTAATGTACGACGTTGTGACAACGTCAAGAAAACCATACACTTTTACGTAAATACAACGTAATAACCTGATGTCTTTGCGACGAAAACATGACATTGTCACGACGTAATTATGACATAACATTGTTAGCTGGGAAGCCAACAATATAAACATTTAGTTTAAAAGGTAACCAGCTAAGCATATTTAAGCTATTTAAGACACCACCATGCACTCCCGTAAACTTGTATGCTTTAATCATAGTGTATCACAAATGTTCCATTTGTAGAATGTTAAATAAATCATCATTGAAATGTTAACGGTTTGATTCTTTAAAATCAGAGAACTCGGACCAGTGTCATGATTTCCATGACACTGGTCCTTCACAATCATAGGGCAGTACAGTTAACACCAGCCTCATATTATTTCCCACAATGATAAATTGTTTTACCTACATGTGATTAAGGAAGCTGTGTTTTATAGTGTGATCAAACGCAAAATGTACATCCGAAGAACTTGAAGACAGGAAAGTAGTCAAGTAACTTCAGCCATTTGTAAATAATCCATTCGGACCAATAATCAAAGAATTAAATGAATGTAAAATTACGAAATATCCCGAATGAGTTTTGTCTACATCAATTCTGCTCTTTTAAATGCGGAAATTTTACCCCATAATTATAGATAAATAAAAACTCAGCTTCGAAGAAAAGTCAACATCGAAAACATCGACATGTGGAAGAGATTTTCGATAGAATGTATAAAGTCTATTGGAATTTCCAACAAAGTATTGAATTGGAATATATTTAAAACTCAAATACTAGGTAAACACCAATCCTTGGTAAACATAATATGGGGCAAGCATTTACCTGAGAATGGGGACGAAGTCTGTATGAATAAAATTATTTTTTTTTGTAACTTTTTAGCTCACCTGGCCCAAAGGGCCAAGTGAGCTTTTCTCTACACTTGGCGTGCGGCATCCAGCGTCGTCCGTCTTCGTCGTCCGTTGTCGTTAACTTTTACAAAAATCTTCTCCTCTGAAACGACTCGGCCAAATTAAACCAAACTTGGCCACAATCATCATACACCTAATCGCTATTTATTCCATTCCGGATAAGTTCTAAAATTACACAACTTTTTCATCCAGTTGAAGCTATCTGGGACCCTGTTTAGAGGGGGGATAGGAGGGGTCCTGATCCCGAAATCCCGGACTTAAAAAAACGAATTCCCGAGGTCCCGAATTTAAATAAAGTAAATCCCGATGTCCCGAAATCCGAAAAAACCGATTCCCGGATCCCGAAAGGGTCAATCCCGAAATCCCGAGCTTAAAAACACCCGATCCCGGAGTCCCGGTAAAGGTCCTACCCCCCCCTGTTTACAAAATTCACCATGCATGATACTTTTTAATGAAACCTGTTTAAACTACAGTCAAACCTGATTAAACCGGACCCTGAATAAACCGGTTTCCTGTCCATTCCGGCCGAAAATGAAAGTCCCATATTTTTCCATTCAAAATCTTTGTTAAAATACCCTTTGTAAACCGGACCCTGTGTATTCCGAATTCCGGTCTAATTATGAAGTCCCAATACTCTTAATTACATTAATTATTACCTGTCTAAACCGGTTTTCTAATTAATTTCAATGATCGATATGCAATCAAAACATATTTCATTGTTTATACAATATGGCTTTTCGCGATAATCAATTAGTCAGGTGTCAAACTGTGAACCTACAATCGTACAGTAGGGAGCTGTATTATTTATTAAAATATTACAAACGTGTCAATTAAACGAAAAGACACACCGAATATATCTTGGATTGAACTTACGTTTTAACTTGGATAAACAAATTAAAATCGCGGAGTAAGAAATTCACATCGTAATTTCGAAATCCTGGGTTCCCTGTTGTGAACCCCTAAACAAATGACCTTGATAATGAAAAACACCCGGATGACAACAATCAATGGATATTGTACAGTGTATGACAACGTTTCGAAAGTGATGAAATTACGTTTGAAAATATTCTGGCTTTTTAATCGGCCATTCCAACATTTCAAATTATTGATCATGGGAGTAAATCGAAACTTTCGTCCTACAATCCAAACAACTCGAGCATTATGATGCAAATGCAAACAATGAAAAACGAAGTGAAAGTACTTTAATTCAAATCAGATATAATTTACAAACAGAGAGAACTTTTACATGCAAAATGTCGGACGTCACAAGTCATTATATTAACTTCCGGTCAAAACGGAAACCTGAATAAACCGGCTCACTGTCCAAACCGGCCCTTTTTTATAGTCCCGTAGCCGGCCGGTTTATACAGGTTTTACTGTACCATGACAACCGTAAATACATCAAACAAAATATTTTTTACTTCAATTTTAATTTCGAAAAAAGTGGATCATACTATATCAAAGTTTCTTGACGATCACTTTCTAAAGTTTTTTCTCCCTCAGCTCACTACTGATGACCTCCATTTTTCGGCTGGTGACCCAAAACAGGAAGTTGTATAAATGGCTGTTTTTCCCCGAATGGACTAAATAGCGATAAGGTGTATTGAGTTATCTAAGTTTAAAAAATGTATCAGGTGACCCGGCCAACCAACCAAGATGGCCACCATGGCTATAAATAGAACATCGGGGTAAAATGTAGATTTTGGCTTATAACTTTGAAACCAAAGCATTTAGAGCAAATCTGACTGGTGATAAATTGTTTATCAAGTCAATATCTTTCTGCCCTGAAGTTTTCAGATGAATTTGACAACAGCTTGTTGTGTTGCTGCCCCCCCAATTGGTAATTTTTAAGGAAATTTTGCCGTTTTTGGTTATTATCTTGAATACTATTATAGATAGAGATAAACTGTAAGCTGCAATAATAATGTTCAGCAAAGAAAATGATATTAGCCCCAACTGTTCAGGGTTCAACCTCTGCGGTCGTATAAAACTGCACCCTGGGGAGCATCCAGGGGTTAAAAAATTCTCTAGCCCGACGCCTTTAGGCTTCGGGCAACCAAAACTTGTAACCCAATGAAAAATAAGTGTTTATCATCATTTTTACATATATTAAAATGAATTTTTGTGGATCGAATCAGTCAATCAAATGATTTACCTTTGTTTCACTTTCAATGTTGACATTTTTTCCTTTAAATAACTTCACACATACAATTCACGTGTTATCCATTTAAAGCTAAGGGGTTAAATTGAAGTTCACATGAATACGGATTCAATGAGGTCGAATTATTCACTTGCAAGTGAATATTTCAAAATCAATGTTTTTTAGCTTATTTTGACAAATTTGAACCATACTGTCAGCTAAAAGATAATTATTATTTCACTATTTGCATTTCATTATTGATTGAGCAAATAAAAAAACATATTAGATTATTTTTTACATTTCGTAGCTAGTGCCCCTTTAACTGTAAATACCAGATTTGCATTTGTACATATTTAAACCTGTGTGGAGAGTGGCTCCCTCAGACATGCATCTGGTCAATATTATAATATTAACAGTCATCTATGACTCCTGAGCATTATTGGAAGATGATGAAGACGAGGACACTTATTTGTTGTTTGTGCTCAATTTGAGTGTATTTATTTAGAATATCAATTTTTCTGCTTTCAAGCACTTTCCAAAAATGGAAACAAATTATCAGCGTCACTGATGAGTCTTCATACACGTCTGGCATATCAAATTATAAGCCTCAGGTACCTTTGATAATATTAAAAGGGGCATTAGCTTCAAGATATATAAAAATTATAATATAGAATTTTTTGTTCAATAATTAAAGGGAAAATTTTAGATTTTTTGCTTATAGTTGAGACATGTTAATTATGACACAGAGTACATATTCACAAAGTTTTATCGCTACATGTGCAGTAAAAGAAGAAAATCTATAATTAATAATTAAAAAATATTGACTACTTGTGTAGATCGCAACGTTTTCTCTTGGTATTGCATGCCAGGATTTAAAATACAATCATTTAAAGTCTTGGTTATTAATCATACTTAATGAAATTGAAATAGTGACATTATTTTTCGCCTTTAGCAGCAAGTACATGGTTCAATTTTGTCAACATAAGAGGAGAAACATTGGAGATAAATTGTTCACTTGCAAGTGAATAATTCCACCTCATTGAATCTGTACATGTATTCATGTGAACTTCAATTTAATCCCTTACATTGTATCTAGAGATTGATTATAACACATTAATTGTGAGTGTAAAGTTATTTAAGGGGGCTGGCGGGTCTAAATTGATTTTTTAAATTTTATATAGGATATCGCTATATTTTTCTATAAACATGATAAATGAACTTTATCATGTACTTAATAGAAAAATGAAATAAAAAAATGGGGTCACCATTCATTTACGCTCACAATCTGCCTTCGAAAGAAGCATACATTTTTGTAAAGGTACATTTTTTCTGTTGAACTAATATATAGGAGAATAAGAGGTAATATCGAAATAAAAAAAGAACTTAATTACAGAAATAGCTCAAATTTTACAATAGTTTAGTTAAAAGTACAGCTTAATTGAAAATAATAATAAAAAATATAGGTCACCAATGAGTTAAAACAGATATTTCAATTCTAATGCCAAAAAATGGCATTTTTGTACCAAAGGGAGATCATTTGGAGCGTTTTCAATGATATCTACATTTTAAAGTTCATCTGGGGCCAACAGGAATTGATTTTTTTTAATTATTTTTGTACCATATGATAAAGTCATAACTACTAAAGGTAATAAATACAATTTGTAATGACAAATAAAAATAAATGTTTATTTTTTTCTGAAATTTTTATACCCTCGAGCCTCCTCAAAGGAAAAGAATGTCAACGTTGAAAGTAAAACAAAGGTAAATCATTTGATTTTACTGATTATATCCACAAAAAATCATTCTTATACAGTTAAAAATGGTGATGAACATATATTTTTATTCCTCGAAAAATCCAAATGTACCAGTTCGCTTAATGTATTTATATCTATATTTATGTTTACATATGGCTTATATATTTATATAATAGAGTTATCGCAGTGCACCACATGTGTTAATAATTTATATATTTATGTATGTTAATGTTTCTCCATTCATGATTTTTTTTTACAAGTTGTGCTTATGTTGCATGTAGAATTGTACATTTAGATGTAGCTTTTTGAGTATGGTCTTTTATAGTCAAATTCCAGCTTGTAACCTGTACAAATGTTGTTGTTTTGCAGGGCTTATACTTTAACCTCTATTTATTTAGTTTGAAGTTAATGTAATTGAAAACTATTTGTCTACATATTTACGATTCAGTGTGTTATATATCTTTTTAATAGGTTCATCACAAGTCTGTTTTGCACAGCCACAGTTATTTTATAGTTCTTCTACAGAAAAGCAATCGCCACTTGAACCTCAAAGTCTATCTAAACCTCCAGAAATCAGCTCCTTTGTAAAGAAAGCATCAAAATTTACGTCTAGAAGGAGAGATGCCAAAACTACATTTTCAGTGGAAAAGTTAGAAGAAACTTTAAAAGAATTAGAAGAAAAGATTGATTACAGTGATAATATGGTAATGTAATTTAATCTTCCATGTGAAACAATTTTCTTCTTGACATACAAGTTTGATTTGATTATATTTTATAACAAGGTAGAATTATTTGTAAAATTATTGTGAACCCAATTATACCTTACCACAGATTCATTTGATAGTTACGTGTCCATTTAAACTTTTGTCAGTTCTATTGTCACATTGAACAAATACAACAGGTATGGTTGTCTGTATAGATTATTCACTGGGACCCTTAAATTTCTTCTAAGAGAAATCTGTCACTCATTGATTAATTTACCTGAGTAAAAAGTTTATCTGCTAAATTGATGTTTAACATTTAAAAAACTGCATGTGATTTTGTGTTTATTCAATATAAATAATATTGTTTTCAATCTGTTTAAAATAAACACTAATTTAATCATAAAAAGTGACTCAGCCTTGATAATCACAAAAATAAATGGTTTGTTCTGTGGTAGTTTGAAAATAAATTACCTAACTTGCAATGTATTGAGATGGCACCAGATTCTTCATAAATTCATCTTTTTTCCCCAAAAAAATTCGGGGAAACACTTCCCAATTTTTTTAATAATAAAAATATAAGTATTATTTAAGTATACTTGAAATGTCTGAAAATTGGTTTCACTTAACTTGAGGTTTATTGTCTCAGGAAACCTTACCTCACTTTTATTTTAACAGGACCGTACTACATAATACATTGAGGCAAATGCCACATGTAGAAAATTTCAAAACCAAACGCTTGTCTCAATATCAAATTGTGTTCACGGCGATCGCGAGTGCCTTGCAAGAAGCAAGTTATGTTTTCCCTCAGATGTAGACCTAATTTTTTGGGATCAATGTTTCTTATTTATTTGTCTTTTGTTCATTGATTGCCCTTCTGTTTTCTGTTAGTGTTGCATTCCTTTTGTAATCTAGTAATTTTGTTATGAACTTGATCATGAGTTTTAAAAAAAACATGTGAATTCCATTTTTGCCTTATCATGCACATTGGTCTTTTGATGTTGTCCCTAGAAACTTAAGTCTTACCCTGAATTTATACATTTTGCTTTGAGACCAAAATATTGTCAAAAAATTATTAAAACAAAACTTGCATTTTCAGATCGATCATGAAGGGTCTTCGGAACACCCAGAAAGCAAGATTTTGCATCATTTGTTCTATAGCTTCTTGGGCCTTCAGTGGCTTCTTAACCCTTCAAAAAAAAATATTCCTCGCTCCGCTCGGCCAAATATGAATGCCAATACTTTTAAAAGAGGCTAATTACAACCAAACTTTAATACTATGTATGTATGCAGTACATGTATATGCAGTTGGGAATATAAAAGATTCATTCCTGCAGAGGAGGAGCATTAATTCTGATTAAATGGTACATAATAACTTGACTATACATATTATTTATAATAAAAAATCATTTAAAAATTGTATGTTTTCTAATATCATAAATATAGTTGTGAAAATGAATAATCAGTCCCTTGCTTTAATGAAAATGAAAAATCTTGCTTCATTAGTGCAGAAAATGAATATTTCTGTCCTCTTAGTTTACAAAAATAAATAACCGATCAAAAACAAATCCTCCTGGCCCCCCTCAGAATATCAAATGGTCATCCCCTAAGTTCATAAGACCACATTCATTCTGTGTCAAAAACCTAAGCTGTGTCACATATTTAATCACAATCCAAATTCAGAGCTGTATCCAGCTTGAATGTTGTGTCCATACTTGCCCCATCTGTTCAGGGTTCTACCTCTGCAGTCATATAAAGCTGGGCCCTGCGGAGCATCTGCTTTTTTTATGAGACAAGTGCTTTTGACCATCCACAAGAACTTGCAGTCATCCGATGTTCTGTACTTAAGTACTTTGATTTATATATCTCGTAGCTAGTGCCCCTTTAACTTGCAGGATGCCTATAAATGAATAAAATTGAGAAAGGAAATGGGGAATGTGTCAAAGTGACAACAACCTGACCATAGAACAGACAACAGCCGAAGGCTACCAATGGGTCTTCAATGTAGCGAGTAAGTCCTGCACCTGTAGGCGTCCTTCAGCTGGCCCCTTATAAAAATATGTATACTAGTACAGTGATAATGTACGTCATACTAAACTCTGAATTATACACAAGAAACTAAAATTAAAAATCATACAAGACTAACAAAGACCAGAGGCTCCTGACTTGGGACAGGCGCAAAATTGTGGCGGGGTTAAACATGTTTATGAGATCTCAACCTTCCCCCTATACTTCTAGCCAATGTAGAAAAGTAAACACATAACAATACACACATTAAAATTCAGTTCAAGAGAAGTCAAAGTCTGCTGTCAGAAGATGTAACAAAAGAAAATAAATAAAATGACAATAATACATAAATAACAACAGACTAATAGCAGTTAACTGACATGCCAGCTCCAGACCTCAATTAAACTGATTGAAAGATTATGAAGTAAGGAAGAGCAAAACTCAAATTGCGACACATCATTTAAATATACTACACATGTCATGTATCTTTTATTCTTTATAGCCAGTACCAAATATGGTCAATCCATACGAGGAAAAACAGAAAAGATGTATATTATGTCAGTATAATGTCAAATTAGATTATAAGGTTTGTATTTCTAGCATAGACATATATATAAATATAGATTCCACAACTGCAACAAGTGTGTTATGTTATTTCCCAGACAGTCAAATTTTAATATTTAAATAGGTCAACTATATTTGGTGTTTTTAATGGTCGTACATTTATTTCTCATTTGATTTATATGATCTTGACCTTATTTTCGTGGATCATATTAAGTTTATGTAATAGTTGTAGTAAAACTTCATATTTAGGACTCAACATGATATCAATCATTAGTAATAAAGTAGAGACATTTCAGCATGAGCATTCTTGTTTCATATAAAAGGGGGGATTTTCCAGCTTTTGTACAATACTTTGAGCAGATATCATGAAACTATGGTAACTCGCAGGTTTATATCTATTAAGATAACCTCCCTTTAATTATTCAAGATTTTCTGATATGACATTGAGAAGTTGTGGTACTTTATTCTTTGAAAAAGAGATGTGCGTATCATGGGCTCATGCTTTTTATTATATTAAGCTCACCTGGCCTAATGAGCATTTACCATCACTTATCAGATATATTCTCTGTCGTCTTTTACCTATAGTTGAAAAAAAGACCATCTCCTCTGAAACTACTAGACCAAATAAAAACAAACTTAGTCACATACAATCATTAATGGGTAGTTCAAAAAACGTGTTGAGATGACCCCATTCTGCCGACAAACATGGCTGGTATGTCCCAAAATGGGTTTCCATTCTGTAAATCTAGTTTGCATCAACCAAAAGTTTTGACACTTAATAAACAATATTTATTACCACAAAACACTGATCAAGTTTGTAATTGTGTGTCATCACTTTTACTGTTCTCCAGTTATGCCAACTTATAAATATAAGTTATATGCAGTTAGGGAAGGCATCATCCGTGTCCATGGACACGTTCTACTATTATATGAAGAAAGGACTAATTATGCAATGATTAAGCTCAATTTAAGCTTCAAATTATGTTTATATGATTGTTCATATAAACAATATTTTCAAACATTTATTTTACATATATTAAAAAGAGGTTACTTTTATGTATTTCAATTCATTCATTTAATTATTTTATAAGCAATTTTGTTTTTAGAATCACTATGGAATTATGTTTTTAGTAATAATTTAAAGCAGGTGAAAAAAACTAGAACCAGAGAGAATTCATAATGCATATTATTAGACTTATATACATGTAAATACCCCCAAAAATCTATGTTTAAATAAAGTGACTATTACTGTTCTGTTTTCAGAATGGTCGAATACTAAGTCAGTTTGTATCACCAAATACAGGAAGGATATATGGTCGTAAAATAACAGGTCTTTGTATACCAATGCAGAGAGAAATATCAAGATTAATAAAACAGTCACGAACATTTGGTAAGTTTATCTTTTATCTAATAGCAGTATGAATAGTTAAGAGACAATAACATGCATGCTATGTGGTATGGGCTTTGCTCATTGTTGAAGGCCGTACAGTGACCTATAGTTGTTAAAGTCCGTGTCATTTTGGTCCCTGGTGGACAGTTGTTCATTGGCAATCATACCACATCTTCTTTTTTATATGAAATCAATGTTTAGTGGTGATTTTATCATCCATGCCAATGCTCCAGATTTTACTGGAAAGCTTAAGAAATGTGTTCTCCTTACTAGATTAATGGATTAATCTTCAAGTTCTTTAAAATGGCTCTTCCCTAAAAAAACATGTACTTGTATTTATAGTACATGTAATTTGCTAGACGTTAATGATTATCATTACCTGAACAGCTTGAATTAAAACTGGAAAAAATATCATTTCATGTTTAAGCACTAGTCTACTCCTGAAAATAAATTTGTTATACAATTTGATAAAAAGGTTGATATTTTTATGGCCCCGCAACGAAGTTGGCGCTGCCATATAGTTTTACCCTGGTCCGTAATTCCGTAATATCGTCATTCCGTCATTCAGGAACTAACCATAATACAGAGGCTTTTTTTAAACGCCTTGAGGTATTAGCTGATTTTTGGTATGTGAGCTATCCATGATGAGTTACAGATCAAGTTTGAGTTTCATTCCGCTCCGCTAATATTTGCTGAAATTATCAGCTTTGGACCTTGATAAATTGTTGAAAATCACAGTTATACAGACTTTTTTTCTACACGCCTTGAGATATTGGGCTGATTTTTGGTATGTTAGTTAACCATGATGAATTACAGATCAAGTTTAAGTTTAGTTCTGCTCAGCTCATTTTTACCGAAATTAAGGGTTTAAGACTTTGAAAATAGTTGAGATGGGGCCATTCGTATCGTTTTGACACATATAGTTTTTTAATATTTCCCTCCATAGATCTTTAATAGAAGATGTTGTATAATTGCCAATGAGACAACTCTTCGTCAGGGATCTTATGATGTATAAGTTTACAACTTTAGGTCATTTTTTTTTTAAATTGTGAGAAGCATGATTAATTCCTTGGGAATTTGCAATTTTTATACGACCCCAAAAAAATTTTGGGATTGTATAATGGTATGATGTCGTCGTCTGCGTCGTCGTTGTCCGAAGACACATTGGTTTCCGGATAATAACTTTAGTTTAAGTGAATAGATCTTCATGAAATTTTTTCAAAAGGTTCAAAACCACAAAAGGAAGGTTGGGATTGATTTTGGGGATGATGGTCCCAACCAATTAGGAATTAGGGACCCAAAAGGGGCCCAAAACAAGCATTTTTCTATTTTCAGGATAATAACTTGTGTAGAAGTATTTCAATTGTCTGAAATCATACCGCAATGTTTAAAACCACAAGTTGAAGGTTTGGATTCATTTTTGGGGTTATGGGGCCAAAGTTTAGGAATTAAGGGCCAAAAAGGGGTCAAAACAAGCATTTTTCTAGTTTCAAGGCAATAACTTATGTTAAATTGTATGGATCTCTCTGAAATTGTACCACAATGTACCATATAACAAAGGGAAGGCTGGGATTAAGTTTTGGGTTAATTGCCCAAAATATGTAGGAATTAGGGGCCAAAAAAGAAGCATGTTTCTAGTTTCCAAACAATCATGACAATAACTTGTGTTTTTAAAAGTGTATGGATCTCTCTGAAATTGTACTACAAGGTTCAATACTGCTATGGAAAGCATGGGATCGAGTTTAAGGTTTATTGCTCCAAGGGGGCTTCAAAAAGTTGGAGGGTATTTTTTGTTTACCATTTTTTGAAGGGCTTCCTTTTTTTTCAAAATTTTTCAAATTTAGAATTTTGAAAAGTTTCAAGAAGAAATCTTAAATTGCACAGTATTGTGCAATAGATTTGCTAGATCTTTGACCACATTAATTTTGTAACAAAAACCTATATTATGTCAAAAATTTGATCACAATCCAAATTCAGACAGAATCAAGCTTGAATATTGTGACCAAATTTGCCCCAACTGTTCAGGGTTCAACCACTGGGGTCGTATAAAGCTGCACCCTGCGGAGCACCTGGTAAGATATAATTTTAAAATTAAGCAGGAAAACATCTCAGACCATATACCTTTTGTTTACCTGTTAATTTCTGTTTTCAACAGATTCATTCCACCTATCATTCTTTAAACATAACAGGTGTTTTTCTGGCTTATTTCTGTAACAGTGTCCTTGTATAAGAGTGCCCAATGTCCAAAAAGTCCTCTATTTAACCAGCTTAAGTGGACAACCAAATAAACTCATCATAGATACCAGGATTTAAAAAAATTTCCAACCAAGCTAATTTTTTGTCAAATTTTAGGAAAATCATATATTTTACAATTATGATTATTGTTGTAAATTCCATTGGTCACAATTTTCTAAATTTTGTGTTTTTACCTGTTGTATTTGTTCAGTTGGACAAATGAACTGCCAAAAGTTTAGGGAGAGATTCGTTTGCCAAAAATGTGTCCCTTTGCGCTACACCATTTTTTCTCCAATGCTATGTTTGTGCCACCTGTTTTAAAATTACATGGTATCATTTGGGCCAAAAATAAAACATACGAAAAATGACCTCCCTCCTCCTTTTTTTCAGACTTGCAACTGGCAGTTTACACAGCAAATATTTCCTTTTCTTCAACATACTTTCTTGTAACTGCTGCTGCATGGATACTTCCCATTTAAGGTGGTACCTAACACTACAGGGAGATAACTCTGTAAAGTCTTATGTTGTGTTGTTAAGTGAATATGTTAGAATTTAAATGTATATTTGTTTACTGTTTTACTTTATTTTTTTTAGGATTTATGCCGTATACATACAAGAAGACTGAATATCTTAAAGACCCATTGCTGTTTAGTAGATTTAGGAGTTAAAAGAACTGATATTCATTTAATTATTTTATGATATGTACTAATTGTGTGCCAACCTTCTCAGAATAGACTTGATAAAAACTGGAAAACTAATGGTGCATGCATTGTTATTTAAAATAAGGATATCATGTCAAGCTTCAGTATGTTCTCATTTAATTGTCTATATCAATAAAAAGATGTGATATCAGTGCCAATAAGACAACTCTTCATCCAAGTCACAATGCATAAAAAGCAAAGAATTATAGGTCAAAGTACTGCCTTCATCAAGAAGCCTTGGCTCACACAGAACAGCAAGCTATTAAGGGCCCTGAAATGACCGGTGTAAAACATTTTAAACAGGATAACCAACAGTCTAATTTATATAAAAGAATTAAAATGAGAAACTTCTATGAACCACACCAACAAAGGACTACTGCTGAACAACAGGCTCCTGACTTAGGATAGCTGTTTAAAAGATGGGCTAAAAACACCTGATGCACAATCAAACTCATAAATCAATAATTAACTGACAAAGCCATGGCAAAAAAAGAATAAGATAAACTAACAATAGTACACAAAACACAACATAGAAAACTAAGGACTAAGCAACACAAATCCTACCAAAAACTTGATGTGATCTGAGGTGCTCATGAAGGGTAAGCAGATCAAGCTCAACATGTGTTTCTCAAGGTTGGACAAACCCAGTAACAAGTGTAATTTGGTTGGTCACATTCATGATAAGGGGACGGGATTGAAGGAACAACGTAAGGAACATATTAGCTAACATCTGTGAAATGGTCAACGAACTCATGATGGCATCCGTAAAATTGAAGGATGATTTCATCTTCACCATTTGAGCAGTAATCCTCTATCAAGGAAATCGTAATAGGAATACAAGCCAAGGGATATTGTATCACTTGGGAGATATGTACTCCGTATGGAATGTTGCTACATAGAAATGGAAAGTTCTCAATTGGGAAGCTGAAATCATCTCTTTTGTTGTAAAGTTTTGTTTTCAGCCAGCTCTAATTGTCATTTTCTAGATGCAAGTCAAGATATGAGACAGACTTAACTGTATCTTATATCCTGTATAAAAATAAAATTGAGAAAGGAAATAGGGAATGTGTCAAAGCGACAACAACCCGACCATAGAGCAATCAACTAGTTCGATAGGATAGATGACTTCAACATTTTTAATTATTTAGTGAGAGAACATCATCATAATAGCAGAAGTTAAGTTGCTTACTACTTTTCTTTCTCTCTAAGCAGTTTTTGTGTGAAGTCAACCTCATATGAATAAAGGAACAAGTCAGCAAGAAGAGAGGGACAGTTGGTTCCCATGGGAATGCCAATAGTTTGTTTAAAAACATGTCCTCCAAAAGGAACAAATACTGTATATTGTCAACTTGTCAATCAAGACATCAAGCATTATTGATAATGTCAGTTTCAAAGAATTTTTTTAAATTTTAATTGGATTTATTTTTCCCTCATTAAGACAAGATACTTGTATCCACATTGGCTATCCTTTTATAAGATAAAGCAATACCAACTCTTTGATTTGTCTTTTAGTTTGGAATAAGAAATACTTTTGTAAAGTGTAGAAAAGTCAAATGTTTTCATACTATTGCAAGATGAAAGATTGTAGGATCCTATAAGGATTATAGGATCCTAAAAGGATCTTAGAATTTTTTAGTATCCACATCTGATTCACGCCACCTCTTTGAAGCCGGGCTTTGATTGCTAATAAAATTGATATATATAATTTAAATGTTTCGTGGAGCACTTGGAAGGATACATCAGCAAGACCACATAAACATGTTTATACGCCAGACTTTACCATTTGTTTAAGTAGTTTCTTTGGGAGGTCTCAAGTATACATCTGATCTTTGCATCTTCTCTTCTTAAAAAAAGCAGTTGTAATGTCCACTGAATTAATTAACCATTTTTATTAGCAATAATTGACAAAATCAGTAGTAAGAACTGCTTTTCGCATGTAAAGGAATTCGTTGCTATCTCTTTTAAACTGTCTTCCTCGAAACCATTTTCTACCAATCAAGCTTTTCTATGAAATTCTTTTATAGTATATAAACCTACCTTGAGGAGATACATTTTTGAACATTGTCCTACACTTATTCCTACACACCATTGCTAAAATCAATATAACTTAAATGTATATCTTTGTTCATGTCATCTGACTGGTTTAACAACTTTTTAATCATTTACTGTTCTTAGATCAATTGATATCTGGTCACATCTAATATTTCCTGGATGACTGTATTCTCTTTCTATAGGAATTTGTATCACGTGGTTGGCAGCAGCATCAGTGACATCTAAAGACATTAAGTTTTTGGACAATAACTTTTGTAACATGAAATTTAAATACAAGGTTTGAAACCACAAAAAGGAAGGCTAGGATTAATTTTTGGGGTTATGGTCCCAACAGTCTAGGAATTCTAGTTTCCAGACAATAACTGTAGAACAGTGTATGAGCTCTCTGAAATTATACCTAAAGTTTCCATACTACAAAGGGAAGGTTATGATTTGGTTTGGTGGTTATAACTTTTGAATTAGGGGCAAAAATGGAGGGGACATGGGTTTCCTGGTTTATGGACAATTACTTATTAAAGTATTGGTCATGGGATCTCTATAAAATCAGGGACTTTCTATAATAAAGTTAGTATAGAAAGTCCCTGATGAAATAGACAACTGTGTATTTTATTCTAATTGGTCAAAATTTGTGTGCCAAGGCTATAAAAGAGCCATGGCCATTTTCCCCTGGATTCTTTTCATTCGATAAGATTGGCTAATCATGTTTTAAATAGCCCGATAGATGCTAATTATAATACATGGAAATACGTCACATTTAATACCTATTTTCATACCTTGAACAGGTGTTCCTACAAAAAACAAGGCCAAGACTATTGATTTTTTTATATTGATTTTGTTTAATTGTTAACACCCTTTATGCGCATATGGTACCATACCACGTAACTTGTCAAGAAGCCAAATAGTATCGAACAAATTCAAATGGGATGTTGTTTTTCTCATTCTGAATACATGTATATCTGTATTTGTCCTGGTCTTTTAAGGTTTTATCGTCTAGTATAAGATAAGATAAGATAATTTATATTTTAACCGGAGAACATCTTACATCAGTTAGTCATGGAACACTTTGTGTAACTAAAACATGTTATATGACCTTTTCTGTCATTTTAACAAATCGGCCCTTCGTTGTAATACAGATGCAACAGCTTCTTGATGTTTACCTACAATCACGATTTGTAGTGTAATTGGTTTGATCTGTGGTGTTGTCTTATTTTCTGATGACTTAAGTACCGGTGCAGGGACGGTGGTAAAAATTCCAGTACTAGTATCTACACGGATAGTGAATTGGCAACAAAACTCACTCACTCAGATTGCTGTTGACTGCATTTGTTACATATTATACCATGTTCAAAAAAGGTTTCGAAAAAATTTGTGTTGTTTTGAAACTTGTATACAATGGCCTTATTTTATGTTATGTGTATATTACACACGCAACGGTTTGGATTTATTGCTATAGAATCAATTCTCGTGTTATTGGTTATGTACAGGCACCTACTTCAGTTTGACAGCAGTTGTTCCTTGCATATATATGTTATAAATGTAAACACGTGAATAGAAAGTAAGTCAAGAGTATGGACAGTCATAGGAATGCACACAATATTTGATACAGTATTTTTTTCTTTAATAAAATGATTTATACTATATAGTCAAAATGAACCAGAATGACTATGAATTAAGCAAACATCCGAAAAAATATGATAGAAACATTAAAATTTTATTTAACACAAAAAATGCAAAAAGACTGGGCGAGATTCAAAACCTATCTTGAAAACAATCTTTCATTTGTAGTTCTATGCTCTACTGATTGAGCCACAGCGATGCTTGACCACAATGTTCTTATTAACTTGTTGTACTTTTACACCTGTGACTGTCCAAGGTTAGGGAGTGTTGTGACCCCGCTAACATGTTTATTTACCCCGCTACATTCAGTATGTATGTACCTGTCCCAAGTCAGGAGCCTGGTATTCAGTGGTTGTTGTTTGTTGATGTGTTACATATTTGTTTTCCATTCATTTTCTTGTAAATAAATTAGGCCGCAAGTTTTCTCGTTTGAATTGTTTTTCATTTGTCATTTTGGGGTCTTTTATAGGGCCTATATTTATATGTGGTATAGGCTTTACTCATTATTGAAGGCCGTACGGTGAACTATAGTTGTCTCGTTGGCAATCATACATCTCATGTTTTAGAGGTAACTAGAGCATTTCTTGTTCAACTTTAATGTCAAAACCATAAAAATCTAACTTTCCCTCAATTTTATGGTCCATGACATTCCCTTGATATTTCAAAAGATTTGTTCAAGCTGTACTTGAAACCTGGAATGGAAATTATAGTACTAACAGAAGTACATAGGGATGAATGGACATGTGCATCACTATATACCGCTCTTTATAGCAGGGGTATTATCATAGGTTATGTCAAATCAATTTTATATATGAGTCTATTCACATGCAAAAAATATAAATAAGTCTAAATTGAAAACAACATTCAAACATGATTGCATTGGATAAAAACCGCATTTTTTTTATGTGTGTGCATGCAAAACAAATTTCTTGGTAGAAGGGTCTAAATACAGCACAAACAGCATTTTCCAAAAGACCATTTGCAATCGCCAAATAAACGGCTCACCAGATGTTTAGAAGAATTATACTATATACAGAATAATTGTCAGCCTTGTATCACCATCACTGATGATGATCTGATGGATAAAATCTATTGTAGAGTGGTCACTGGTTCAGACATACTTATATATAAAATATATATAATATTACCTCAACTTCTTTCCCTCAAATATATAGGCTTAACAAAACAAATGTTTGAATTATTTTAAATTTGTCATTTCATGGCCTTTGAAGCTGACTATTCAGTTTGGGTTTTGCTCATTGTTGAAGGCAGTACCGTGACCTATGGTTGTTTATTTTAGTGTCATTTGGTCTCTTGAGGAGAGTTGAGCCTAAATGGCAATCATACCACATCTGATTTTTATCAATAACTCAGACAGCTTGAAGGACATAGGATCTTAAATTAGTCTTCTTTCCACAAAATACATTTAACCTTTAACTCCTTAAAGAAAAACACAACACAAACTTATGTTTCTTGACTAGCTCGAGTACAGCATATTGTGAGCTGCCATTTAATAAGACAAATTATCAATATAAACATACATTATACAATATGAATTCAATAACTTGTACCAGTACTAGAGAAATAATCTCATGTCAACCGTTTGCATTTGAATAACTATACGTATACCCTATACGTTCATATCTATTATAAGGCATAAATGAATACAATAATATAGTGTTGCTGATAGCCCAGCAAGCATAGTGAACAACAGAATTTATTAAATAATTACATACATGTGTCTTAATATATATAAACATATGAAAAAGCAATAACCACAATTACTCCTAATAAAAAAAACCTTGAAATATACTATTAGATACAACTTAGCTAGAAAAAGTAAACCTTGTACGAACAAGAGATATAATATGGTTGACATGAATGTTAACTGAATAACTGAACAAATGAATAACTCGATCATGAACGACCTCGCCAGCCAGGAACAACCAAACAAACCCAATAATGGGAAACTGGAAACCTGGGTCAGACCTAAGGGTCTGGAAACAGTCATATATGCTCCTACCCAATGCGACAAATCGTCTCACGAGACATACTCGGACGTGTATTGTTTTGAAAAATATATAAATACATGTATCAAAGTATATTCATAATATGAATGGAACTTGAATATTGCCCTGTCTGCAGTGGGCTAGAAAGTGATAATCTCCGGTAAAAATTTCCTGCTATAATATTAGTCACATGTCTTATACCTACTGATGTGAACTCAAAAAAATACTACGCTAGTACCGTATATACAATAATTTCTCCCTTAACTACTTAATGTTCTGTGACCTCAGGAGGTAAATGAGAAAAAGAAAACATAATTTTGGTTGTAAATATGAAAGTAAAAAAGAAATCTTGTCATAAGCACTACAGCTATAAAATATTTGGTACAAAAGTCGAAATACGATTATGTTTGTATATATAATAGCCATTCCACTTAGTAATACAAAATTATGCAAATCTTTGTTCTTTAAACATCCCTAAAAATACAAAATTCAAAGTTCAAACTAGAACTAAAATACATAAAGAAGTCACTTTACAAACAAAACATTTGTGCTTAAATTCCTATGCCTACATGTACATGTATTACAAATGCGCAATTCCTGCTATACTTTTATGCCTAGGGAATTATCATACATACAACATACATGAGTACAACTTATAAGCATAAAAATATACACATAAAGAAAATCATTATAATGATAATTATGAAATAATTGTTAACTGTGTTTAAAACGAGATAAAATCAATGTAGTGGAAAAATGTTGGAAACCTGTTTTGAAACTATTTGCTTGGAAGAACTGTGTCAGGAGGTATACTTTGGACAGTATAAAAAAGGAGAACTATTCAAAACAAAATACACAATCATGTGCAAATATATCAGTTAGAGTATTATAAAAAGAAACTTAACACTCTGTGTAGAAAGTGAAGGTTTTCAAAATATTTCCAACCATAGGTCTATGAAACACAAGCAAAATTCAATTAAAATTAATCATGCTACAAAATACCCAAATAACTAATCTGCTTCCAGTATATTAAAAATAAATGGGGTCAATACCTCCATAAGGACACAGATGATGCCCCGCTAGCATACAACACTATAAAGGGACATAACTCAAGAACTGTAAAAGAGAAGCTGCCGAAATTTGAACTTAAACTGCATTTAGTGGTAATAAGCATTATATATACACATTTCATTAAATTTAGTTGAGACAAACTTAAATTAAGAGAACAGAAACAAACATTCAGGATTTTTTCCATATGGAAAGTGCATAACCCTAGAATGGTAACCAAAGTGCTTGGAAGCACAGTGAATGGTAAAGATTGCTTTAATTTACCTATCTTTTTTGGGGGGAGATTTTGCATTTACAAAAATTGTAGACAGACGAACAAAGTGAAAACTGTAGGGCTCCCACATTCTCACCAGGGAGTCCTTATGATGGCCATTTTGAGATATTGAAATTGTGAGGATTTGTTTCTATCAAAGTAAAAGAGTATTTTATATCCAAAAAATAACTGAAACAGCAAAACTTTTTGAATTGTTTGTAAACACACCACTTTTAATTGGCGGAGAAAATGAGTGTATCTTTTTGGTTGGGGTTCAATAGTGTAAAGAAAAGAAGTTCAAGCCTCAAAAGCCAACTTGCAGGAAATGCATTTTGTTATACATGACCCGAAGACTGAAAATAAAAATCCTGTTTTTATCAAGTAAACAAATACCAATCCTAGTATGCAGCTATATACATTGGAAAACTTTGAATTCGTTCTTAAAATTATAAATCCTTTCACTGCTGGTACATTTTTCTTCTTTTTCTTTTTCAAGATTTTCTAATCTTAAGCTTACTAGGGAACGTAAATAAAAATAATGAATTTATCATGTCAAATCTGCAATTTAAATTTAAACTAAAAAAATGTCAACTTTATTCTTCATTTATTAAAAACATTTTTTTTAAGTATATATGAGGTTTATAATTCAAAACTGTTAAAAGAAATATTAAGGGTTTCTATTTTCACTTAAACTACTACATAACAAAATAATTTCTAGTTAAATCTATTTGGTGCCATGAGTAATTATTCTATTTCAAGGATATCATGATTTTTCAAGACCACAAATATTATTTTACAAACTAATATGATTGCAAAGTCTGTTCTTATAAAATCATTAACTTAAGAACCGATGATTCTACCCCATCCTCTGACAATTTAATCTAAAAAAAAATAATTTATTGTATTTTACATTTAAATAAAATTTATTGAAAATAAAAAACACAAAAGTTTGCTTACAAGCTATTTATTCACTTAGTCAATTCAAATATGTAATAATACATGTACCTTCATTTGCTCAGTGGTCAAATTTCAGACATTTCATACTAGACATTTCGGTTTCTTATATTATTCCAAATAATGGAAAGACGTACTTTTTTTTTTTTGTCATAAAAGACAAATACAAGGGGAGTTTAGAAATTAAATAATACTTGAAAATCATCTCTTCATATTAAGTGTGTTTTAAGTTAAATTTGTGTAACAATATTCTTTTGAAATAATTCATTTTTATTATATTTTCACAATTTCAGTAAAAAAACATCATTTTTGAATGCATATTTATCTAATTTAAAATATATCACTGGTGATTTCTTCAAATTGGCACAAATGATCTTTATACATGATTTGAGTAATAAAAAACATCATTATTAGCTGTATATTTATCTTATTTAGAAAAATTCCATTGGTGATTTCTTCAAATTGGCACAAATAATCTTTGAACATATTCAAGCCTCATGTAATTTTTAAAAAGAGGGGTCCATGAATTCATTTTCATGTTAAATCAGTAAAAAAATGGGTCTTTTCCTGATATGCAACTATTTGACATGGCTAAAAGTAACATTTGAAATTAGGGATGTCAGTACCTCCCCTATTACTGTATCATATGCTCTTGATAGCAAACTTATATCAGCCTCCCTATAGATCTTGAGGAACCTTAGCTGTCAAAAAGTTTAAGTAAGTTAAGTTATCGTTTAAAGGTGCATAAACCAAAATTAATAAATGTTTTACCCTTATAACAATACTTGAGTGTGTGTTGTAGTAATTTATTAGAATGATCTTCTAAATGGTGGAGTGATAATTTGCATGTCACAATGTCAACAAGGGGAGTAATTATAAATAGAAAATGAAAGCTGGTATGAAAGTAAACTTTAAAAAGAATGTTAAATAAAATTTGTTGAATAATTTTTAATCAAATTTTGCAGAGGTACATGCTTCCAATTGGCTTCCCTCAGAGTTACGTACTTCTAATTGGGACCTCTCTGCCAGGGGTACTGCTTCTAACTAGCTTTTGCAGACAGAGGTATATATGTACTGCTTCCAATCAGCTTCGCAACAAGACAGAGGGTGTGCTCCCAATTAGCTTCACTAAGAGGTACGTGCTTCCAATTGGCTTCGCTCAGACAACCATACTACTTCCTGCGATGTAATTGTATGGATTTGCAAGTCTATACTACTTCTATTGTTGAAACGGTACATAATTGCAATTAATTGTCGTCCAAATTTGCAAAAACATATTTTATTTAACATTCTTAATCCAGTTTACCGTCATACCTTCTTTCACTCTCTATTTGTAATTTCTTCTTATGGTGACAAATTGTGAAGAACACATTATCACTTGGGAATTTTGTACTCTTCTGTAGTTTTAATCATGATGACAGTGCAGTACGAACCAAAAGTTGTCTTTCTTATTAAATTAGACAACCTTTGCATTAGTTGATTATTGTATATCCATACCTCATATGTTCAATTTTTTGGATCAAAGAAACAATTGTTCATCATTTCATAAGGACTTTCTTTACAGTTATCCCATTTGCAGAGGACATGGGGCATTTTTTTTTAAGGGAAAGCAGTTTGCTTCTCAGTTTCAAGATAATGAACTTTCAAAATACTAGTTTATATTGATAGGTGATGTATAAAGGAATCAAAAGAGCAAAAATAATTTAAAGGTTAATGTGCTTGTTTCCGAGATAAATCATTGAAATTTTTGCGGGAAAAATATTCTCTCTTGACTTATAGCTTTATCATTGACAAGTTTAAGTTCTCAAAAATTATTAAAAAATAATTAAAATTTAATGAGACTTACAGATGGCTTATCATTATACATGTAAAAGATTTATAAATAGAAAAATTGGGGGTCAATGGGCAATTTATTTTAAGACATTCAAATGAATAAAACTAGAGAATTCTGAAAATCTGACAAATATCCCAAAGCAAGTGAACTTCCTTAATTTCATATAAAAAATAATGTAATTTAAAAGATGGATGCCAGGAGATTGGGAGAATGCAAGATTTTGCTCTATTTACCCACTGACGTTAAGGCAGCAAGTTATTATGTCCACATGTCAAATAGCCGCCCTACTTTTAGATTACAGCTTACTACTTCGAATTGTATTGAAAGCCCTCCTTTACAAAGAAATATTTCCAGTAAAATTCCTACACTGGCAAAAGTTCTTTTTGATAAGGGGAGATAATCACAAATTCTAATAACCAAGTTGACTTTATCCCATTTCTTCACTGTATATTAATAGTGGGCTTGTTATTTTATGCATTAAATAAAATTTAGGGGGGTGCTTCTAAAAAATTGTAAGTTGAGGTCAATTTGGCTGTAACACATATTTACATATAAAAGTGCATATAGAAGCTATAGGAAAGAGAAATTTGTTTCTTTTTGGTTATTTCTATGCTTAATTGACATGATAAAAAAAAGTTTACGTGAGACTCTTGCATTGAACTTTTTTGCAGACAGTGTACTTTGATGCAAGTTTTATTTTGATTTTTTAGTGGAAATTCTGAAAACTTGCATGTAATTTTATTCTCAACTTGCATATATTTGAACCACTAACTATCTTACAGAAAAAGAAAAAGTTTCATATGAAAGGAAACGGGTACACTTATCTTTGAAATGTGATTTTGTTTACAGACTAAGTGAACTCTTTAAGATGGAATTCAACTAATTCAACTTTTATGTACATAGCTGCTTATCACGGAATTTTAAGAATCTACATTTACTGATCAGGGAATTTGCTGAATCTACATTTGCTAAACTCATCTCTTAGGCCCAAGAACAGTTATTTCAAAGTGCATTTCTTTTAGACAATAAACACAAATACAAAAAATTATTTTTGTTTTGACAGTTTTTTAAGGTGTAGTGCATTACTTATGAGACAAATTATATCAAAATTATAGAAAAGTCTATCGGCTCTAACTCAAAATATGGACAACTATAAGTTAAGGTGGTCTGTAATTCAATACTAAATTTTACATTTCATTAAGTACACAAATTATTGTTTTACAGAAACTATTATTTGACATTCCCTGAAAGTAGGATGTTTCATCAATATTCTGGGTTTTTTTTTGGACTTGGCATAACTCAATGCATGAAAAGTTTTATGGATGCTTTGTAAAACAGTTCATTTACTCTGGTACTGCTCAAATTACAATAGTTTTACAGTTTAATCATCAATCAAAAAACATGTATATGATACAGGTAGAAATAATGAACACATGTACACTACACAACTTGTAAAAACAGCTATAAAAACTTTTGAAAGGATTACGCAGAACCCCAAAGATTTGTCTGTGTTACTGCTGTGTAAAGTTGGCGGTAAAAACCAAAATAAAATATGGAAGGATGAAATGAAAATGAAACAATTTTTCTTAATCATAAAGATAATTATGTTAACATTCCAAGGAGGTTTTTAAGCTGTTATCGGTGTCTTAAAGAGGATAACCAAAGGCTAAATGTAAATCATAAAGGCAAAACAAAACTAATTTCATCTATCAGAAAAATACTGAAAATTTTTAAATATTACTTTTGGTATTTTCTCTTATGTTAAGGCTTTATAGAATTCTATGAAGCCATGACACTATTGATGTCTAAAATTTGTAAATTAAGACTGTCAGGAAAAACTATAGTCAATTTATAAGTGAGATACAAAAAAATGAATTCCAAGTTTTGCTTTTGATACTATCTTTGAATAAAAATACGCTTCTGCTTTTAATTTTTCACAAAATTCCAAGAAGGTTTGACATGGTTATTGATGTTTGAGAAACTTGAACCATGGACTTCAAAAGTCCATAGCATTTAATGGATTGGAGAGAAAAAGAAAGTTAGGTGAAAATTCAAAACACAATACATTAACCTTAACTAAAAACTTCCACTCTTGTTGAAAATGGAGAATCTTTACATTAATTATTTTAGAATTTATCAACTACATTCTTGCTCTTGTTTATGCAAGATTTATATGAATCGTTCACATTGGAAACTGTTTGGTAGAGTTAGAAAGACCACAAAGGGAAATATGGTCACTCTTGGTCTTCTTCAGACTGGCAGTAAAATCCATGCAAAAGTAAGGCGTCTGTTTGGTTACTAAGTGCAGGATATACAAATCAGCAGTCATGTCCCGTCAGAATGGGGATTTTAAATCTGATGTCTGATGAGCATGCCCAGCTGTCAACATATTAACAACCTTCACAACATCTCTAAGGAGTATGGAGAATTAATCACACAATTATATCCTTCAGCCACAGTAATTATTAACTGAAAAAGAAATACACTTTTCAATTTTCTGTGATATTTCAAGAAACTGAAATAGGCAACAAATAGCAAGCTAGGAATAACAATTAAAGCATTGAAACTTTCAAAATAATAATTTTTCGCTTCCTAAAACTTGAAATGTCATTCCAGAGAACATTAAATTGTAAAAAGATTGTAAAAATTGTGGGAACTTGCATGATTTAAAAATAGAAAATTTTTAAATCTATAAAATAGTTTTTTACCTTTAAAAGTCAACTCTAATAGCCATTTCCAACATCAATCTGTAAGGACAAGCTGTAATGCTAACCTGAAAAATAAAATGCTAAGTCATTCAAAATAGTAAAAAAGGAATCAATGTTGGTATACTATGTACATTATATAGAAATAGGTGATATCATAACATATCAAGGTGAAAGAAGATGCAGAGAACACATCAATGTGACAATAATTGCTTCCATCCACTTCATTTGAACTTTGGTGGATAGTTGTCTCATTAGCAGTTAAACCACATCTCCTTGTTTTTTATAACTATACATGACGGGAAAACAATCCGTACAGGAGGCAGGAGCTTTCTGTAAAAGAGTCTTGATCAGAGGAGTTGTGTTCAGAAGTTAATTTTTGGTCATAATATTTAAAATTGTGATAGACTTCCTATAACTTTTAAAAAAATTGTCAAATCAAAATGGTGGTACATTATGGTCAACTACACATGATGGAAAACAATTTGACCAAGTATGATGGCTTTCTGTCTGATCCCAGACCCTTGACTTTCCTGTCATGCTAATAAAATATCAGCCAATCCCACTTAACCCTTAGACTTCTATGAAACCCACATGTCTTAAGCTTTTGTCTCAAATGTCACAGACTTAAACAAAATTTAAGGGCATTCAAATAATCCGTAATTAACAAGTTTATAAATCTATGCAATGGTTCTTTCTTACCTCAAAAGTCTGCTCCAATGATTATTCTAAAACTCTATCCATACTGAAAAGCAGTAATTATTGCTAGCCTGAAAAGTAAAATGTTTATAGTCAATAAAAAATTCTTACAAAATAAATAGAATCAGTGTTACAATATGGTTTGCATATAATTGTAGATTTCCTTATTTTCTTGGGCACCAATTCGTTGAGGAACAATTGTAATTTTGTTGGTACTTTATTTCGTGGTTTAGCCAAAGTCTGCATACAAATTATTCTTTACAATGACATCAGTGTGATCAATTCAAATTTTAGAACCCTTTAGTCAACAACAAAAAACCATTTGACCTCTTACAACTTTAATACTAGTGCATGTTTTTTTCCCTGTAAACTTATTTTATGATGATAAAATTTGTTTAAATAGAGGAATTATATACGTACTTGTATTTAAGATATCTTATACCACAAGTCTTACTCCCCTTCATGAAAACATTGGCACTGTTTTATAACCTAAAAAGGAATTAAAATTGACACAAATTATATCTTTTACAAATTTGTTAAATTGCCAGCCTAAATTTTTATTAATCTATTCTGTATTCTGATTGCGTAATAGTGAGTTATCTCCTGATGAAAGAAATATTCTTGCTGTTTATTGTACTAGTCGCCCTTGAAGTAAAAATTCTAACAGGATTTACTTTTCATGGCATTAAATTTTATTCGTGTACCGGAAAAACATTTATCAAACTGATAAATATCTTTTTTGGTGTGTTGTAAATGTGCAAAATAACAAAATGTGTGTTGCCTTATAGATATTCCTTATAGACTTTATCACATTTTTCCTGATAATGTACAGAATTAATTGGCTTAAATATACTTGCATTATTTCTTTCATGACAAAGCCTCAGACTTGTTTGAAGATCAATGTAATTATTAATCTTCATTCCAGCTGCTATCCTTGCTGCTTGATTGCTTACATGGCAAAGCCTTGGACTTGGTTGAAGATTTAAGTAAACATATTCCATGGAGTTGCTACTCATCTGCCATCTGGACTGAAACTTGGACTGGCCGGCTTCTTGAACAAAAACTAAAATTATCAATTAAATTATATTTATAAGACTTCTGTTGGTTAATATAAATGAAATAGACATATATTCCTTCAAGCTTCATATCCTGACCTACATCAACGGGGCCATTTTCAGCGTCTTATTTGGTGAACAATTGTAATTTTGTTGGTACTTCATTTTGTGGTTTAGCCAAAGCCTGCATACAAGTCTTTACAATGAATTCAGTGTGATCAATTTAAAATTTTAGAACCTTTAGTTAACAACAAAAAATCATATGACCTCTTTCAACTTTAAGCCTAGTGCACGTTTTTATCCTGTAAACTTGTTTTATGACGATAAAATAGTTTAAATAGAGGAATTATATACGTACTTGTATTTAAGATATCTTATACTACAAGTCTTACTCCCCTTCATGAAAACATTGGCACTGTTTTATAACCTAAAAAGGAATTAAAATTGACACAAATTATATATTTTACAAATTTGTTAAATTGCCAGCCTAAATTTTTATTAATCTATTCTGTATTCTGATTGTGTAATAGTGAGGTGGTGAGTTATCTCCCCATCAAAGAACCATTCTTGCTGTTTATTGTACTAGTCTCCCTTGAAGTAAAAATTCTATCAGAATTTACTTTTCATGGTATAAAATTTTATTCCTGTACCAGAAAAACATTTATCAAACTGATAAATATCTATTTTTGTGTGTTGTAAATGTGCAAAATAACAAAAATGTGTGTTGCCTTACAGATATTCCTTATAGACTTTATCACATTTTTCCTGATAATGTACAGAATTAATTGGCTTAAATATACTTGCATTATTTCTTTCATGACAAAGCCTCAGACTTGTTTGAAGATCAATGTAATTATTAATCTTCATTCCAGCTGCTATCCTTGCTGCTTGATTGCTTACATGGCAAAGCCTCGGACTTGGTTGAAGATTTAAGTAAACATCTTCCATGGAGTTGCTACTCATCTGCCATCTGGACTGAAACTTGGACTGGCCGGCTTCTTGAACAAAAACTAAAATTATCAATTAAATTATATTTATAAGACTTCTGTTGGTTAATATAAATGAAATAGACATATATTCCTTCAAGCTTCATATCCTGACCTACATCAACGGGGCCATTTTCAGCGTCTTATTTGGTGAACAATTGAAATTTTGTTGGTACTTCATTTTGTGGTTTAGCCAAAGCCTGCATACAAGTCTTTACAATAACATCAGTGATCAATTTTAAATTTTAGAACCTTTAGTCAACAACAAAAAACCATATGACCTCTTTCAACTTTAAGCCTAGTGCACGTTTTAATCCTGTTAACTTGTTTTATGACGATAAAATTTGTTTAAATAGAGGAATTATATACGTACTTGTATTTAAGATATCTTATACCACAAGTCTTACTCCCCTTCATGAAAACATTGGCACTGTTTTATAACCTAAAAAGGAATTAAAATTGACACAAATTATATATTTTACAAATTTGTTAAATTGCCAGCCTAAATTTTTATTAATCTATTCTGTATTCTGATTGTGTAATAGTGAGGTGAGTTATCTCCCCATCAAAGAAACATTCTTGCTGTTTATTGTACTAGTCTCGCTTGAAGTAAAAATTCTATTAGGATTTACTTTTCATGGCATAAAATTTTATTCCTGTACCAGAAAAACATTTATCAAACTGATAAATATCTATTTTTGTGTGTTGTAAATGTGCAAAATAACAAAAATGTGTGTTGCCTTACAGATATTCCTTATAGACTTTATCACATTTTTCCTGATAATGTACAGAATTAATTGGCTTAAATATACTTGCATTATTTCTTTCATGACAAAGCCTCAGACTTGTTTGAAGATCAATGTAATTATTGATCTTCATTCCAGCTGCTATCCTTGCTGCTTGATTGCTTACATGGCAAAGCCTCGGACTTGGTTGAAGATTTAAGTAAACATCTTCCATGGAGTTGCTACTCATCTGCCATCTGGACTGAAACTTGGACTGGCCGGCTTCTTGAACAAAAACTAAAATTATCAATTAAATTATATTTATAAGACTTCTGTTGGTTAATATAAATGAAATAGACATATATTCCTTCAAGCTTCATATCCTGACCTACATCAACGGGGCCATTTTCAGCGTCTTATTTGGTGAACAATTGAAATGTTGTTGGTACTTCATTTTGTGGTTTAGCCAAAGCCTGCATACAAGTCTTTACAATAACATCAGTGATCAATTTTAAATTTTAGAACCTTTAGTCAACAACAAAAAACCATATGACCTCTTTCAACTTTAAGCCTAGTGCACGTTTTAATCCTGTTAACTTGTTTTATGACGATAAAATTTGTTTAAATAGAGGAATTATATACGTACTTGTATTTAAGATATCTTATACCACAAGTCTTACTCCCCTTCATGAAAACATTGGCACTGTTTTATAACCTAAAAAGGAATTAAAATTGACACAAATTATATATTTTACAAATTTGTTAAATTGCCAGCCTAAATTTTTATTAATCTATTCTGTATTCTGATTGTGTAATAGTGAGGTGAGTTATCTCCCCATCAAAGAAACATTCTTGCTGTTTATTGTACTAGTCTCCCTTGAAGTAAAAATTCTATTAGGATTTACTTTTCATGGTATAAAATTTTATTCCTGTACCAGAAAAACATTTATCAAACTGATAAATATCTATTTTTGTGTGTTGTAAATGTGCAAAATAACAAAAATGTGTGTTGCCTTACAGATATTCCTTATAGACTTTATCACATTTTTCCTGATAATGTACAGAATTAATTGGCTTAAATATACTTGCATTATTTCTTTCATGACAAAGCCTCAGACTTGTTTGAAGATCAATGTAATTATTAATCTTCATTCCAGCTGCTATCCTTGCTGCTTGATTGCTTACATGGCAAAGCCTCGGACTTGGTTGACGATTTAAGTAAACATCTTCCATGGAGTTGCTACTCATCTGCCATCTGGACTGAAAACATTGGCACTGTTTTATAACCTAAAAAGGAATTAAAATTGACACAAATTATATATTTGACAAATTTGTTAAATTGCCAGCCTAAATTTTTATTAATCTATTCTGTATTCTGATTGCGTAATAGTGAGTTATCTCCCGATGAAAGAAATATTCTTGCTGTTTATTGTACTAGTCTCCCTTGAAGTGAAAAGTTCTATCAGGATTTACTTTTAATGATATAAAATTTTATTCGTCTACCGTAAAAACATTTATCAAACTAATAAACATCTATTTTTGTTTGTTGTAAATGTGCAAAATAACAAAAATGTGTGTTGCCTTATATGTAATCCTTATAGATTTTATCACATTTTTCCTGATAATGTACAGAATTAATTGGCTTGAATATACTTGCATTATTTCTTTCATGACAAAGCCTCAGACTTGTTTGAAGATCAATGTAATAATTAATCTTCATTCCAGCTGCTTAATAATCCTTGCTGCTTGATTGCTTACATGGCAAAGCCTCGGACTTGGTTGAAGATCTAAGGTAAACATCTTCCATGGAGTTGCTACTCATCTGCCATCTCGACTGAAACTTGAACATTCCTTTAAGCTTCTTATCCAGATCTGTGTCAATTGCGCAATTTTCTGTCTTTGCTCTTTTTGCCTGTAATTCATTAACCATTTTCATTTTATCTTTTAATCAGTATTATGAAGACTGTTTATTATGATCACATCATTAATTCTGAAATTAATGCATGCAGATAATTATCAGAATGTGGTGGCTAACCAAAACAATCTGATGAATACATTTTGAACAAACAATCTATACAAAGTCATATTTTCCCAATTAAAATGTAAATAAATATGTAAATAAATATCCAAATTGTCAATATTAAGTCTATTTGTTGTAATAATTAAATTAGAAATTAATGTGATGCCTGTTTTATTTCAAATCCTAAATTGGGGGGGATCAGTCTATTTACAAATACAATACTAATTCTTTTACAATTATATTTCATCAGAGAATAAATTTGAACAAGAAATTAACGACAATTTTGTAATAAAATTTCAAGTAGACTTTCAAAGGAAAAACTGATTTTTATTACCTAAATTTTTTTTTTAAATAGTTTAAATACAATTGTTATGACCAAATACTTACATCATCATTATCTGGTAACTAAAATGAAACCATCTTTCTCCACGTGTAGGACTGAACTTTCATCTGTGCTCATCCATCTGTAATACAAACTTAAATCATCTTAATATTTATGAGACAACAGTTAGTAAATTGAAAAAAAATATATACTTAACTTAACCTTGTGGACAACAAGTCAACCGGGAAAAAACACCATACACCTATAGAAAAAAGAAAGAAAAAAACACCATCCTGGACGCCACCTAGAAGAAACCAGGGCAAAAGGCATACAAACATGCACACAATCTTATCTTAACATACCTGCTGTCTGATCCTTTGACGCCACCTAAAGGAAATTTGGAGGAAAGGCATACAAACACACAATCTTATCTTAACATACCTGCTGTCTGATCCTTTGACGTCACCTAGAGGAAATTTAGAGAAAAAGGCATACAAACACACAATCTTATCTTAACATACCTGCTGTCTGATCCTTTGACGCCACCTAGAGGAAATTTAGAGAAAAAGGCATACAAACGCACAATCTTATCTTAACATACCTGCTGTCTGATCCTTTGACGCCACCTAGAGGAAATTTGGAGAAAAATGCATACAAACACACAATCTTATCTTAACATACCTTTCCGTTGGATCCTTTGACGGCACCTACAGGAAACTTGGACAAAAATACATACAAACACACAATCTTATCTTAACATACCTTTCCCTTGGATCCTTTGACGGCA
Source organism: Mytilus galloprovincialis (assembly GCF_965363235.1). Classification (NCBI taxonomy): domain Eukaryota; kingdom Metazoa; phylum Mollusca; class Bivalvia; order Mytilida; family Mytilidae; genus Mytilus; species Mytilus galloprovincialis. The sequence continues at coordinate 50,939,140 of NC_134841.1, forward strand.
CCTAGAGGAAACTTGGACAAAAATACATACAAAAACACAATCTTATCTTAACATACCTTTCCGTTGGATCCTTTGACGGCACCTAGAGGAAACTTGGACAAAAATACATACAAAAACACAATCTTATCTTAACATACCTTTCCTTTGGATCCTTTGATGGCACCTAGAGGAAACTTGGACAAAAATACATACAAACACACAATCTTATCTTAACATACCTTTCCCTTGGATCCTTTGACAGCACCTAGAGGAAACTGGGACAAAAATACATACATTCACACAATCTTATCTTAACATACCTTTCCCTTGGATCCTTTGACAGCACCTAGAGGAAACTTGGACAAAAATACATACAAAAACACAATCTTATCTTAACATACCTTTCCCTTGGATCCTTTGACGGCACCTAGAGGAAACTTGGACAAAAATACATACAAAAACACAATCTTATCTTAACATACCTTTCCGTTGGATCCTTTGACAGCACCTAGAGGAAACTTGGACAAAAATACATACAAAAACACAATCTTATCTTAACATACCTTTCCGTTGGATCCTTTGACGCCACCTAGAGGAAACTTGGACAAAAATACATACAAACACACAATCTTATCTTAACATACCTTTCCCTTGGATCCTTTGACGGCACCTAGAGGAAACTTGGACAAAAATACATACAAACACACAATCTTATCTTAACATACCTTTCCCTTGGATCCTTTGACGGTGCCTAGAGGAAACTTGGACAAAAATACATACAAAAACACAATCTTATCTTAACATACCTTTCCGTTGGATCCTTTGACGGCACCTAGAGGAAACTTGGACATAAATACATACAAAAACACAATCTTATCTTAACATACCTTTCCCTTGGATCCTTTGACGCCACCTAGAGGAAATTTGGAGAAAAAGGCATACAAAAACACAATCTTATCTTAACATACCTTTCCCTTGGATCCTTTGACGTCACCTAGAGGAAACTTGGACAAAAATACATACAAAAACACAATCATATCTTAACATACCTTTCCGTTGGATCCTTTGACGGCACCTAGAGGAAACTTGGACAAAAATACATACAAAAACACAATCTTATCTTAACATACCTTTCCTTTGGATCCTTTGATGGCACCTAGAGAAAACTTGGACAAAAATACATACAAACACACAATCTTATCTTAACATACCTTTCCCTTGGATCCTTTGACGGCACCTAGAGGAAACTTGGACAAAAATACATACAAACACACAATCTTATCTTAACATACCTTTCCCTTGGATCCTTTGACGCCACCTAGAGGAAACTTGGACAAAAATACATACAAAAACACAATCTTATCTTAACATACCTTTCCGTTGGATCCTTTGATGGCACCTAGAGGAAACTTGGACAAAAATACATACAAAAACACAATCTTATCTTAACATACCTTTCCTTTGGATCCTTTGATGGCACCTAGAGGAAACTTGGACAAAAATACATACAAACACACAATCTTATCTTAACATACCTTTCCCTTGGATCCTTTGACAGCACCTAGAGGAAACTGGGACAAAAATACATACATTCACACAATCTTATCTTAACATACCTTTCCCTTGGATCCTTTGACAGCACCTAGAGGAAACTTGGACAAAAATACATACAAAAACACAATCTTATCTTAACATACCTTTCCTTTGGATCCTTTGACGGCACCTAGAGGAAACTTGGACAAAAATACATACAAAAACACAATCTTATCTTAACATACCTTTCCGTTGGATCCTTTGACAGCACCTAGAGGAAACTTGGACAAAAATACATACAAAAACACAATCTTATCTTAACATACCTTTCCGTTGGATCCTTTGACGCCACCTAGAGGAAACTTGGACAAAAATACATACAAACACACAATCTTATCTTAACATACCTTTCCCTTGGATCCTTTGACGGCACCTAGAGGAAACTTGGACAAAAATACATACAAACACACAATCTTATCTTAACATACCTTTCCCTTGGATCCTTTGACGGTGCCTAGAGGAAACTTGGACAAAAATACATACAAAAACACAATCTTATCTCAACATACCTTTCCGTTGGATCCTTTGACGGCACCTAGAGGAAACTTGGACATAAATACATACAAAAACACAATCTTATCTTAACATACCTTTCCCTTGGATCCTTTGACGCCACCTAGAGGAAATTTGGAGAAAAAGGCATACAAAAACACAATCTTATCTTAACATACCTTTCCCTTGGATCCTTTGACGTCACCTAGAGGAAACTTGGACAAAAATACATACAAAAACACAATCATATCTTAACATACCTTTCCGTTGGATCCTTTGACGGCACCTAGAGGAAACTTGGACAAAAATACATACAAAAACACAATCTTATCTTAACATACCTTTCCTTTGGATCCTTTGATGGCACCTAGAGAAAACTTGGACAAAAATACATACAAACACACAATCTTATCTTAACATACCTTTCCCTTGGATCCTTTGACGGCACCTAGAGGAAACTTGGACAAAAATGCATACAAACACACAATCTTATCTTAACATACCTTTCCCTTGGATCCTTTGACGCAACCTAGAGGAAACTTGGACAAAAATACATACAAAAACACAATCTTATCTTAACATACCTTTCTGTTGAATCCTTTGACAGCACCTAGAGGAAACTTGGACAAAAATACATACAAAAACACAATCTTATCTTAACATACCTTTCCCTTGGATCCTTTGACGCCACCTAGAGGAAATTTGGAGAAAAAGGCATACAAAAACACAATCTTATCTTAACATACCTTTCCCTTGGATCCTTTGACGGCACCTAGAGGAAACTTGGACAAAAATACATACAAAAACACAATCTTATCTTAACATACCTTTCCGTTGGATCCTTTGACAGCACCTAGAGGAAACTTGGACAAAAATACATACAAAAACACAATCTTATCTTAACATACCTTTCCGTTGGATCCTTTGACGCCACCTAGAGGAAATTTGGAGAAAAAGGCATATAAAAACACAATCTTATCTTAACATACCTTTCCCTTGGATCCTTTGACGGCGCCTAGAGGAAATTTGGAGAAAAAGGCATACAAAAACACAATCTTATCTTAACATACCTTTCCAGTGGATCCTTTGACAGCACCTAGAGGAAACTTGGACAAAAATACATACAAAAACACAATCTTATCTTAACATACCTTTCCCTTGGATCCTTTGATGCCACCTAAAGGAAATTTGGAGAAAAAGGCATACAAAAACACAATCTTATCTTAACATACCTTTCCCTTGGATCCTTTGACATCACCTAGAGGAAACTTGGACAAAATACATACAAAAACACAATCTTATCTTAACATACCTTTGACGGCACCTAGAGGAAACTTGGACAAAAATACATACAAAAACACAATCTTATCTTAACATACCTTTCCCTTGGATCCTTTGACGGCACCTAGAGGAAACTTGGACAAAAATACATACAAAAACACAATCTTATCTTAACATACCTTTTCGTTGGATCCTTTGACAGCACCTAGAGGAAACTTGGACAAAAATACATACAAAAACACAATCTTATCTTAACATACCTTTGACGGCACCTAGAGGAAACTTGGACATAAATACATACAAAAACACAATCTTATCTTAACATACCTTTCCCTTGGATCCTTTGACGCCACCTAGAGGAAATTTGGAGAAAAAGGCATACAAAAACACAATCTTATCTTAACATACCTTTCCCTTGGATCCTTTGACGTCACCTAGAGGAAACTTGGACAAAAATACATACAAAAACACAATCATATCTTAACATACCTTTCCGTTGGATCCTTTGACGGCACCTAGAGGAAACTTGGACAAAAATACATACAAAAACACAATCTTATCTTAACATACCTTTCCTTTGGATCCTTTGATGGCACCTAGAGAAAACTTGGACAAAAATACATACAAACACACAATCTTATCTTAACATACCTTTCCCTTGGATCCTTTGACGGCACCTAGAGGAAACTTGGACAAAAATGCATACAAACACACAATCTTATCTTAACATACCTTTCCCTTGGATCCTTTGACGCAACCTAGAGGAAACTTGGACAAAAATACATACAAAAACACAATCTTATCTTAACATACCTTTCTGTTGAATCCTTTGACAGCACCTAGAGGAAACTTGGACAAAAATACATACAAAAACACAATCTTATCTTAACATACCTTTCCCTTGGATCCTTTGACGCCACCTAGAGGAAATTTGGAGAAAAAGGCATACAAAAACACAATCTTATCTTAACATACCTTTCCCTTGGATCCTTTGACGGCACCTAGAGGAAACTTGGACAAAAATACATACAAAAACACAATCTTATCTTAACATACCTTTCCGTTGGATCCTTTGACAGCACCTAGAGGAAACTTGGACAAAAATACATACAAAAACACAATCTTATCTTAACATACCTTTCCGTTGGATCCTTTGACGCCACCTAGAGGAAATTTGGAGAAAAAGGCATATAAAAACACAATCTTATCTTAACATACCTTTCCCTTGGATCCTTTGACGGCGCCTAGAGGAAATTTGGAGAAAAAGGCATACAAAAACACAATCTTATCTTAACATACCTTTCCGTTGGATCCTTTGACAGCACCTAGAGGAAACTTGGACAAAAATACATACAAAAACACAATCTTATCTTAACATACCTTTCCCTTGGATCCTTTGATGCCACCTAGAGGAAATTTGGAGAAAAAGGCATATAAAAACACAATCTTATCTTAACATACCTTTCCCTTGGATCCTTTGACGGCACCTAGAGAAAATTTGGAGAAAAAGGCATATAAAAACACAATCTTATCTTAACATACCTTTCCCTTGGATCCTTTGACGGCACCTAGAGGAAACTTGGACAAAAAAACATACAAACACACAATCTTATCTTAACATACCTTTTTCGTTGGATCCTTTGACGGCACCTAGAGGAAATATGGACAAAAATACATACAAAAACACAATCTTATCTTAACATACCTTTCCCTTGGATCCTTTGATGCCACCTAGAGGAAATTTGGAGAAAAAGGCATACAAAAACACAATCTTATCTTAACATACCTTTTCCTTGGATCCTTTGACGGCACCTAGAGGAAACTTGGACAAAAATACATACAAAAACACAATCTTATCTTAACATACCTTTCCGTTGGATCCTTTGACGCCACCTAGAGGAAATTTGGAGAAAAAGGCATATAAAAACACAATCTTATCTTAACATACCTTTCCCTTGGATCCTTTGACGGCGCCTAGAGGAAATTTGGAGAAAAAGGCATACAAAAACACAATCTTATCTTAACATACCTTTCCAGTGGATCCTTTGACAGCACCTAGAGGAAACTTGGACAAAAATACATACAAAAACACAATCTTATCTTAACATACCTTTCCCTTGGATCCTTTGATGACACCTAAAGGAAATTTGGAGAAAAAGGCATACAAAAACACAATCTTATCTTAACATACCTTTCCCTTGGATCCTTTGACATCACCTAGAGGAAACTTGGACAAAATACATACAAAAACACAATCTTATCTTAACATACCTTTGACGGCACCTAGAGGAAACTTGGACAAAAATACATACAAAAACACAATCTTATCTTAACATACCTTTCCCTTGGATCCTTTGACGGCACCTAGAGGAAACTTGGACAAAAATACATACAAAAACACAATCTTATCTTAACATACCTTTTCGTTGGATCCTTTGACAGCACCTAGAGGAAACTTGGACAAAAATACATACAAAAACACAATCTTATCTTAACATACCTTTGACGGCACCTAGAGGAAACTGACAAAAATACATACAAAAACACAATCTTATCTTAACATACCTTTCCCTTGGATCCTTTGACGGCACCTAGAGGAAACTTGGACAAAAATACATACAAAAACACAATCTTATCTTAACATACCTTTCCCTTGGATCCTTTGACAGCACCTAGAGGAAACTTGGACAAAAATACATACAAACACACAATCTTATCTTAACATACCTTTTTCGTTGGATCCTTTGACGGCACCTAGAGGTAATATGGACAAAAATACATACAAAAACACAATCTTATCTTAACATACCTTTCCCTTGGATCCTTTGATGCCACCTAGAGGAAATTTGGAGAAAAAGGCATACAAAAACACAATCTTATCTTAACATACCTTTTCCTTGGATCCTTTGACGGCACCTAGAGGAAACTTGGACAAAAATACATACAAAAACACAATCTTATCTTAACATACCTTTCCCTTGGATCCTTTGATGGCACCTAGAGGAAACTTGGACAAAAATACATACAAAAACACAATCTTATCTTAACATACCTTTCCCTTGGATCCTTTGACGGCACCTAGAGGAAACTTGGACAAAAATACATACAAAAACACAATCTTATCTTAACATACCTTTCCCTTGGATCCTTTGACGTCACCTAGAGGAAACTTGGACAAAAATACATACAAAAATACAATCTTATCTTAACATACCTTTCCCTTGGATCCTTTGACGTCACCTAGAGGAAACTTGGACAAAAATACATACAAAAACACAATCTTATCTTAACATACCTTTCCGTTGGATCCTTTGACGGCACCTAGAGGAAACTTGGGACAAAAATACATACAAAAACACAATCTTATCTTAACATACCTTTCCCTTGGATCCTTTGACGGCACCTAGAGGAAACTTGGACAAAAATACATACAAAAACACAATCTTATCTTAACATACCGGTCCGTTGGATCCTTTGACGGCACCTAGAGGAAACTTTCCTGCAGTCTGATCCTGGACGTCACCTAAAACATAAAATGAAATAGATAACCATACCTCATTTATAATTCTTTAAAGTGACCTATAGAAAATGGAAATAAATTTAAAAAAAAAAAGAAGAAAGAAATACACCTATGGAAAACAGAAAGAAAAAAACACCATACATATGAAAACATAAAAATGAAATATACTGAGCCAAAAAAGTTAAGCAACACTATTTTCTTAGTTATTTGTTGTTTCAGAAACACACCAGTGGTAAGAAAAACACATAAAAGTTTGAAAAAATTGCATGGGGCGTCAACCATGCCTCTCGGAAAATGTTGGTCAGATGGCTCTTGGAATGGTTGATGCCGGCATGAGTGTTGCTGACGTCATGGCTCGATTTTATGTGCATAAGTCAACAGTTTAGGGAATAGCAAACAGAAATCAACAAATTGCAACAACACAGGATAGGTCAATATGCCGTAGACCAAAAACAACAATCGTCAACATGTGGTAATGTTCTTCTGGTCACAAGAGTAGTGCATTGACTAAGGGTAGCTGCTGGTGTTCCTGCCAATCCTTCATTGATGCACTTAGAACATGGCAGAGAAATTGATTTTGAATAACACTACACTCATTTCCACATTTTGACCCTCCCGTGCTCCATACAAAAAATATCCTAATGAATATGAGTGTTAAACATTCATGTTGCTTCTGACATGTCATAATTCCATTTTTTTATTATCATTTTGTAATAAAATTTCATATTTTTGTTGCTAAACTTTTTTGGCTCAGTATAGATAAACATACATCACTTTCGATTCTTTGAAGTTACCTATGCTATATATTTTTTATAGGCTATAAAAAATATAAAGAAACTTAAAATCCAATTGTTCTCTAATCCAATTGTTCAGAGAACAATTGCAGGTCTTTCCACAAAGTAAGAATAATTTTAATAGTATTCTTAAAACTTTAATTGGATTAACACCCATACACTAGCAAATTTACCTGACGATATCGGGATATAGGTATTTAGTTGGATCTTAACACGTATTTGTGATTTGTTTAAAACCGGTTTTTCATAAAAATAAACGAAGAAATGTTGAAATGGTCAGAACTTAATTAAATCTGTATTTGGGTAAGATGGTGTTAGCATACGATTTTTATTGCGTCTTACACTTTGAGAAGTGAATAATCTTTAGCTACTTTATTTAAATATTGTGTAAAAACGTTAGTTATGAGCTATGAAAGTCAAGTGGCTCGAGCATTTTTCTGAGGAAGTTTTAAAAAATTGCAAAGAAATATTTTAACAGTGGGTTAGCTTTCATTAGTCTTCACTATCTATAGATTAACAACTTTTGGTTATATTTATAATTTAGAATCATCATTGAAGGTGGAGCACGATTGCAGAGTTAATTAATTATATTGATGTGCCATTTGTATGCAAGAGTGACATTTCGTTGTATTACGTGCCAATTCGAAAAAGTTATACAAGCATTGTCTCCCTTTAACAGGTTCATTATTTTATATATTTTATTGGTGTATCAAAAACATTGGTGTACGAATATCATTTCATAAATTTGAAATGTTTAAAATGATAACATACCAATATAAAGAACCATTCATCATTTTTGAAAAAGACTATCAATCAAAATCGAATTATTTATCGTCCCTTTATGATAGATTGATTGGGAAATGAACCAGAGTTATCTAATGGTAATCACAGAGAGGGACTAGCAAGCAATTTTAAATTGAAGCTTACTTAAGGTTAAAACAATTTTCCACTATAAACAAATGTTACTTTATACATTTAATATAAGGACTTGATTAGCTAAATCTACAAATTTTATTAGATATTATGAATTTTTATTACAATAGATTAATATGCTACTTACACTGCTTTTAAATTGTTTAAGTTGTCTTTTAACCAGAAAAACCATTGTCCCCTTTTTTGCCCCTTATTGCTTAATGATTTGTTCCATTACCCCCTATAACCATCCTTTGTAGTATGGAAACTTGTGGTATCATTTCAGAGAGATTTATACACTTTTAAAAAGACAAGTTATTGACTGAAAACTACCACTAAAGGCTCTTAAGAGCCGGTGTCGCTCACCTTGGATCTATGTGCATATCAAACAAAGGACACAGATGGATTCATGACAAAATTGTGTTTTGGTGATGGTGATGTGTTTGAAGATCTTACTTTACTGAAAATTCTTGCTACTTACAATTTTCTTTATCTTTAATAAAATTGGCCCTTTAGTAACAGAGGAAAATATTTTGTAAAAATTAACAAAATTAATGAAAATTGTTGAAAATTGACTATAAAGGGCAATAACTCCTTAAGGGGTCATCTGACTATTTTGGTCATGTTGACTTATTTCTACATCTTACTTTGCTGAACACTATTATATTATATATTATTATCAAACATAGATATTTTTTAACAATTTAATTCCTTGTCAGATTTGCTCTAAATGCTTTGGTTTCAGAGTTATAAGCCAAAATCTACATTTTACCCCTATGTTCTATTTTTAGCCATGGCAGCCATTTTGGTTAGTTGGCCGGGTCACCACACACATTTTTTAAACTAGATACCCTAATTATGATTGTGGCTAAGATTGGTTAAATTTGGCCCAGTAGTTTCAGAGGAATTTTTATGAAAGATTACAAAAATTTACGAAAAATTGGTAAAAAATAACTATAAAGGGCAATAACTCCTGAAGTGGTCAACTGACCATTTTAGTCATGTTGACTTATTTGTAGATCTTACTTTTCTGAACATTATTGTTGTTTGAAGTTTATATCTATCTATAATAATATTCAAGATAATAATCAAAGACGGCAAAATTTCATTAAAATTACCAATTCAGGGTCAGTCCCCAACAAGCCATTGTCCAATTAAACAGTAAATTTCAGGGCATATAGATCTTGACCTGATAAACAATTTTAATCCATGTCAGATTGCACTAAATGCTTTGGTTTCAGAGTTATAAGCCAAAATCTACATTTTACCCCTATGTTCTATTCTTAGCCATGTCAGCCATCTTGGTTGGTTGGCCGGGTCACCAGACACTTTTTTTAAACTAGATACCCTAATGATGATTGTGGCCAAGTTTGGTTAAATTTGGCCCAGTAGTTTAAGAGGCGAAGATTTTTGTGAAAGCTAAAGTCGCTGGACGACGCCAGACGCCAAGTGATGAGAAAAGCTCAGTTGACCTTTGGGCCAGGTGAGCTAAAAATGCTTATTTGGGCCCCTTTTTGGACCCTAACTTATTAAAACCCTTCGAGCAAGAACCCAAAAACTCAATTCCAGCCTTTCCTTTGTAGTTAGAAACCTTGTAGTATAATTTCAGAGAGATCCATACACTTAAACACAACTTATTGTCTATTAACTAGAAAAATGCTTCTTTTTATAGGCCCTTTTTGGCCTCTTATTCCTAAATGTTTAGGGATATTAACCCCAGGCTGACACCAAACATTCCCTTCATTATATGGAACCTTGTGGTACAATGTCATAAAGCTTTATATTTAGGAATATTAAACATAAGTTATTGTCCCGAAACTTCAAAAATGCTTGTTTTTGGCCCCTTTTAGGCCCTTAATTCCTTGACTGTTTGCCCCATAACCCTTACAAGAAATCCCAACCTTTTACTAAATAGTATGAACTTTATGGAACAATTTCAGAGTAATTGAAATACTTATACACAACTTATTGTCCATTTACTTATACTAAAGTTATTATCCGGAAACCATCCATCTTTGGATGCGGCTGACGACGACGATGTGATACTATTATACGACCACAAAAATATTTGCAGTCATATAAAAACTTTTACAAAATGTGACAAATTTCAGCTAAAAAAATAGTCTTACAAAAATCATGAAATACTTACACTTAAATTATATTAATCTTTTCAGCTTTTGTTATATGATAATTTTAATTTTTAAGCTAAATGATCAGTATCATTTGAACAAATAACACAGAAAGCAATAATTTTATTTTTCGTGTTGAAGATGGCCTGTATGAGTAGGTATTTTTGGGTACCCTTAGAAAGCACAAAATTTTGAAAAACGTGACCACAGTAGCTTACGACGACATTCATGATTGGAAAATATAATGATTTTCCAATAGTTTGCAAATAAATATAGCCGTGTGTTATCCGTAAACTTAAACTCATTAACTATAGACGTCTTTTTCGTTACCGGGCACCCTACTACATTGCACTGCCATCATTGGGATTCGCTCTTCATCCATGTTAAATTGTGTCAAGACATTGAACAATCTTCCAAATTATTAGGAGGTGTCAGTGCTTATTGTGCCAAATTGTGATCTTCCATGAAGCACTTTAAAGATATTGCATTATCAGTCTGATTAAAATTTTGGTTTTATATTCTGCACAGAAACTCCAGCTGTGTAAGTTTACTCTATTATTGAAATTCAAGTGGTTTATATTATCAGACAAAAGAATTTCTTTCTGGAAAGTGTTTACTTTTGTGAAATATAAAATAAATTGAGTTTTAATGAGGCAAGAATTTTTAACTTCTTGGTTTATTGACAGACTTAATTCTTTGAAATTTTCATGCCGAAATTTCATTCTTTTTTTATTTTCCAGTGTGGATTAGCTGAAGTAAAAGATGAAATACACTTGGTCTTTCATTCGCACCAAATTAAACAAGGAAAATGTTTGAAACTTTCTCTCATGAAGTCATGTAAAATAAACTTATCTAGTTCTCCTGAAAAGTTATTTTTGTTGATGGCCTGTGCCTTGACATTTTAGTAATGAATGTTCCTTTTCATTAGTTAAATTTATAATTTAATAACTATAGCTTGCTTGACATTTTTACAGAGAGAGCATATAAGGAAAAACAAACATGCCAAGTTTATTAATTCAAAATAATTCTTAGCTTACCTCACATATTGTGCATGTAGCACATCTCCATAGTGACCATAAAATATGAATTTGTTGTATCATTCATGTTTTTGGCAGGACCTACACAAATGTATATACAGGTTGCCACCCCCAGGTGGAGATATCCCTTAAATTAGGGACTGTCCTTCAGTCAATGGGGTTACATTTTACTGTTGTAGAAAAAATGATTTTTTAACTTAAAAGGGGAAAAATTTTTGGACATGTTTTGACCATATAATACCAGATAGATGTAGAGTTCTCAGTGGCAGATCCAGAACTTTTTATAAGGGGGACCCGCTGACTGTCCTAAGGGGGGTCTTGCTTCAGTGATTCCCTATATAATCAACCAAAGAAATGCCCCCCCCCCCCCCCCACCTTGGATCCACCTATGGTTCTTTAGTTTCCTCAAATAATATAAATATGGGCTCATTTGTACTAAGTGGTTTTTAAAGAATTTTTTTTTTTTTTTATATCACTTGAAGTGTACCCCTCATTATAGGGATAGTCACTACATGTCATTGAGAGGTTGTTCCCAACCTGAAATGATGTCAGTACAACAAAAATTATAGACTCAACTATACAATCATGTAAAGCATTAAATATGGTTTATATACTACATAATACTTTATAGACCTTTTTTCATTTCTATTTATTAATATGGTATTTTATTTTAAATTGATTTACACACAACAAAAAGCATGCATGCGGCGTGCGGTCGAGTAGACCCCGCCTGGGAAAATATAGTAGTGTAACAAATTCAAAGCAGATTAATACTGAATTATGAAATTTGAATGTTAAATCTTCTTTCTGGATTGTTTTTTTATAAATTCGTTTTCGACAGCCACCAAGATAAACTTGACATTCATTTTGTGCAACACTTTTATTACTATTCCATTAATTTGTTCACATGTTATCATTAAAGAAAGAATAAAAGCTACCTTCTGCAAGAGACTTTCCAACCAAAGTGACATCAAACCTTAGTAAACAGCCAGTTCAGTGAAACTAGTAATTCGAAATGAATTCCCTCATGATAAAAGTGTTCACAAATTAGAACAAAAGAAATCATAGTGCCCAATACATAGCCGTGAGGTATTTTGTCTAATGAACCATGAAGCCTGGCTAAATACAGTATTGTAAAATCTGTTCAAGTTCAAAACACAAGTTTAACCTTTCTAAAGACATATTAAAAAAATACGCCAACTTCTGTTTTATTGTGATTTTTTAGGTGCTCAGTTACTAGAAAAATCAAATGAGGATTATTTTTTTTCATCAGTATCAATTTGTTTTTTAGTTTCCAGAACAATAGCATTTTTGCATGGGCGGGTCCAGGTAAGGGCGGAAGTGACGGTCGGACGCACCCCTTTTCAAAAAAATAAAATAAAAAATAATATTGGCATCTGCTATTGAATTTGACAATACATCATCTATACTATTAAGCGAGAAGACCTCATTTTCATCAGCCAATTTTAAGTTGAAAGTAAAGTAAAGTAAAAGTTATCTTTATAAAGGAGTAGGTCCGGTAAGGTCTGATATTGGCCTCAAATTTCATGTTCATCTTACAAAATATTTTTGACATTTTTTAAACATTTAAGTGTCTGTTTCAATTGATTCAATTAGTTTATATGAAAGATTTTCACTGATTAAGTCATTAAAAACGCTCCGATTAAAGCTTAAATATGAAAAATCTATCGAATATGCCAAAAAACGTAACTTTTCAGATGTTTTTTTTTGTCAATAATGAAAATGGCCGCATCCGTGTTCATCCTCAACCTTTATATACGTTATGTATTATCATCAAATACAACTTATATTCCAATACTATGAACAAGTTGCTTTCTTTAAAAATAGAAATGCAATCGTAAACCCAAATGCTTGTTTGGCATTATATATATATTAGATAATTGTTTAATAAAGATGTATTGTCTTATATTACTTTTGTTGTGCATAAGAATTAGAAACTGACATTGCCTGTTTAGTGGTTTAAATAATGTAATACCGGCTTCACACATCAACGTATAGATCCGAACGTCGGCCGAGGTAAAACAAATCATGCACGCTACCAAAACGCTAGTAATTTTGATGCATTCAACCTGTCAATCATATCTGTATCGTGTGCACAACGAGCTTAAAACGTGTATTGGGTGTGCGTAAAGCGTACCTTAGCGTTTCTCCTAGTCTTCCTACATTCCCAACTGCAGGTCTGTCTATATGTGAATGTTTGTCAATAAGTCTGTCACATTCGCCCGTCTGTTTACATGTTTACCAGTCCGTCTATGTCCACTGGTTCGTCTACATGTTCACTAGCTTTGAAATAGCTTTCGGTAAGTGCGATTATTTCAGTGATTTGTGTCTATTGTTTTTATGTAAGTGATTATTGTGCACCGTACCCATAATTTTAGGGACGCGAATTGCAACTGATATTTTACAGTTTTTTCTTGCGATGTGTTGTCCTTAAGGTTTGGTTCATTTGGGAGGGTTGGGTTTATGGCCACCACATTGTTTATGTGCCAATGTCCATTCTAATGCCAGAAACATGTAGTACAGTGGTTGTTGTTCATAATTCATGTCGGTCAAGTTGTTTTCGTAAATTATTTTGTTATCAATAAGGCTGTTTTGTTTTGTTTGATTTTTGTTTTTAAATCTTAATGGTCGGGGCATTTAATAGCAGACTAAAAAGTGGTTTTTTTTTCATTTTTGGAGGCCGCTCGGTGGCCTTTAAAGACTTACTACCACGTCATTGTAACTCTGGTTGGTATTTGTATCATTAGTGCTGGACTATGGTCGATCCTATATGCACCTTTGAGGCAGGCGGGATATTTTTGTAGATCTTGTACAGCTCAAACTAATGTGAGTAGTTCCTGTACTTCTATGTCTAGTCCCATGTTGCATGATTGGAGAGGGTGTAATATCCTCTGTAGGTTTGATGAAGTTTCACCCGTATCGGACTTCTTTTCCTAAATGAAAGCTTTAAGGCGACGAGTATTTTTGTATGCAATGTGTCCTTAACGCGTCTAAAACTTATCTGTAGCGTTTTCCACGCTCGTGTAGCGTGTATATTATGTGCGTGCAGTTTACAGGTATATACGTTTGACAAACGCTTGAGCTGAATGATTTTTTTTATGTTCCATTAAAATTTTCCTGAAGTAAAAGCGTTCACCAAGCGTATACCTTTGCATTTCGACGTACTTCAAACTTATGGAACGCGTGTTTAAACGCTTGCGTAGAGTTCCTCTGGTGAGCAACTAAGTTACGCATACGATGATACGGACTTTGTTAATTTTCTTTTTTGACTGATTGTTAAAATACATTGTCATTTCGGGGCCTTTTATAGCCGACTATGCG
This sequence comes from Mytilus galloprovincialis, assembly GCF_965363235.1. Taxonomy (NCBI): domain Eukaryota; kingdom Metazoa; phylum Mollusca; class Bivalvia; order Mytilida; family Mytilidae; genus Mytilus; species Mytilus galloprovincialis. The sequence continues at coordinate 50,954,219 of NC_134841.1, forward strand.
GTACGTGCTTTGCCTGTTGTTGAAGGCCGTACGGTGACCCATAGTTTGTATTTCTGTGTTATTTTGGTTTCTTGTAGATAGTTGTCTCATTGACACCAAACCCGATATCTTCTTTTTTTATATTCGATATCTTATCGCCGACCTGGTTAAGTCTGCTAAAAATGCATGCATGATTCATTTTTAGGTTATCAGTCGTAATTAAAGTGGCACATTTAATTCGTTGTTTCATTGCTTGAAGTATCATTTCTTACATCTGCATGGTCAAATGTGTATTTTTTTAAAATAAATTTTAGATTTAGATTTCAGTCACGGTTATTTTTCCCCCTTCATATTGAATATCTATACTTATCAGTCGCATTTTAATGACGAAAAGGATTCAGAGGTTATTAAAAAAAGTAAATAATGTTGCAATATTTAAACAAAGAAAATAACTTTAAATTTGCAATATTAATGAAAATAAATACGGATATAACTTTCATAATTAATTTTAACGTTATTTTCAATAAACGATTTTTTTTTTAAATCCTCGTTTTTACACCTATTTGAGGCACGTATTTATGATTATATTTCCATGTCCTTGGTCTATCCTAGACGTAAAATTTCAAAAAGTGCTAATACTTTTTTTAAAGATATTATTTTTAATTGTTCTCGTTCAAAATATTTTATTTTTTCATATTCAATATCTATTTAATTTTATTTTTAATAACCATTTTTTTTTTTTTTTAAATAACTGTAATTTAATCATATGCAAGAAAGACTTCCCTTTAATTTCAGTATAAAAAAATAAATAGCTTGCTTTTTACAACATGTACATCTTCACTAAACGTAAAATCTAAAATAAAATGCTACTAAAACTCTTTCTAAAGATTTTATTTTTAATTATTCTCGTTCAGAATACAAAGCGCATTCAATTTGTTTACATGAAATCTTATCTCATATCTAAACACAGCTGGTTACATCGTTTGACTAATTAGGTTAATATTAGCAGCTTGTAATCGTATGCAAGAAAATATTATATCATAATAAATTTCAGATCATACGTAAAATATCTCTATAGCAACTTAAGATGCTAATGCATATTCAACAGACTAGTAAGCTATTGCGCATGCATTTGAAAGGTGGTCATAGCTATTGCGCATGTATTTGAAAGGTGGTCATAGAAACCCCAGAAGTGTTCCGACTAACATCCGGTGTTCCGAAAGACTACATCACTCGTCCAATATATACTGCGTAAACCCTCAGGGGTTTACGCAATGAACACGAATGCGGCCACTTTCTTTTAACACGGAAACCGTCTAAAATTTAACTAAGGGAGCTACTATTTGATTTTTAGGGGGGGGGGGGGGGGGGGGGGGGCTAGGATGAAAAATTGTGTCCTGCCTTTTTTTTTTATTTGTAATCTCTGTCCTGCATTTTTATTTTTCAGTCTATTCGGTCCTGCCTCAGGGCCGTAACTACTTTTAGGCAAATGAGGCAAATGCCTCATGTAAAAAATTTCAAAAAAAAAAAAAAAAATGAAACAAAAGGTTGTTTTCATATCGAATTGTTTTCACGGAAAGTGTCTTGCAAGAAGCAAGTTCTTTTTACTCTCTGGTGTGTCCCCTGGATGTTTTTCGTTATCCATGTTTCTATTTTCCTTTAGTTTTCAGAGTTGGTGGTCTATTGTTTGTACTTCTGTGTTCCGGGTTTGTCTTTTGTTCATTTATTGTCCTACGTCATGTGATGACTATAGTCTGAGCGTTGATTTTCATTTGTAAGCGTGGTTTTGCAATGTTGCATGTCCACCGATGTCAAGAATTGTGCGAGAAATATATTTTAGGAACATGCGATGCTACTCAGTGGGGAAAAAAAATTGTTCTTCAGTCTGCATGGCTAATTGAAATTGATATCAAAGAATACAAAACAGTTTGTTTTATTGTTTACAAATAAAATAAGATAGCTGACATGGTTTGAAGTAAAGTAAGGTCACATATTTCCCGGTATCAAATAATTTGAAGAAAAACAAACAAGGTATTGCCATATATTATATATGACCTTTTACATTGAAAGGTTAAACTTGCATTAAGTCGTGTTGAGACCCTTTAGCAGATATTAAAGGAGTATGGGGACATAATCGCACACAAAGTCAATGCATAGAAAAAATACAAATGATCAATGGTCAAAGTTTGTGTTCCTGCTCTTCATCTTGATAGTTGCCGGATGGTCTTCAACAATACTTTTAAAGAATCATTAATACCGTAAAAGATCGTAAAACAAGGTGGAGATGGTCCCTAGTGTGGACTTAAGCAGTACTAGTAATTAAAGTATAATACTGCAATGTCACTATATTTTAAATCTAGTCATAAAAAAATCACCAAAGTCTAATCACAATACAAGACAAGAACAGACAGACAGATACGGAATTAATAATTATGAGAAATACGATTTTTGCTTTATCCTACATATCGGTCTTTTAATGTTGTCTCTAATACCTAAAAGTCTTAAATTACAACGAATCTTTGTTTTTGCTTTGGGACCTGATTATCGAAAAAAATATCTAAAAATTAATTAAGCCGTTTCAATGCAAGATAGAGTCTGGAAAACGCTCAGAATGCACAATTTTGCGTTACTTTTCTCAGAGCCTCTGGGGGCCTTAAGCAGCCCCCAGACCCCTCGCCCAAACATTTTTAATATATTTTGCCTCACTATTAAAAGAGGCTAGTTACGGCTCTGCTGACTTTTTTTTCCTAGCTTATCCTGACTTTTTTACATCAATTGTCATCCTGCCTTTTTTTTGCCAAGTTACTCATCCAGCCTTTTTTTTAACTCAAAATCCTGTCCTGCCTTTTTTTCAAATTTCATCCTAGCCCCCCCCCCCCTCCCCCCCCCCCCCCCATAAAAATCAAATGGTAGCTCCCTAAAATGCTATAATTGTGAAGATTTCAGTAATTTAGCACGACTTAATGATGCTAGTACCCGATATGTGCATTGTATTGTCAAAAACATATTTATGTAGCAGATTCATTCTACTTTCCAATAAATAGATAAAAGATTACATTTTCACTATTTTGTAAAACTGCTATATTTTGGGGGCAAAAAGAGGTCTTACTGAACCTACTCCTTTAAAGTCGGGTTTCATATATACATAATAACAAAGAACATGAGTCCTTAAGAGCTCTTTAAACCGACTGATATTAATAAACAAAACATGCATGTAATAACATCAGATACAAACAAAACAACAAACAACAAACAAATATTTTATTTTCCAATTACGGCGCCCAAAATGAGCAGAATCATTACAATATAATTTTCAAACATATATCACGGGTGTCATTCGGTTTAACGAGAGAAATAATCGTGAAAGAACATCTAACGGCGGTCAAGTATTGAGGAACGATCGTGAAAGTTCTGGTAACGGATCGTGAAAGACATTTAATCGAGAGGACATATGAAAAGTCAATAAATATTCTGATTTAATTAATTACACAGACAAATTAACGACAAAATAAATCTGTCTGTCAAAATGGTTCAACATTATGATCAGTATGTGAGAATATCCAGTTTTAAAAGTACATAGTTATTACAAAACAACAAAAGGCAGATTGTTTCTCGACATTTCAATGACATAAAAAATATAAACAAACATGATTTTTTCACAAATTCAACTAGAAAAACTACTTTTATCCGAATAAGGGCATTTTATTTGAATTAATCAAATGGTTCTCATAGTTATTTTGTATAAACATAATCTGAAACTTGGTAAATAAAGAACTATTTACACAAAAATTGATTTTTCGGATCGTAAAAGATCACGTACCGCATTTTTGAAGATCGTGAAAAGGATCGTGAAAGATCTGATGCTACGAAGACGTTCAAATTGTTCTTCAATTATATCATAATTAATATTTGTTATTGGTATTGAGAGAAGCTAGATAGGTTAACATCCTCAATAGGTTTAATTAAGCATTTCTAAGTATTAATATTTTCAGAAAATGAAATGTAAAATAGTTGGAGGATTGTAGGATGAAGCTTTTTATTGTCATGTGAAGTACTCACTTATCACGAGTTATAGGATACCCACATTTTGTATATTGGATCCTGTAAACTACATGTACGTCAGACAGAATTCACCTGACCCCGAATTTGCCTCATTTCATGGATGAAGATTCATTTTTGTGGACAAGTCCGTATCGCAGATTCGTTAAGCTTTAGGATAACTGTCTGTTGTTATCATTGTAAGGTGTACATTTTCGACTTCTGCAAGGTTTCAAATAACATCGAACTCATTATCATGCATCATTCGGCAATGTTCGTTTTATGTTGTCAGGCGCGTAGCAACCCGTACGCAAAAACGCAGTTGCGTACACATCGCAAATTTCACAAAAATAAAAATATGGTAAATCTAGTCAGTAAGAATAAAACTAAAGTAATGAAGTTAATAAAAAAAAATATACAAATATGTTAATGATCACTTTGTAGCTATATTCCGTTCCGAAAACTAGTCTTCCCTTTTCATTTAAGAAACCAGCATCGTGATTCTGTTGCTGATGCAAACAATTTAAAATGGCTGAGTCCTCCGGGTGTCACGATTGTCACGTCTTCTATTTCTCCTTACCCTGACATCTTTTCTGAAGATTCCAAAATAACTGATAAAAAATAAAATTTATAACCTGGAATCTTTCAGATACTTAATGTATTTGCATGTATGCCAGTCTCGACGGCAACGGCAGAACAATCTTTTAGTACCCTGAGAAGAGTGAAGACCTACTTGATAAATGCAATGAAAACGAATCGTTTATCTGGACTCTATCTTTTAAAAATATACCGAGAATTTTTTTTAAAGCAGACACGGTTTTGGACATCTTTAGTAGAAAAAAGAAAGGAAATGGGCATTGATTTTTCAGAATTAACTTTGAGAGAAAAAAAAAGCTGAAAAACACTGCTTGTTCACTCATAAAATAAAACATAAAGATATGTGATTCAAATTTTTATTTATGTATTTTTTCGATAAAAAATAACATTGAAGTTGCACACTGTTGGCTTAGAAATTAGTTTGTTTTCTAATGTAAAGTGGGTTCAGCATGATTAGGTAAAAAATAAAATATACCTAATCAAGCCATTTTAACCCACTACACATAAGAAGAAAAAAAAATGTTAAACCAACAGTACGGGTTTCTTTGTTTTTCTCTGATTATTTATTTCCAAAGTTGACTTGTTTCTCCTGAAAGTAAGATTTCTGTGAGGTCATTTTAAGTCCTCGGAAATTGCGAGAATGCAGGATTTTGCACCATTTACCACAGAGCTTCTGGGGCCCTCAGACCCTCTGCCGTATGACTTCCTTCTCCAGCATTGCGTACACATCAAAATTGCCTAGCTACGCCCCTGGTTGTTTAGCCTTTTAGATATATACCTGTATGCTATAGCGCCAAGGTATTTCGTGTATGATGTACATGTTTGTCTGCATGTTTCATATATTACCATGATGACGTCAATTGTATTTGATATATTGAATGATAGTAAGATGTCTATGTCTGTCTGTCGTTTAGGGTTCATATACTTTTGACCTTATGCTCCGAATTAATTGGCCAGGAATAACTTTTACATTTGTCAGTTTCTAAGGCACTGTAAGGATCGGAACACATTTATTTGGTGTACGGGATATTTGTAGAGATCTGTATGGCATGGTTCGTCTGACTTTGAACTCTTTTTATGAACTATTGTTAATCGTAAGCGCATTTGGCACTTCTAGTAAAACCCTTGATATTATAGACGTTCAACAAATGTACTATCATAAGTAAAGCAGACGAGACATTACAGCATTTGCGCTCTTGTATTCTATAGTCTGTAGTATATAGTTAAACCACTCCACATCTGCATTGTATATAAAGAACTTAAGAACGAACTGTTGCACAAAATGTTGGTTATCGTTCAATCTCAAACTACTCATGAACGATGCCGTTTTGCTGAAATTTTTTGTTTGATGGATATCATTTTGGTTTAAACGTTGCATATCCATATTATTGGCTAAACAGTGTCGGTGTGCCTGAATTGCACTTGACCGATTCTCAGAGTTGAATCTTTCACACTTATTTAGACACGTTTTAAGTTATTGCTTTTTTTTTACTTTCGAGGTAAAGTGCTGAATAGAAAGAAAAAAAAACCTCTATGTTCATCCTTATCAAAATATATAGTTACAGGCTTTAACCAGTTGCAGGTTTAACAAATGGTAAAAGAAATGCTGATTTCTGATTACAAGTATTAAGTCTGGTCACGCATTATCTTTCACGATCAAAATCATGCGTTGCCTGATCTTTCACGATCAAGTTTGGTGGAAATTCAACAAATTCAAGGTTTTCATATACAAATTAATGCTTCTAAGGGAAGAATATTCTTTAATTTTACTGTACTATCAAATACACCAAAGATTAAATTTCAAATATATCATGATAAACTGAAATATGACCACAGGTACAAAAAGCGTGTTATTTGTAATTAATTTCATAGACATGCATTGCGCCTTTTGTGTTTTTTCATAAAGTACTGCATATTTTCTTTATCTTATTTCACAGTAATGTTGAGGAAGTTAAACCATTTTGACAGACATATTTTTTTGTTCGGATTTGTTCCGCGTTTTGAAAATTGATCTTTAGTTGGTCTTGGCCATTTTTTATTGTTCTGTACAATAAGCAATCGTCGGCAAAAGTCTTACTGATGATGTTACTCTGTCTGTAAGGTCGTTTATGTGGCACAAGAACAGGATTGGTCCTAAGATGGTGCCATGAGGTACCCCAGAGTCAACCGTTGTTTTGCCTTCCAAGATGGTGCGCATTGAAACTGGCAGTTAGGAATAGCAACACCCGTAATAATTTGTTGTGTGGTACTGTACCAAAACCTTTGAGAAATTTGATATGGCTATGTCGATTTGGTGTCCCTTTTCATGCTCATGTGATAATAATAGTCTTTTATTCAGAAGCAAATTTACATATACAAAGATAATAGCATCAGTGAATAGTTGCATACATTTTTTATATATTACAAACAGTTTGTAACAATGGCGGAGAATGACAACACATAATATAAATAATGAAATTTAAGTCTAATATTATGAATAACGAATCTTCTCAGCTAAATAAAGGAACTTACCCAGATTGTTAAGCTCTTTAATGTTATGAACAGACAATAATTGTATAAGTTTATACACGTAACAAGATGGGTTTTTTTTCCCAATAAAATGTAGGAAGTCGTTGTCTCCTTTTTATACGACCGCAAAATTTACATTTTTGTTGGTCGTATATTGGTATCACGTCGTCGTCGTCGTCAGCGTCGTCCGAAGACTGATTGTTTCCGGATAATAACTTTTGAATAAGTAAAAAAAAATCAATAAAATTTAACACAATGTTAAAAACCGCAAAAGGAAGCTTGGGATTGATTTAGGGGGTTATGGTCCCTATGGTTTAGGAATTAGGGGCCCAAAGGGGCCAAAAACAGCATTTATCAAGTTTCAGGACAAACAGTTTTGTATTAGTATTTCAATTGTTCTGATATGTTTTGACAATGTTAAATACCATAAGTAGAAGATTGGGATTTATTTTTAGGTGTTATTGGGCAAACAGTCTGGAATAAAGGGCCAAAAAGGGGCCAAAAACAAGCATTTTTCTAGTTTCAAGACAATAACTTGTGTGTAACTGTATGGATCTTTATAACATTGTACCAAAAGTTTCCATATTACACAGGGAAGGAAGGCTGGGAATCAGTTTGGGGGTAATTTTTCCGAATTTGTAGGAATAAGGGGCCAAAAAAAGGGACAAAAAGAAGCATTTTTCTAGTTTACAGACAATAACTTGTCTTTAAGTGTATGAATCTTTATAATTGTGTACAAGAAGGTTCAATACCACTAAAGGAAGATTGGGATTGATTTTGGGGATTATTATCCCAATAGTTTAGGAATTAGGGACCAAAAGGGGGCCCAAAATAATATTTTTTGTAGTTTTCAAACAATAACTTATGTTTAAGTGTATAAACCTCTCTGAAATTAAAACACAAGTTTCCATACCATGAAGGGATGGTTAGTATTGACTTTGGGGGGTTATGGCTCAAAAAGTTTCGAAATTAGGGGCAATATTTTAAAAAGGGGGAAAACTAGGTATTTCTGGTCAATGGACAATTAAGACAATTTGTAAAAGCAGTGTAAGGGAGGTAATTCTAAAACATTTAACATACAATGTTGGGTATGTTCGAATTTACCTCCCTTACACTACTTGTATATTATGTATAAAGTAATGTCAGGTTTTGGACTAATCGAAAAAAAAGGGTGGTGGTAGTTGTTTTCAATTATTTTTTTTTCAAATTTCTCAAATTCTAAATTTTTTAAAAGTTAAAAGAAGAAATCTTTAATTGCACAATATTGCGCAATAGATTTGTAAGATCTTGACATTTGTTTTGTGTCAGAAACTCATATTATGTCAAATTTGATTGCAATCCAAATTCAGAGCTGTATCAAGCTTGAATGTTGTTTTCATACTTGCCCCAACTGTTCAGGGTTTCGACTTCTGTGGTCGTATAAAGCTGCGCCCTGCGGAGCACCTGGTTTGAAGATACTGGACATGTTTGCATCTCTCCAGTCTGTTGGTAGTTCACCTGTGTCTAACGAGCATTGCATTATGATTTGTAGAAAGGTTGCTAGTTTTTCAGCAGTCCTTTAGTATACGGTTTGGGATATTTTCAGGTCCAGATGCTTTGTATTGATTGGTGTTTTTTGTTGTTTTCCTGAAGTCTTATTTGTTTTCATTGATTTTTACTCGCATTCTTGTTGTTGGTAAGCTAGTGCGCTGCATAATGATGAAATAAAAATTTTAATTTTCCCGTATTTTCCTGATAAAAAGGAATTTCTTTTAAAGTTAACAAGTAGATACAGTCTATGATAAAAGTTTGTTACACATCAATTACTTTGTCAAACCTTCATAGAATTTTATGAGTATTTGGAAGAAGCTTTTTTATGATTAATGTTTGAAGTAAAATTTTAAAGTATTTTTTTTTTCATTTTTCAGTTGACAGACGGACTTATCTTTTCGCAATTAACAGATGGTCTGGGAATATTATTTTTTACATGATAAATTTGAAAACCTTCAGAAATTTTCATAAAACATGGATAGAAGTCAATATTACGGATCAGGAAAAAATATCTAAAGAAAATGTTTGATTTTTGAAAAAAATAATTTCTGTAATCCTTTTATACATATTTTAAAGTAACTGGTTTGGACATTTTCTTTTAACCCAATGATCATTAGATTCCAAATCAACACACTATGAATAAATTAGACTTAAGAGATAAATAAATTAGACTCTAAATTATGTGGCTATTGATGAGGATTTAATGACAGAAATGGTTTTTATTTCTCCATAACTCGTTTGCTTGAGGGGGCTTCATCCCCTCGAACCCGCTACCAGTGGATGCTTTAACCTGGACCCGATTGGGGACTTAGACCCCTCGCTAAGCTTTTGGGCGTACACTTGAAAATAGCCTAGCTACGCCACTGATGTCTGATGCTGTTGGGAAGACGGACAAGAATTGTTCTAGAAGAGTTCGTGTTTTCCTTTACTGTCACCGATGAGGTTAGTCCACTTTTTTAATGGTGCTATTCCTGGCGTTTAAATTCAATAAACTTCCGAAAAGGCTTTGTGTCTTTGTTGTTTAGGCTCTCAAAGATGTTTTGGTTGATATACTCATGTCCTGCTTTCCTGAGTTGTTTCTTGTATTACTTAATTTTTGGAAAGACGTGTAGTTTGACCACTCTGCTTTTTTTCTGACTTGTTTGTAAAGTCTCTGTTTTTTTCTTTTGCATTCAAGTTTCTCTTTTTGTGTTCGATCCATGGGGTGTTGTTCCCCAAACTTATGTTTTTTTGGAATGTTAGTTCTCTGCTTTTTTCTTTTGCATTCAAGTTTCTCTTTTTGTGTTTGATCCTTGGGGTGTTGTTCCCCAAACTTATGGTTTTTTTTGGAATGTTAGTGTTCATTGTGTTTTGCAATCTAATTAAAAACCGATCTCTCATCGCTCCTGTTTCTGATATGTAGAAACAGGAGCGATGAGTGGGCCCACGCGACATATCAGAAACAGGAGCGATGAGAGATCGGTTTTTAATTAGATTGTGTGTTTTGGAGCTGACTTTTGAAGGTGTCTCAAAGTTGACGTACCTCAGCTGCTTATTTAAAAATCTTTTCTAGGATGTTTTAAGATCTATGCTAATTTGATCTAGATTCAATCTAAATTCTGTCGGCAACATTTAGGTACTTAGGGTAATGTTTTCCATAGTTAAGTAGACTTCCAACAGAATTTTTGAAACTTTGGCAAAAACTCTTTTTTTTTCTTATTTTGAGACAAGCTTGAAAATATTTTTGCCTCGCCTGCAACGAAATATCTAGTATGCTAGACATAGGTATTCAGAACTATCCGACAGCGACATTAACTATTTGTATAAAGCCTTATATTTCAGAAGGTAGAAGACCTGGATGATTCATATCTTGTATGCAGATAGCTTATGTTACGAAGTTTCCGTCTGTCATGATGTCTTAAGTTTTTGACCTCATTTTCATGGTTCAGCAATTGCTTGAAAAAAATTGGAGCTTTTTTTGTGTGAATTTCTCACTTATCATGAGGAATAAGATAACCGTAATTGGTTTTGGGGTTCCTTGCGATCTATACATGTCGTCAGAGATGGTTCGACTGACCATGATATTATTTCATGGATTAGTGATCAAGGTTAGAGTTTCGTTTTTCAAATGCTATAAGCATTATGTCAACTTTATGTGGTGAATGGAATGACTTTTATGGGTACATGTCAGTCTGGCAGGTTTACCTTTACCTTAATTCCATGGTTCATTGGTCAATGTTAAGTTATTGTGGTATGGCCGTTTTTTCAAGTACTATAAAGAAGCTACCATTTGATTTTTAGGAGGACTAGTAAGAAAAAAAATGTCCTGCATTTTTCATTTTTCACTCTATTTGGTCCTGCCTTTTGTTTTTTTTTACATAAAATGTCATCCTTCATTGATTTGGCCAATTGCTGATTTTTCCTTTTTTTTATATATATTTCATCGACCCCCCCCCCCACACACACACACCAACCCACCCCTTTGCACTAAATATGTCAACTATAAGGATTTTGGAGGATTATAAATTGTACATGTCTGTCTGGAAGGTATCATCTGACCTTGAACTAATTTTCATTGTTTATACTCAATGGAACGTTAATATTTAGTGTGTTGGTCTGGGTTTTTTTTTCGTGAATTACTATAAACAATAGGTGAACCTAATCATCTGGTACATATTTCCCTTATTTGTGTATTAGCATATGGATTTCTATGACTTTTACTATAAGGTTCCATACTTCAAGAGGAAAGATGAGATCAAATTTAAGGGTAATGGTCCAAACCGATTTATAAAAGGGGTGATCATGGAAAGCGACCAAAAACATGAATTTTCTGATTTGTGAGTATAATTCTATTCATTCCTATTTAATTGTGTCACAAGGTGTTATACCATTAAATGAAATTAAAATTGATTTTAAATTACTTTTGTTAATAAGGACCAAAACATATACTTTGAATAAATTAGTTTGTTTTTAAGCAATTTAAATGGAATTTACTTCAAAAGTCTTGAATTCTTGGAAGCGTTTATCATGTTGAATCTAATTGGGCATTTGAAATTCGGATTTAAGAATCTGATTTTGAAATTATTCATATTAAGGAGCAACCATTTGCTTTCAAGGGTGGGAATCATTTTTTTTCTAAGTCCGCAAAAAAAATTCCCCAATAATTTATGTAATTTTTCCACGCTTTCAATCAAATTATTTTTTCTCTCGAAATTTAACACCCGTGCATAAATCGAATTTAGAATGTTTTTTTTTTGTTATCTACTTGAGCATATTTTTTTAATCAAATTGGGGACCAGAATATCTTTTTAGGAAAAACCATCAGCCCCCTTTGAAGTTTAATGGACATTGGTTGTTCCCTTAAGGTCCAAAGAGTCCAAAGTTAAACTTTTATATGTAAAAATAGGGTATGGGCTTTGCTCATTGTTGAAAGCCACGTACCGTACGGTGACCGATATTTGTAAATTTTTGTGTCAGTTGGTCTCTTGTGAAGAGTTTCATCATTGGCAATAAGACCACATGATCTTTTTTTTATATATTTGTTTGATTTCTTTGAAAATTAGAATATTTGCTGGATGTGCGTCCGTTCGTCTGTCTCGCTTCAGGTTAAAGTTTTTGGTCGAGGTAGTTTTTGATGAAGTTGAAGTCCAATCAACTTAAAATCAAACTTAATGTAAATGTTCCTATGATAAGATCTTTCTAATGTTAATGCCAAACCAGAGCTTTTATACCCATTTTACGGTCCATTGAACATAAAAAATGATACTGCGGATGGGGCATGTACTAGTAACACATTCTTGTTTTTTTTTGTTTTTTTGAGGCATGTCCTCAAATTGGTTTAATACATATGCATTAAGGTCCAAAGGGTTCAAAATACATTCTATCTTTGATTTAAAAAAATGAATTCTTGGTGTTCTTTGATATGCTGAATATTAAATTTATCGTGATTTACATTTTTTGACGGATTTGGGAATGATTGGTCCACATTAAGGTCCAAAGAGTCCAAAATTAAATTTGAAAAATAGCTTGCAGTAAAGAAATATGAAACATATCTAATTTTAGAGAACTATTTTGTTGTTTACATCTTATTGATTTGTTATAGTTCGTTAAAGATCGTTATAGCCTCATTGCATGCATTTTTATTTTTTCTATAGATGTGATCCTGCAGTCTGTAGTTTTGTTACTAGCATATATTAAAGATTATGACTGAAAACTATTGTTTCCACTCAGGTCATTAAATATTGCCGTTCACTTGATATTTTTATAGATTGCATTTTCCAATCAATGACTGATTTTGGTCTGTCATTCCATTTAACTTTAAAGGGGGGGTATAGCATGATTAATTTCTGAGTCAGTTTGTTGTGGAAACTGATTTTTTTTTTGTATTTTTGTCATCGAATTGGGGATAAAAAAAAAAGCATTACCCTCCTTGAATTTAATTTAATGGTTCCCCAATGCCCCAATGGTTGCCCGAAGTTAGTGTAGTGAGTTTGTTAAAGTCGAGATTTTTGCCAGCGAACAAGACACGGAAAAGAATATTATCAAACCGAGAACGGTCTGTATGTTAATGTTTATTAAAATCTGTATCTGAGAAACGATTATAATGAATGAAAAACAAGTTCTTTGTAAAAAATCAAAATCTACATTGAAAATTTCGAAATGAAAATGAAAGGAGTAAGTTTCACGTGTTAATTCACAAAATTGACCAGCATGTCATTTGGCGTCCGTCATCCGCTTCTAAACTCAAGACTTTTAATTAGCCCCCGAAAAACACTGTCGTTTGGTCTAACTAAGTCCATCGCTTTCCATCTATCTATATAACTTTCCGTCAACAAGTGGCCTGTAACATGGTAAGATCGTTGACGTTGTGGGGATCATATTATGGAAGGATCCTTTCCTTTTTAGCCCTCTCTATTTTGGTACACTCTTAAAACTGATTTAAACATCAATCCTGTACATGGTTTGGCAAAGTTTGGTGCAATGTTTAACACAATTAAAAATTAGAAAACTTTATGTCTTCATCAATATCATTGACCTGACGAAATCTAGAAATGAACTAAAATAAGTAAAAGAAAGAGCCTATAAAAATAGTTAGCAAACTATAGTTACAGATAAATAATATGGGGCTGCATTACGTGTGAAAGGGGACAAAGTCCATATCAATTACTATTTTTTAATTCTAACATATTTTAATGTAGTCCAAATAATTATGAAGTCTGGCAAGGCTAATTTTAATATTTTTCTGGGACACCTTCCAACGACGTCATAACACTGAAGCCATTTTTTCCACCTGGAGTTTGAGAGCAAGTTTTGGATGTAAAAAATTAGGTCGCAAAGTCCGCTCAATATTTGCTCTCAAAGTCCAGACATAAAAAATGGTTTCAGCGTTATGACGTCATAGGAAGGTGTCCCAGAAAAAAAAAGAAATAGCCTTGCCAGACGTCATAATTATTTGGACTGATTTTAATGTTTGAAATGAAACGTAAATGACATAACGTTCCCGATGTTTTCTCTGCTGTTGCTCAAAGTCTTATGACAAATGAGACTGGAAAAAAGATAGAGATTTCTGCCCAAATGTGAGAAAATAAAAAAGTTTTGAGTACATTGAAAATTATATATTTAAATTTTTTTTTTTTATTGATTTTTCTTCTATTATAGGGGAAATCGTCCCCTTATTAAGAGAAAAAAGTAACAAAAGCTATTACTGAGCCGTTCTTTGAGATCATGATGTTATTATTAATGGACATGGAGACCCCTGTGGCCACCTTTTAGCATCCCCTATTTCGTGTTGAGGAATAGGCTTTTTATGCATGTTGAAGGCCTTACTTTGACATACATTGTATATAATGGTTTACTTTTATAAATTGTTATTTGGATGGAGAGTTGTCTCATTGGCACTCACACCACATCTTCCTATACATTGCTATATCTACATGTATTAATGAATAGAACAATATTAACATCTGGGCTGTTTTTGTATTAGTCTCTGGTTTACTTTTTAATCATTTTCAGGACAAGCACAAGAAATTACTAGTAACACGAAAAATAAATAAAGGGAAATACAAAGCACACACATCAAACCAAACAAAAGAAAACAAAAAAACAACATCAAAGCACGAAACACATGTGAAATAAAAAGGCTGAATTTGTTGCACGTTAAATCTCTTTAGCACCCTATATCACAATGCCCATGATACCAGCAGGGTCCCTGAAATGCTAGAAAATCTAAAATGGCAAACTTTACAAGAATGCAGGTTAAACATCTTAAAAACCAGACTCCCAATGTTCCTCACAGTCTTCAACAATAAAATTGCAATACCATCGAAGATAAACTCAGAAAAAGCCAGTCTAAAACAAGATCCACCCATCAGTTAACCATTGTTAACAGAAAGACAACTTCATTGTAACTAAGACAGCTTTAACATGTTTAAATTTTCATTCTTCAGCCAAACAATCAAAGATCGGAATAAATTAACACTGGATACCTTAAACAACTTAAAGGATGCACTCCCTCATGAAGTGCACCTTCAAACATTCTCTCACCTAAACTAAATATGCTTATTGTTACATCTTATTATAAAAAATATATATATATAAAAACTGTAAAAATCAAAACTCAAAAAATTATAAATTTCATAAATAAATAAAAGAAAAATTGAAATTAGCTCTAAAGAACTCATACAGGCATGCCCTGGAAATTAATCCTATAAAGGTTGATGGTATTCTGTTACTAATGAAGAAGGAAAAGAACTGATATATAACGGACTGCCAATGATGGTCTATACTTATTTTAAAAGCTTTCTTACACAGTTTTTGAAGAAAAAAAATAAACTTGTAGGTTCAATCATTTATATAATGTTGTGAATAATGTCTTGAAGGAAAAGAAATATTACATCTAGATTTCGCTAATTTCCAATAACATGAATGTCCACAGGTATTTGTCTTGATAACAGTAAGATGTATCTTCAATTCGTTTAATAATTTTAAAAGCTTGTATCATATCATCTCTTCACCTTCTGTTAAGATGGAAGTTTAAGTACTTTTAATCTTTCTTCAATTCATAACCTAAATATCTTACATGTATATCCAGAATTAATTAAGTTGCACTCATCTGCACTTTTTCTACTGCATTAATATCTTTCCTCAAATGTGGATACTATATTGTGTTTTCATATTCTATGTGTGGTTTTACTAATGCAACTATATTTGGTGTATGGAAATATTTTATATCATTTTCATACTTCATTGCTCAGTTTTAAGTTTTTATGTTTTGGCCTGATTTCATTAAACTATAAGCAAAAGGTCATATATATAAGGTGTAATGAATGATTGTAAGGTGCATAAGTCTGTCTGGTAGGTATCATCTGACCTTGACCTATTTTATTGGTCAATGTTAAGTTTTCTAGTAAAGTTTGTTTCTTAGATAATATAAGCAATATAGACTGATAGATGTTTACTATTATTTAGTGTTGTTAACGGTTAACTGGCTAACCGGTTAACCGTTCGAACGACTGAATACCAAAACCACTAAACGGTTAAACAGACTTTTTTCAATTTTTATAGATTTGATATAAATTTGTATTGAAATCATTAAATAGTTTTGTTTTCTTTAAAAATTATCATAGTGGTAATTAATTTGACGGATCAATTGTCCAGTATATTGATTGCTATTGTTAATCCAAAAATATAAAATTAATAAGAACTTGTCTCTCAACTCGGGGCAAGATATTAGAAAAATATTTAACAGTAATTTTTAATCAGTAACACGATTAAATTTTACGATTTAGGCCAACTAAAATTAATTAGTAGATTTTCATCCAAATTTTTGAAAAAAATGGGGCGGGTGGGAGGATTTTATTTTTTAAATTTTATTTCATATGAAACCCTCGTCACAAGTTCTTCATACCGCGGGGTATAAACTAGTGGAAAACAAGCTTGTATAATGTATATACATGCTGTATGAGGAATCCTACACTATTTTTTAAACTCTTAAATAAAAATCCCTGATTGGCAACCATTGTTATACATGTAATTGCCGCTTCAGAAACCTATTTATAGTATACATCAAAAAGAAGAGAAATTCTCTCTTAAGTTGGACTATACCTACACCAAATTTATTTTGCTTTCTAAGCAATGGTTTGTAGTCCCCATAAAATCAATAAAATGTATTGGTACAATTGTATGCAACACAAGTATTATGAGTACAGAATAAAATGTAAACTCAGTATTGTAAAACATGAACTTAACCAAAAAGTAGTTGTTGTTTAATGACTAAATTGAGGGTATTGGGACAGTTGACAGTTACAGAGGGTGTTTGCTGTTTGTCAACAAAAACAACAACCATGGGTATTATAATTAAAATGCGTGTTTGTTGACTTTTTTTTCTCAATATATGGTCATAAATCAAACAAGTTCGTGCTTGTGTCAATGTCTTTAATCCAGTCATGTTTTTTTGTACCAATTTGTTCTACGATTCTTGCGCTTTGGATATCATTCACAGTCCAAATTTCCTGACACATTTTAAGTCATTGTATAAATACAGAAGAAACAGGGTTTTCGAATCACTTGTGACTACCGCAATTTGCGTTCAAGGACAAGGCGTTTTACTCGTAACTCGAATATTTCATGCCCTTCTCGTTATCAATCTCTATTCTCGGTAAATGATGTTGTCATCATAGAGCAGCAGAATATGTTGACTTAATCATTTTCGTTAGATTACTCGAAGAAATACAAAAACGAAATTTGAAACAAGAAGTTTTGAATGAAAAGAAGTTATCGATGGTTCCCGGTAACGGACATGAAGAAAATCCGGAAATCGTATTTTTGTTAAATAAAAAAAATTGGGGCGGGACGATTTCAGAGGGGCGGGCGGGGATGAAAATCTAGCAATTAATTTTAATTGGCCTTACTTCATTATTTTATTTTTGATCTTATATTGTGTATACCATCATCTGAATGTGCAAACATCAATTTAATCAATGTATACATTTTTGTACCTGATGGTACATTGTACAAATATCAGGATTAACCATTTTAAATTGAAACACCTCACATTATTTTCGGAGACAACAAGACAGAATGGAAGAATCATCTGTTTCAGACATATTCAGTTCTACGAGATCAAGACGTTTTTTTTAATTTTTCAATCTAAAGTTAGTACAAACGCCATAGTTGGTATTTGATTAAAAAGTAAAACTTCGACAGGAATCTTCACAGGCATGCCTTATAATACCAAAGGACAAACTTCAATTCATCGTATTATAAAAACGTAAACGTATGACTTGGATGGAAGGCAGTCACAATGACACTCATACCAAATCTTCTTATATCGACACATGATCGATGTGTAGGGTACTATTGATAAGGCCTTCAAACATCAACTTAAACTACCGGTCGAACTATTATACGAGTAACTGGTTAGGCAAACGTGTACGATTTCACACTGCTACTATTATTTAACCTATAGATTGATTGAAAGGTACTTGTCTGTCTTGCATAGTTCATCTGACCTTGACCTAATTATCGTTGATCAATGTTAAGTTTTCCTGGTTAAGTTTGTATCTTAGATGTGCAATAGGTAAACTATATTTAAAGCATATTTGGTTTATGGAATAATTGTAAGTTAAACATGTACATGTATTTCTAGTAACTAGTTTGTATAACATGTATCTGACCTTGATATCATTTTCTTGGATCATGTTAAGCTTAGGTTATAGTTATAGTGAAGCTTTAGATTTAGGACTATCAACATAAAATCAAGAGTTAGTAAGAAGGCAAGTCAACTCTTGTTTTACATTTTTAACTGTGATATACATTGTGTATGCTATGTATTAGGCCAAAAAATATTATATGTGTTTCCTCTTACATCTTTGAAAAAAATAGGGTAGGTACATTGTAGGTAGGGATATGTTTGATTGAACCTTTTCTTTACATTGAGTCTATATATGGGAGGGACATTCAGACATTAACAGTG
This sequence comes from Mytilus galloprovincialis, assembly GCF_965363235.1. Classification (NCBI taxonomy): domain Eukaryota; kingdom Metazoa; phylum Mollusca; class Bivalvia; order Mytilida; family Mytilidae; genus Mytilus; species Mytilus galloprovincialis. Next base: position 50,972,823 of record NC_134841.1, read on the forward strand.
CTTATTGAACAATGACAAAAAAAACTTAAAAAATGACTATTTTTTAGCTTAAAAAATAGGGAGGGTAGGATAATAGGAAACACACATCAATTTTATTTTGCCTTATAGTGCCTAACAAGATTGTGTGAGGTAGACGAAATTGACTTTAAAACGATCGTATTGACTTTTGATGTGCAGAAATAGGCAGATCGGATATATTTTGACTTTATTTACTCCCTTATTAAGTTTGGGATTAATTGTAATCAACATATTCCAATGAGACTGAAAAATGCTTTTTTTTATTATGATAAATAATATTTTTACATGCCGTAGTCGTGCGTAAAATATATTTCGTCATTTCTCTTACGAAAATGACTTGTTTAATGGAACAAAACGTATTATTTGTAAACTTTCTCTTTAATCTTCACAATAGGTTTTTATAAAATAACCTTCCAACTGTATATTCCGAAAATTTTGTGAAAATAGAAGAAGTGGCAATTCTTACCTTTCATACCTTAACTTTCATTGATAAAACATAATATTGACTCGTCCAGTGTCCAGTCTGAAGGTCATTTTAGTTACCGTACACATTCGTGCTCGTTTTAATTAATCAATAGTCGTGTATGAAAAGCATAAACAAGTTTGAAAGTAAACTAATAACAACTTAATCCAATCAAATTGCCTACGATTCAATAACAATGACCAGTCCACATCATAAAAATGTATAGGGGTAAACTGGGTAGGGAGAAAATGTAAGAAATTTTAAGTTCATTATTTTGCAATAACGAATAAAAATTGGTTAACCAATAGATTTGTTATAATTTCATAAACATGTCATTATGTATTGGTATAGTTTTTGGATCTTTCATAAGCGTATTTAAGGCTGTAGAAAGTTTGGCCTTCAAAAGTCAACATAATCATTGACTTTATACAAAAAATTCGCCTTTTTAAAACATTGATTGTTTCTCAAATAATACTCGACTACAAAGCAAAATCATTTTTCAAAACACTGCAAAAAAAATAATTCTGATTGATGCAGTGGTATTGTCATAAATTGCACTGGAGTGAACAGTGGTACAGCAAACGTCGAATTCCCTCACACAATGTTATCACACACTATAGTGAACTGAATTTTGACATTTAAAATATCTTTTTTAGAAACCATCTAGGTCAAAAACCTCAAAGACAAGTCAGTCAAAATTAGCAAATAAAAAACATAATCGATTAGCAAAACAAGGAAAATTGAAAAAAAGAAAAAAGAAGGATAAAGATCAACAAAGCCAGAATGAAGACAAATTACAGCATAAAAATTCAGGAAAATTACAAAGTCAAGTAAAAAATGATAGTGAAGAAGAGGACCAGTTAAATCCAGAGGATGTAGAATTTTACGGAACTCCAGGACAAACCAGTTTTGTCAGTGCTGCACAGAAAAGGTACGAACTTTTGACTTGTATTTTGAATAAGAGGGTGTAATATTATATGTAAACAAACCTAATACAAAAATTAAGTGGTAAATTATAAAAATGAAATACATTAACATATAATGTAAATTCTGATTTTTTTTTTATTATTGAGAATATTGCGACTGAATGAGTATTCCAATAATTAGAACTCACATTCAGAAATCTGATACATACATGTACATGTACGTAATATCTGTATACAGATTTCCCCGACATTGCAATATTTAAATTTAATTGCACTTTCTTCAACCATCACAATACTAAATGCAATTTTTGTCTACAAGTTTTCATCTTTGGGTATGATTGCTGGTCACACAATTCTTCCATAACAATCTTATGGGATCCTATATTTGAATGCAAGTTATTACTTGTGATTTTTTGTGTATGCTCCAGCAGTTTCTCACTTAATTTAGATTGTGTTTGCCTATATAATATTAATAAATGTAGAACATTTAGAATAAGGGTGTGTGGTATGATTAACAAGGAGAAATCAGAGTTCAAATGCAGTGGATGTTTTACGAATGAACAAATATCTACATGCTAAATTTTCTTTTAGACTTTCAAATGGCATGAATGGAGAGAAAATTGTTTCTAAAAGAAAAAGAACATATTCAGAATCTGGAGAGATTTATGAGCAAGAGCCAAGAAAATTATTTGCTGGAGAAAGTCGGAAGAATATGAAAGATTTGCTACCAATTAAGACAAAGAAAGGAATTATTCCTCAGATGATTGAAGGTACATTTCATATTAAAAAGGGAGCTATGCACCATCATTTTTCAATGAAATATTTGTATGTGTTAAAAAAATATTAAGCAATAAATAATGAGCCAACTAAGTTACCATTATATAATTGTTTAACTAGCTATGCTTCTATTGCATATACTTCTAACTTAGTCATGCTATCAGTTGTTAATCTAAACCTCAATGCCAAGTTTTACAAGCCTGAAAATTTTACTTATGTCGCCACATTCTGAGGAAAGTGCAAAAAATGTCATATAACAAGGATCCCAGGCATCAATATCAATGGAGTAACTCATTATGATTATTTCTTTGGTCACAGTGATTTTCTGTGGGAAAACAAAAACTATTGAAGATTGTGTTTAAATCAATTAAATCATTGTACGTTTTTTTTTCTCACTTATTGTAGAGCCTGTAACTTTTGTCACAAAAGCAAGACAAAGCGATACTACATTCCGTCCTTGTAGGCTGTTGTGGCCACAAATATTCACTCTGAGGTTAAAGTTTTTGAAATTTTGATAACTTTCTTAAACTGTCCTGGATTTCTACCAAACTTGGACAGGAGCTTGATTATGACCAACTTTTATCTAGCAGGAAATTTTGTAAAAATATATTTCCTGTTTTTCCGTATATTGCTTATATATGGACTTAATTTTTCTTCCAGTTAACATTACAAACAGTCTGCAGTTAAAGTTTTTAAAATATATGATTTCATTAAATCCATAAAGAGGCGATACACTGGATGAATTCCAAATTTATTCTTTTTAATTATTTTTTTTATCAAAAATGGATAATCTTCAACTGAAGATATATTATGAAATTATAAATAAATGTTAAGATATTACTTTAAAATTTCAAACAAAAAAAGGTTAAATATTAAAAAAGAAAAACAATTTGGCGATGACTGGAATTCATCCAAATTCTATATGATAATGCAATTTTCATGCAGATGAATGTCATAATTTTCAGTCTCAAGTTATTTTGACAAAACTATTATTTTAAAAAACTAAACATGATCGTTAATTATATGTTTTTAAATTTCCAGAACCAAATGGTGAAACAAGTTCAGACATTATAGAAAGAGATACCATTATCAACCAAGAACCAAAACCCTTGCCACAATTATCTAATATTCAGCTGCTTATACAAAGAAAACATAACCTAAAAGAAAGGAAAAAGAAGATTGCTTTACTTGCAAGTGATGTGATAGAAAACCCTGAGGAAAATGTGAGATATGTTGAGATTTCTTTCTTTGGATCATTTAGTATCCAGTAGTTTGTTGCAAACCTACTGATGAGACTAATAGTTATTTATGAGGAAAAGCCAGCCTTTTTCAATTTTATTTGTATTACTTCAAAATAGTACATGTAATTGCGTTTTATAGAAGGAAAGTGTTTGTTTGAATATTATATAAACTATTGCTATTTTATCATTATTCCTAGTTTTTTCATGCTAGTGATGTTTGCCTATTATCTGGCTACTATCTTAATAACATAAATCATTGTTGCAGATCTAAGACTGAAGAAAAAAATAAAGAAAAGCAATGTTATAACTGTGATAAAAAGAATAAGTCAGAAATCCTCTATGTTTTATTCATCTTTATTGCAGGTACATGTATGATTTAAAATTAAATCAGATAAACTAAAACAATTTGCTCACATTCATACATACTCTGGTACTTTGGTCTAAATATATGTCATTTACGCATGATTTCAATTCTGAAATTTAATTGCTTATTTCCTCTATATATAAATGAGGAGTTGTGGTATGATTGCCAATGATACAACTATCCACTAAAGTTCAAATAAGATAAATGTAAGCCAACAAAGCTTACCATACGGCATTCAAAAACCGATTCTGTATAGTCAGCTTTAAACAACCTATGCCTGAAAAATATGAAACAATTCAATTCTGAGGAAACTAATAACCTGTTTGTATCAGAATTGACCATGTCCATCTTGACACCTCTAACATGTGAACATTTATAATTTCAAGCTTAAATGAGTCTGTTTGATTAAAAAAATAAGTATGAACTTACTTACATTGGTAGTTATTCAGGCAGAATAGTATATGAAAAATCTTATTCACAATGTACATGTAGCAATTAATATTTAAGAAATAATTCATGGAGGCTTGAATATATTGTGATTTTACCATGGGTTGGTCCTTTATGAAATATTTGTCATAAAGGACCAACCCATGGTAAAATCACGATATATTCAAGCAGGTAAAATTTTTGTCATAAAGGACCAACCCGTGGTAAAATCACGATATATATATTCAAGGAATTTCAAGCCACCATGAATTATTTTGATTCTAATAGGACAAAAACAGCAATTGTTTTGGATCGAAGCTTTCTAGGTGAAGGCTTTTTTTGCGGTTCCCATAAATAAAAGGACTATCAAAATGACGTAAAAGAACGTAGCAAACTGAATAAGTGTCATGCTTAAACTATTTACAATAAAGTATTTTGATAGGTTTGGATGAATCTAAATGATTATTGTACTTATATGTCTTATATTATTCAAAAATTGGCCTATATAACACATTTAGTATCGTTTGTTTACATTTCCTTCTTGTGATGATTTCGGATTCACAAGCGTTTATTTTCCTGTAAAATGCTTATATTCTGATGTCATACATCTATGACATTGTGTAGCTTATTCATAAAAAAGAATATGACGTGGGAGTACAATCGGAACAGCCCAAGCAATATATTCATATTTTACCACAGGTGTGTACTCCAAATGTTTGAAGGACGTCATTTTAGAGTTAAAACTTTTCCATTTTATGCTACCTGCAAAATGGCCCTGGGTTGTTTTTTATTCTTTGCAAAAATAAAAGATTGATTTAAAAAAAAATGGCGCCCAAGGAAACTTTTGTTGACATTCTGCAATAATATAAAGTTGTTGTTTGTTAATGTGTTGCATATTTTGCATTCATTTTTTTTATACTTAAATGAGGCAATTAGTTTTCTCGTTTGAATTGATTTACATTGTCATTTCGAGGCCTTTTATAGCTGACTATGCATTATGGGCTTTGCTCACTGTTGAAGGTAACCTATAGTTGTTAATTTCTGTGTCATTTTGGTCTCTTGGGGAGTGTTGTCTCATTGGCAATCATACACCATCTTCTTTTTTATAAAAATTAGAAAGAAGTGTTTTTAAAATGTAAATGTAATTTTCAGATGAAGAAATTACGAGAGTTAAGATTGATGTTAGAAGAATGTGAATCGGATGCCTATATAACAGTAAAAAAACTTGTGATGCTATCACTGATGGAGATATTTAAAGATATCATTCCTGGATATAGAATACGTCTTCTGACAGAAAAAGAAAAAGAACAGAAGGTACTAAACTTTTTTCTTAAGGGCAATTTTACTAAGCTAACTATTATTGTTAGTACATGTGGTTACAGCGCAATGTCTTGAGTTGTAGGTAAAGGTTATATCTTTGGTAAGCTTGCTTGCTAGCTGAACCATGAAATCATTATTAGTTAAGGTTCTACATTCATTATCTCGGAGGCTTGGATAGTAATTGTTTCATAATTCAGCAAGTAAGCAAGCTAATCAAACACTTTTTTCTAGACACTGAAGTCCATATGCTCAAATTTCAAAATTAAAACGACTTGTAAGTCTCATAATTCAAATTTTGAAGAATTAGATTATTTACAGTTTATATTTATTTATAAATATTGGAAGCAGTACCTCTGGCCAAGGGAAGCCAGTCGAAATGGTACGGAATTGCTGATAAAATGTCGTCTATTTTGGGGAAGAAAGTTAACAAAACATTCAGATCACACAACCTATACAGTCTATACACAGCCTGACTGACAACTTATTGTATTATTCTTTCCACGATGCAAGAGGACAAACACATGTTGGCAGAATAATTTTAACAAACATTTTTCACAACAAAAACATTTTATTTTAATTTCTTTTTATAGTTTATTTACATACTTGCAATGAACTTTCACTTTCAGTTGCTATTAATAACGTTACTTACCATTGTAACATTGTGACGTTTAAATTTTAACAACCCGATTTTGTACTCCAGCATGATTTTATGTATTGTTTTTATCCTGATGACGGTGCCCTAGGCACTGAAACATGTCGATCAATAAATTCTGCAGTAGTCCCTAAAGTGTTGTTGTTATAAGACTCTCTACATTTTATGTTTTTTATCATAACGACCCTGCATACCCTCAGGTATCCACTTTATGGACTCTACCGTACTACAGACTCACCAGGCGTTGGTTCACTTTCTTTCTGAATTGATTTTATATTTATTTGTACAGTGTGTTAAAAATTATATGCTAGTATAGCCTACCACAGTCTAAAGAGTATACAGTTTTTAGAAATTTTATGCATATAAGATCAACATGTGATAATATAGATAGCTAACTTTTTCATAGTTTATAACAAAAAAATGTAGTTGTCTTCTGTATTTATGTATATTATATGTAATGCAAATAAAAAAATCATTTTTTGCCTTTTTCAACAGATGAAAAAGGAGACAAAAGCACTACAAGATTTTGAACAAGGATTGCTAATGAATTACAAAGGTTATCTTGAAGTTTTAGAAAAATATTGTACAGGTAATCTATATTTACATGTTAGTTTTATGTAATCTTTATTTACATGAAAGTTTTAGGTAATCTATATTTACATGTTAGTTTTATGTAATCTTTATTTACATAAAAATTTTAGGTAATCTATATTTACATGTTAGTTTTAGGTAATCTATATTTTCATGTTAGTTTTAGGTAATCTATATTTACATGAAAGTTTTAGGTAATCTATATTTACATGTTAGTTTTAGGTAATCTATATTTACATGTTAGTTTTAGGTAATCTATATTTACATGTTAGTTTTAGGTAATCTATATTTACATGTTAGTTTTAGGTAATCTATATTTACATGTTAGTTTTAGGTAATCTATATTTACATGTTTGTTTTTCTTTTCACACATCAGACTTGTTGACATAACAAAAAAAAAGTTTGTTGGAACTTCAAAAAATTCTGGTAGTGTTCTGAGAATCTTGTTTCAGAGGAGATCTGAATGACCTATAGAAGCTACCAAAAACTCACCAATAGTGAAACATGAACCCCTCAGGGGTTTAACACATATTGTATTTTATATCAAATGCAAGTGAATTTTAAGGACGATGATCCACTTCATTTGTAATTAAAAATTGAACTTGAAGGACATTCATTCTTACAAGGAGAAAGAAAGAAAAAGATAAAAGATTTTATATACAGAAATATTAATTGCAGGAAAGATTAATGAGCAAAGTAATAGACAGAGAAGACATGGTGTTAAGCATATACATATACCAGAAGATGCTTCTCAGGTAAATATATTGTATTTGGTAAATTTAGGTATGTTGACAGTGGTTTTGAAGAGGTACATTATATGTGTGCACATACCTGTAAGACTTCCATGCAGACATGTGACTGAGTTTTCAAGCCACAACTGGAGATTTGGAAATTTTCAGCTGGAGTTTGGGCCTCATAACTGGAGATTTTTAGTCAACCTTTTTATCGACATACGCAATGGTTTTGTTGTGTGTTTAAAATGCATATCTTCCTTTTTTGTTAAAAGAACAACAAAATATTTTATGGAGAAATAAAATTATTATGCTCCACCTACTATAGTAGAGGGGCATTATGTTTTCTGGTCTGTGCGTCTTTTCGCTTGTCCGTCTGTCTGTCCGTCCTGCTTCAGGTTAAAGTTTTTGGTCAAGATAGTTTTAGATGAAATTGAACTCCAATCAACTCGAAACTTAGTATACATGTTCCCTATTATATGATCTTTCTAATTTTAATGTCAAATTAGAGTTTTTACCCCAATTTCATGGTCCACTAAACATAGAAAATGATAGTTTGAGTGGGGCATCTGTGTACTATGAGCACATTCTTGTTATATATAACTTAATACAATTAAATTGTTGCTTTTTCAGGTCATAGCTGAATTAGCTGTTAGATGTATGTGTGAAATGTTGTCAAATCATCCACATTTTAATTATCGTAATAATATCATAGCAGTTTTAGTGCCATTGATGAATAAACATAACACAGAGGTAAGTATAAGTCAAAGTTACTGCAAAAAAAAAATAGACCATATATTCTCACACTTAAGAAAAACTCGACCATATATACTCACACTTAAGAAAAACTAGACCATATATACTCATTCTTAAGAATAAGAAAAAGTTATTGCAACTACATGTATTAGATATTAGATGAAGCAAGAAACTGGGACCCCCCCCCCTTTCCAAAACAGAATACTATAAAATCCAAATTTCAGGGCTCCTGTTAGCAGGCAAGTGGAGTGAAAAAGTATCTTATCAGTCTTTATACTATTACTTTGTTATTGTTGTTCACAAAAGTGGCTTTCAGTCACATTCAGTTACTTTCTCCATTGGGAAATTTCATATATTACCAAGCTAACGAATCAGCAATTTTTTATTTAAGAGATAATGTCTGAAGCAAACTTTTAAAACTATTTTGTTCTAATTAATTATGCAGTATTTTCCTAACATATGCCCTTTTAGTTGTTAACATTCCAAAACATTCAAGGATTAAAATATAGGCACCAATAACTTTTTTAAACCTTCATGGAATTTTATGAAACTTGGACAGAAGCTTCTTTAAGACTAAGAAAAGACATAAGAAGAAAAAAGGGAAGTTTGAAAAAATTGCCCCAATGTTTTTCCAACTCACAGAGAAAATCATGCATCCTGAGTCGGTCTACAGTTGGCTCCGAAACAATAATAAATACTTTTTTTGCAAAATTTGGACAGGCCTAAAAATTCTTAAAAAGTCTTAAACATGTTTTGTGAAATCACAATCCTCTATATCTCTAGGCAATGTGAAAAACCCAATATACACTGAACAACACACAGTACAACTCAGTTTAAAAGAAGTTCAAGTCCAATATTAGAATAGGTTACAGAAAAAATAAAGCAAAATGACATGTTTGTATCGAAGGTTATTTTGTTGATGTCTTATATAAGAATAAGGAGATATGGTATGATTGTCAATGAGACAACTATCAACCAAAGTTGATTTCTCAGCTTATTTAAAATAAGTTATCACTGATTATGTTTAACTGTCATTTCTATCTACAGGAATTAATCAATATGTTGATTAGGGTTGATTTCAGTATATATTATTTTTTTGACAGATATCAGACATGGTATGTCAGACAAGCTCTAAAGTTTTCAGAGAAGATAAATCAGGAGAAGTTTCCCTAGAGGTTGGTACAAGGATCCGGAAATGTTTTCACCTAATTTCGGTCATTTTGTGATAACTTTAAAGTTGGTGCCCTTTTTCCAAAAAAGATTACAAAAATCACATTACCAACCAGCTGATTATTTCTCATACTCATAGCATTAACGAACTTGTTTTAACTTTTGCATTGCATTTACGTCGCGAATTTTCTTACCATTTTTTCTAAAATCATTCAAGAGCAGTTAAGGGAAGGCAACAGTATGAAAATGAAATGATTTTAATTACTCAAAATATCAATTTCTCAGACAGCGCTAACGTTTTTTTCGATTTTGAAGACAAACTTATAACCGGATGTTTTGAGAGTACTAAAAGGAGTAATTCCGGACTCATTTCCTGGATTAGTTTTGTTTATCTTATTGACAGGAAATCATCAGCTTTTTAATTTTCTACCTTTGATAGTGTTTGAATATTAATGATCATACAAGTTGCATTTGTTTTATTTAGCATGAAATCATTTTGAATTTATGATTTTGTGTCTAATCTGCGGAAGAAAATTGCACGCATGCGTATTGCAAAGCATGTGTGTTAGAAGTGAGAAAAATACTTTTTTTCTACGTAAATTAAATCAAAGTTATAATTTAATTATTGACATTGACATAGTCCATGTAGTCTAAGCTGAAAAGTAATAAAATAATGAAGACAGTTGATATGGAATTTTAATTTATTTACAATTTAGTTCTGAGCTTGTGATTAAAAACACAGGCACAGAGATTAGCGATTTTCTTGAGGGTTAATCACTTTGTAATACTTGTGGAAGAAAATAACGTCTTGCTAGTTGAGATGCTTTATGATCGTAAGATAAATAGATACGTAACAATAACGTTACGTTACATTAACAATAGTGTGTGCGAAAATACGGGAAACAATTACATAACATAACACTCTAAAGTCTCTTGGCCTATATTCACGACAGCGATCATTAGCCAATATTCCCCTGAGGCATTACAAAAGTTCTAATGCTATACTGGAGTGGCAGTTTTATTACAGGAAAGGGATAACAAAACAAAAATAGTTTTAAGAAATGACCGAAATTATTTCTGCAAAAATATAAAATTTGACCCAAATCCCAATCTGTCGTTTAGGACAAATGGATTTCAGAATCGGTCATGTCTGGCATATATGACCGTTTCCGGACCCTTGGGTTAGTATATACTCATCTAAAGTAGTAGCTGACTATAATATTAAGGTTCTCAGCTTCTCAGCTTTGACTCAGGAAAACTATCCTACTTATACATATTTTGTGGTAAAATTTGGTTACCAAAAAGTTTCCAAATAAGTGACTTGTAATCCAGGGTCTAGAAAAGGTTTAAAATACAAATGACTCAAATAAAATGCCAAACTTAACACATTTATCAAGTTATAAAAGAATGGAATACACCTTTTGGTAAAACTATATTTTGGTCTTCAGTTGCTGAAGTTTTTATGCCAATGACACATTGTATTATATTGGTGATATCTGCTAACTGTCAATTCAGTTAATTTATATTAACATTATCTAATATTTTTTTTTTGCAGATTGTCAGATTAATAAATAAAATGGTGAAAGTAAGAGACTTTAGAGTTCAAAGGAAGGTTTGTATTCATGGCAATGTTTTATTAATAGATTATATTTATACTAGTATTCATGACAATGTTTTATTAATAGATTATATTTATACTACATGGTTGTGATGGTGGTCAGGGATAACATTACCTCAGAGTTTTATGTTATGGAATCTAAACAGGTAGAAGTGATAAGGCTTTATAGAGAAGTGCCAGGTTTCATAATGACTCTACAATATAAGAATAAGAAGATATGGTTTGATTGTGTTTGTTTGATCTCCGCAATGAAGTATTTTTACCATTTTACAAGAGAATCAAATGATGTATTTCTGTATGTGTCTGTTTGAAGTCAGGAGTCTTTATGGCAGTTCTTTTGTCCCATCTTACAAATACAATAGCTATTGTTCTCTGTGTAGTTAATTCACTGGGACCTTTAAATTTCTTTGAAGAGAAATCTATCACTCATTAATTAATTTATTAGATAAAAATAACAGTTACACATTAAAAAATTGCATGTGATTTTGTGTTTATTCAGTATAAATGAAATTGAAAATGGAAGTGGGGAATGTGTCAAAGAGACAACAACCCGACCATAGAACAGACAACAGCAGAAGGTCACCAATAGGTCTTTAATGCAGCGAGAAACTCCTGCAACCGGAGGCGTCCTTCAGCTGGCCACTAAACAAATATATATACTAGTTCAGTGATAATGGACGTCATACTAAACTCTAAATTATACACAAGTCTGACAAGAAACTAAAATTAAAAATAATACAAGACTAACAAAGGCCAGAGGCTCCTGACTTGGGACAGGCGCAAAAATGTTGCGGGGTTAAACATGTTTATGAGATCTCAACCCTCCCCATATACCTCTAGCCAATGAAGAAAAGTAAACGCATAACAATACGCATATTAAAATTCAGTTCAAGAGAAGTCCGAGTCAGATGTCAGAAAATGTAACAAAAGAAAATAAACAAAATGACAATAATACATAAGTTCAACAGACTACTAGCAGTTCACTGACATGCCAGCTCCAGACCTCAATTAAACTGATTGAAAGATTATGTCTTCATCATATGAATATCAGGCACAATCCCTCCCGTTAGGGGTATAGTATCATACCATCATAAAATATATGAGAAGAGCATAACCCGTGTCATGCCAACAACTAGTTTTTAAATAAATGTGTTTAGTTCCGATGCAAAGACCCTATAAGTGAATCAATATTAAAGCCAAAATATGCAATCTTTAATGAATGAGTACTGACATTTTTGTGCTATTTAAAGAATATTACCATAAAAGATTGGATGTGAAATACCTGAACGTATAAGAAGTCTATTTTTTAAAGAATATTTTAAGATATCAACAACAAATTTGCTAAATTATTATTTGCGAAATGTTGTAACACATAAATTTTAGTTGAAAGGGTATGATGACATTAAATGGCAGTTTTCTTCAATCTTATATTAAAAGTTGTACCAATGATGACATAATTCATTAACCATATATGGTATAGTAAAAACCTAGTGTCTTTTGATTAGAGGTCCTAGGTTTATGACCTTGAAATTGAGGCTCTGGTCATAAGTTATTTTGATGTTCTAGTTTCTGCAGTTTTATAATAAATTTATTATATATACATGATAAAGCTACAGGACTTTTGAATTAAGTTGCTAGCCATATGTCCTTGAAAATGCTAAGTGGAAATGACTTTGTGTGAACTAGAAGTAGCTATTTTTTGTACTTATTTAATGTGAAAGTGTACATGGTAGAATCTTTAATTTTTGGAATCGGTGTCAAGTAAATAATCAAATAATACTGAAAGGGACAATTTTCAAACCAGAAGTAACAAATTTTCTCCCTTTATTTAGATTTCCAGGAAAGTTTGTGGATTTTAGTACAATGTACCATTTGTGTTATATTACAACAAAGTTTAACACTGACATTTTTCCTAAAGGTTCTGGACACATTCTTAGCTCTGAAGATTAAGGAGATAGATACATCAGAAGATTTGGAGGAGAACAAGAAGAAAAAAAGAGAGTTCATGTCAAGAAGAGAGAGAAAGGTAGCAATGATTGAGAACCTACCATATCATCTATAGGTTTCTTTTTTTTTTTAATTTTGTCTGATGTTCAATGTTTAACTACTAAAGTGATATGCTTAATAAAGATAACCTGAACTATACTAATACTGTGCAATTGAGAGAGTAAGTATTGTTATGCCCCAACTATTGCGAACGGAGCATGAATTTTTACCCTTGTCCATCTGTATGTCCTTAAATTGGTTTCCATTATCTAACTTTAGTTAGCCTCAACCAAATGTTATGGAATTTGCAATGCTTATTTCCACAATACTCAGATCAAGTACAAAATTGTGTAGTTTCACTTTTTACTGTTTTGGAGTTTTGCCCCTTTATAATGTTATATGATAGCAGGAGCATCATCTGTGTCCACACCTTCCCGATTTATTGAAAGGTTAACCTTAAGGTTAAGTAGTTTGAGGTTTAATTTTCATATAATTGTTTTGTCCAGACAACAGTTCAAAATCTTCTATTGACCATTTTACACAATGTTGGTCAATTATTTTTGTTTACATAATAGATTTATTTGTTTTATTTTATTTCGTTGAAATGCATTGACATATCAAACAAAGAAATTACCAAATTTGACAAAAAATTATGAAAAAAAACCGACTCATTATATAAATATAGATTCTTACATTGTTACCAGTAGATTATCGGATTTATCCAATCAAGATAGTTAAATTATCAATTTTAAAGTCCGAGCCTTGGCGAGGACTTTAAAATTTATAATTTAACTATCAAGATTGGATGTAAGAATCTGTTTCTCTAATTTTTGTGCTATTTTCACATTTCCTGACCGTGTGATAAAAATATTTCTCCTCACTTGTGAAAAATTTGTTCTCTGCAAATGATTGGTTGAAATTTAATTGTGACGTTACATTTTCTTGTTTTCTTTTGAATTTTCTTATTGTGACGTCATGAAAAAAGGCGACTTTACCTGAGACGTCAAATCAAAAGTACACAGCTTTCCTCAAATCTTTGAAACGAAGGATAAAAATCATAAAAGAAACAGATTCCACCACTGTAACTTGTGTATTATGATATTTCTTCACTCTCCAACAGTTTTGTTTTCAAGCCTCATGCTTTAAATATTAAAATTTAACTGTCTTGAGTGGAGAAATATCATAATACACTTGTTGCAGTTGTGGAATCTATATTTCCCTAATGATTAAAAAATAAATTATACTTTTTTTTGTTAAACGAAAATCCCTTTGTGTTCCTTTCACATTCCACGAAGTTGTCAATTTCATTAACACCTGTTAGCATATTTTGATTCATCCAGTTAGCTAGAAAGGTTATGACCCTTAAAATCATCAAATGATCTTTTGAGATCACTGGCAACAACTCGTTGATTTTTTTTTTTATACAATGGGTTCGGAAAGGGATAAATTACCATAGAATTGGAGAAAGTTATTTATCACTTGTTCATTTTTTTAACACAACAAAGCAGTGAGCAAAACAAAATTGGTACAATGTATCCTTTTGGAACATTTTGTTGGTAATAAATTTCGTTTGTAATGTAAATGGTAATGGGGTATATGAATATTATGAAGGTGTGGGATTTTGAAAATGATCAAAGAAAACTCAACCTAAACATTAAAAATGTTTTTAGCATTTCTCCAAAGAATACACATCATATAAACAATTTAATCAAAACAAATTTATTGAAAATTTAACAAATACTTCTTTTTCATCTCATTGAATCGATTTGAAATGTTGATGAAGTAGCTTAATATTTTGTAATAATCTAATTATAAATACCCTAGACAAGTATGCTCATAAGAAAATTAAAACGGTGAAAAACATTCCACAACCAGAGAGTTAGAGTTGTGGAATTCTGATATAAATTGTGATCGATACCATGGAGATTATTTTCATAGAATTTGAGATATTATATTATATTTAGTGTACCGGTAATAAATTTTGGGATTCTTACAGAAAAGAAAAAAGATGGCCAATTTAGAACATGAACTCTTAGAAACAAAAGCAACAGAAGATAAGAAGAAAAAGGTGAAACTTGTAAGTATATTTAGTTTGTTAATGCTTTTTTGAAAAGAATAAAAAACGTACATCACCTTTTTTGAGCTGATTAGCGGTATTGAATATTTAAATTAAAATACAAGTTGTAATTGTTTTTGAGATAATGTATTATAATGAGGATGAGATACTAACATTGTTATTATCCAGGAGTAATTTTCTTATATTAATTGTTTTGCTCTCATTGATATGTGTAACAAATTAACAAATTGATATTTTAGTGGAATTGAATATTTTAATTAAAATACATGTTGTAATTGTTTTTGAGATAATGTATTATAATGAGGATGAGATATTAACATTGTTATTATCCAGGAGTAATTTTCTTATATTAATTGTTTTGCTCTCATTGATATGTGTAACAAATTAACAAATTGATATTTTAGTGGAATTGAATATTTTAATTAAAATACATGTTGTAATTGTTTTTGAGATAATGTATTATAATGAGGATGAGATACTAACATTGTTATTATCCAGGAGTAATTTTCTTATATTAATTGTTTTGCTCTCATTGATATGTGTAACAAATTAACAAATTGATATTTTAGTGGAATTGAATATTTTAATTAAAATACATGTTGTAATTGTTTTTGAGATAATGTATTATAATGAGGATGAGATACTAACATTGTTATTATCCCAGAGTAATTTTCTTATATTAATTGTTTTGCTCTCATTGATATGTGTAACAAATTAACAAATTGATATTTAACAAAAAAAAAAATCCTTGAATTTCTTCACAGGAATGTCAATTAAAAAGTAAAGATCTGCAGAACCATATAATAATGAAACTTACTTGTAATATGTTTAACATTACAAAGTGATTGTTAGTCTCTTGTTAAAATTGACAAGTGTGTACAGCAAAGGGTGCACACATTTAATTTGTAACATTTAAGACACTCATATGAAACATGAGTTTCAAGACTGCCTAATTCTTTGTTATTGAAGTGTTTAATATTTTTTTAGCATACAGAAATCATAGGAGCAGTGTTCCTGATTTACTTTAAAGTTTTGAAAGGATACAGAAAGTCTACATTGCTTCCATCGGTCCTTGAAGGTTTAGCTAAGTATGTCTGACTCATTACAGTTCTATCTCAGAATAAATTTGACCCTTTAATACGATGAAACATACAATTGATTTTGTATATATGTTGATAAATGTAAGACTTAAAAAAAATATATTATGGCATTATGATCAAAAATATAATAATCTTATCTTTTGTTTTATACTCTTTAAGGTTCCACCTTATTATGAACTTTGTTGATTAATTGTTATCTTTGCTGTCATAGGGGATAGCTGGTCTATGAACTGTCTGTCCTTCCATAGGTACTGCCTGTCCTGCCATAGGGGATAGCTGGTCTATGAACTGTCTGTCCTTCCATAGGTACTGCCTGTCCTGCCATAGGGGATAGCTGGTCTATGAACTGTCTGTCCTTCCATAGGTTCTGCCTGTCCTGCCATAGGGGATAGCTGGTCTATGAACTGTCTGTCCTTCCATAGGTACTGCCTGTCCTGCCATAGGGGATAGCTGGTCTATGAACTGTCTGTCTGAAAAACATAAAGGGTACTATTCAGCCCTATATAGCCAAAATGCATGTCTTGCCTTATTATTTAAAAAAAAAGATAGGCCATGTCCCATGTATCTTTTAATAAAATTTCAAACCTCTGGGCCCATGATACTGCTAGTGGACATTTAGTCATTCATCTTATAACAAGCCCATTGTTAATGCATAAGTGCTGAATCAGAATATGTTTAACATGACATGGTGCACTGTTCATTAGGCATGAAAATCATATAAAACATTTTTTTATTGAGCCATCGACTTTTGATGCAGAAAGCTTGACATAGGAATAGTGATCCGGCAGCGGCGATGGTGGTGGCATGAGCTAACTATTTTAAAAGGTTGAAGACCTGGATGCTTCATAATTTGTATAAAGATGTCTCATGTTACGAAGTTTCCAACAGTAACATGTCCAGTGCCCTTGACCTCATTTTCATGGCTCAGTGACTACTTGAAAAAAGTTAAGATTTTTTGAAATGTTAAATTCCCTCTTATTCTATGTAAAAGGATAACTATATTTGGTATGTGTGTACCTCACAAGGTCCTTATGTCTGTCAGACAGTTTTGACTCTACCTTATTTCATGGATTAGTGAACACAGTTAATTTTTGGTGGTCAAGTCCATATCTCACATACTATAAGCAATAGGTCTAGTATATTTGGTGTATTAAAGGACTAAAACCTGGACATGTCCAACTGGCAGGTTTTATCTGACCTTGACCTCATTTTCATGGTTCAGTAGTTATAGTTGAGTTTTTGTGTTTTGGTCTGTTTTTCTTTTACACAAAAAGGTCTACTATATTTGGTGTATGGAATGATTGTATTATGTAAGGTGTTCATGTCTAGCTGACAGGTGTCATTTGACCTTGACCTCATTTTCATGGTTTAGTGATCAAAGTTAAGTTTTTCAGCCTTGGTCTTTTTGTCGAGCCTTCGACTTTAGTCGAAAAAGCGAGACTAAGCGATCCTACATTCCGTCGTCGTCGTCGTCGTCGGCGGCGTCCACAAATATTCACTCTGTGGTTAAAGTTTTTGAAATTTTAATAACTTTCTTAAACTATACTAAATTTCTACCAAACTTGGGCAGAAGCTTGTTTATGATCATAAGAAAGTATCCAGAAGTAAATTTTGTAAAAATAAAATTCCATTTTTTCCGTATTTTACTTATAAATGGACTTAGTTTTTCTGCGAGGAAACATTACATTCACTCTGTGGTTAAAGTTTTAAAAATTTTAATAACTTTCATAAACTATCCTTGATTTGTACCAAACTTGAACAGAAGCTTGTTTCTGATCATAAGATATTATTCAGAAGTAAATTTTGTAAAAAAAAAAATCACTTTTTCCGTATTTTACTTATAAATGGACTTAGTTTTTCTTCCAGTTAACCAGAGACATATAATACATTATATGTCTCTGAGTTAACATTACATACAGTCTGCAGTTAAAGTTTATAAAACATTTATTAGATTCATAAACTATCCTGGATTTTTTACCAAGCTTGGAAGCTTCTTTCAATCAAAAGACAGTACAGAGAGGGAAATTTTTATTGATGTTTTTCCTCATTTTTGTTGAGTCTGCGATTAACAGCAAAAGTAGGCGAGACACTGGGTTCCGCGGAACCCTTACAAATTTTTTTCAAATACTATATGCAATAGGTCAACTATATTTGGTGTATCGTAATATTTTATGATCTATTTGTCAGTCGGGCAGGTATTATTTGACCCCGACCTCATTTTCACGGTTCATTGCTCATTGTTCAGTTTTTGTGTTTTGGTCTGTTTTTCTATAAGCAATAGGTCAACTTTATTTGTTGTATGTAAGAATTGTTAGCTGTACATGCCTGCCTGGCATGGTTGATCTGACCTTAACCTCATTTTCATTGTTCATTAGTCAATATTTAGTTTACTTGGTTAATGTTAAGTTTATGTGACAGTTGTAATACAGCTTTATATTTAGGAATATCAGCATAATATCAATGATTAGTAATTATAAAGAGGGCGAGACATTTGAGTGTGTACACTCTTGTTTTTTGCTAGGCATGGGTCAGATGTAGTCTACTTTTTGAAATGTTTGGTTTTTCAATATTCCTCAGCCTTTATTTTATTATAACATACAAAATGTCAAAAAAGTGTGTACAATGTTTTTAATTGATCAAATATGTTATAATTGTGAAATTACAATGCATTTGAACCATGCAGTATAGTAGTTTATTTCTCATGAGAACTGTGCATTATCCTGATTATCCTGATAGTTCATAGAGGGTTTTCATATGCTTTGTGTTATTGCAAACTGTATTCAAAATTTGATTGCAGAAAAAAGAAATCAATTTATTTTTGTTTCTAACTATATATACAAAATGAATGCAAAATTAAAATACATGAAAGGGAATTTAAAAAAAAAAGCTAACTACAGCTGAGACAGCTGAGACAGTTGAATGCAAATAGAATAGATTTTATTTAAAAGTATTGAATTTCTTTAATAAGTGGAAATATTTTTGAATTGGTTTAAAAATTGTATCAAAATTTGAAATTTGTAATTGACCAGGACACTTTACCTGTACATAGACGCTTGCTATAACAATTTTAAATGATGGTTTATATCATACTTTTTCAGGTTTTCACACTTAATAAACATAGATTTCTTTGATGATCTGTATAAAGTTTTCAATGAATTGATAGAATCAGAGGTAGGTGATATGTTAGAAGGTACATTAGATAGTCCAGTCATTGGTAACTCAATTTATTGGAAACATTATGATTAGTTTATAAATAATAAACCCAACATCATATTCATACATGTCAACTTTTCAAAATCTCCTTTGGGGATTTAATGTGTAAGAGGACCTAATGCTACTCTTATATTGTCATAAGGTTTTTTAGCTCACCTGGCCCAAAGGGCCAAGTGAGCTTTTCCCATCACTTGGCGCCCGTTGTCCGTCGTCATAACTTTTACAAAAATCTTCTCCTCTGAAACTACTGGGCCAAAGTTAACAAAATTGGCCACAATCATTACTAGGGTATTTAGTTTTAAAAATGTGTCCGGTGACCGGGCCAACCAACCAAGATGGCCGCCATGGCTAAAAATAGAACACAGGGGTAAAATGTAGATTTTTGGCTTATAACTCTGAAACCAAAGCATTAAGAGCAAATCTGACAGGAGTAAGATTGTTTATCAGGTCAAGATGTATCTGCCCTGAAATTTGCAGATGAATCAGACAACTTGTTGTTGGGTTGCTGCCCCTGAATTAGTAATTTTAAGGAAATTGTGACGTTTTTGGTTGTTATCTTGAATATTATTATAGATAGAGATAAACTCTAAACAGCAATAATGTTCAGCAAAGTAAGACCTACAAATAGGTCAGCAGGTTAAAATTGTACAATTGACCCCTTAAGAAGATATGCCCTTTCAGTCAATTTTTAACAATTTTCATTAATTTTGTAAATTACTGGGCCAAGTTTTATATAGATCATGTAGATAGAGATAATTGTTAGCAGCAAGAATGTTCAATAAAGTAAGATCTACGAACACATCACCATCATCTAAACACAATTTTGTCATCTGTGCCCTTTGTTTATGATATGCACATAGACCCAGGTGAGCGGCAAAGGCTCTTTAGAGCCTCTAATTAACATTTTATACAGTAAAACTTTTCATTACACTTGTTAAATCAGTTGATTAACAGGCACAATGGGGAAAAGCAATCCTGACATACATGTATAAAGCTGCTAAAGAGAGGATAAAGAATTGCCAGTGTTTTTTTTTTTTAAATGAAAATGATTTAAACTAACTATTATATATACTTTTTAGCATATCTGAAAATAATTCAACAATCATCACATTCCTAATGAATTTGAATGAGAAAAAGAAATGATAAAAAATGATATATTTTTTAGGATCTGACCTACAGAGAATCTTTACATGTGATACTGACAGCTTTTACCATCCTAAGTGGACAAGGCAGTGCTCTCAACATTGACCCACTAAAGTTCTACACACATATGTACAACACACTCTTACAAGTACATGCAGGTATACACACATTTATACACAGTTTGTCTATTTAAAGTAATGTCGTTGTTTCAAAAATTAATTTTCTTAGTAAAATGTTTTGTTCTTTTGTATATAATTAAAAAGAGATGTGTTGTTGATTTTGATAAAATATCTTTTATATCAGAAACAATAGACTATGGCAACATTTCTGGTTCAACATAAAATGAGTGCATTTGTGTGCATTAGAAAAACATCCCAAAAGATTTTTTTTTTTTTAATTTTGACAGTGTACAGTATTTATTTCATCAGCATTTATCTGTTTACACAATTCCATTCTACAGAATACACTCATTGATAGCTCTTCAGTTATTGATATTTTCATGATGCCAGAAAACAAAAAATAAAGACAATTTTTTGTACATTGTCAAAAGGATTGTTTTTAATCTATTTTCATGACCATTAGAAACAAGAGAGAAAATCAATTTTGTTATGGTCCTTGGACCTGGAAAATTCACTCAAATATTCAGATTTCCACATTTTTTTCCCCCTCATGCATGAAGATATTGATTTAATAATTGGTACATTGTTTTATCATGACAAGTTTCAGACCAAGTTTGAATTTTTGTTTGGGTCTGATGATTTTGTGCAGAGTTATGTTCCTTGGACTTAGAAAATTCACTAAAATGATGAGTTTTCCACACTTTTTTTGTCATGCTTGAAAATATTGATTTGATATTTGTTATATAGTTTACACCATGATAAGTTGAAGATCAAGTTAGAATTTTGTTCCAGTACAATTAATCTTTAACTGGTACGGGACTATGTATTGCCATACAATACTCCCTGAATGCTTGTTTTAAATATTTTAAAATTATATTTGATCTACAATTTTGAAGAATATTTTTGTATTTGATTTGTTTTAGGATGTTCCAGTAACGATTTGCCATTAGTGATTGATTGTATTGATTGTATGATGAACAGACGTAAAAGATTGGTAATATTTTTAAGGTGGTACCCAACACCTTCACTAAAATTAATTTGACTCGTTTAATTTTCATAAAATTTTGACAAAGTATTTACTTTGACCTTCTGACAAAAATATAAAAATTTCAAAAAATTTGAACCAACTGTTTGATCAGAAAAAATACACTGGTTATATAGCACTTTGACAAACACTTATTTTGAACATGAAAAGCTTAATATTCCCTTAACAACACAACATAATTAAAACGTTTAGCTAATTTTACAGAGTTATCTCCCTGTAGTGTTAGGTACCACCTTGAGGCTTGAATTTAAATGTATATTATTGTTTATATAGCAGCTAAAAAAATCATGATAATATCAAACAATTAGAAGCTACACTACCTTGTCTTTTACATCTATTGTGGATCCATGTATTATTTTATTGATACCCTTTTTTGATTGATATTTGATTTCATATTTTGCCAAATTCTGCATTAAAGCATAAATAGAAAGTTTCATTTCATTTAACATTTCAATAAGTTTATCTTCTGAAGTGACGAAAATTGGTATCTCAAGAAAAAATCAATCCACAGTATTGGCTCTTTTTCACAAATCTGACATCGCAGAAGTTCCAACATGATTGGTGCCACATGAGGAGCAATATCTGTTTACCCTTATAGTGCATCTATTTTGGTGACTGATAGATATCTATTAAGATATTCTCCTGTCAGTTTTTGCTTGAATTTCTGATATGACATTGAGTAGTTATTGAACTTTGTACTTTGAAAAAGCAACATAAGTATCGTGTGCTCATGGCACAGCTGTTTCTTCATGAAGGCCAACCAATTAGAAACTTAGTACAAATTAGAGTTTTGACCCAAGTTTCAAGGTCCACTGAACATAGAAAATGATAGTGGCATCCCTGTTATTTTTTTTGGCTGAGAAATTGTAATAGTCCATTAGAAATGAAATGATTTGAAACATGTTAACAATCTGTATTATATTTCACAAAAAAAATAATTTTAAGTTATTTTTTTTCTTTCATTATTTAGATTTCACAACAAAGAATTCTGTCTTACACAAAGAGATTAGCAACTCTTTCATTGCAACAGATGCCAAATGGAACCATAGCTTTCCTTGGATTAATACGTAATTTTATGTTGGTAAGATATCTGTATAAAAAAACACTTTTGTCAAGTCTAGAGGTTTATTCATTCAGATAGCATTCACATGCAGACCTGGATTTAAGTGTATTGTTTATGCCTCCATCACAGTGGAGGAGGCATAAAGTTTTACCCTTGTCCCTCTGTACATAAGTACGTCTCAAAATTGGTTTCAGTTCTCTAATTTAAATTTTTCTCAACCAAATGTTATGAAACTTATAAAGAATGCTTATTACCCAAAAAACAGGTCAAGTTTGAATTTTGGTGGCGTCACTTCTACCATTCTAGAGTTATGCCTCTTTACAAATGGAAAAGATGCTGAATTTTTCATTTCCGTTTTCTCACTTAAGTTTGCCTCAAATTAATGTTATGAATCTAAAAAAACAATGCATACTTATAACCACAAAACTCAGATCAAGAACAAATTAAAGTGGCATCACTTTTACAGTTCTTGAGTTATGTCCCTTTTTAATGTTATATGCAATAGGGGGCATCATATGTCATCTTTGTCCTATGAACATATTCCCCCCCCTTTTTTTTTGGTATTTATAGAGATAATTATTAAGCTGGTGAATAAATTTCATTGCCCTATTCTGTTAAATTTATTATTATGTTAAATTACATGTTACGGTTGTAGAAATTTAATAAATTTTGGTTCCAGTGTGACCAGCTTACTTCTAGTTTACCAATTGTTGTAAAATATAAACAATTTGTTTTACCACAAATCAAATGATGCTTTCATGAATTTTTATTTCTGTTAGGTTTTGTTAAGAAAGTATGTCATTTTCTTTTTTAAGCATTTTAAAATCAATTTTAGAAATTTAGAGCTGCACATGTTGTTATATAGTAAAACTAAAGACATGACAAATATCTCAAAATGCTTGTTAATTTTCTTTCATGTCATTATTTTACTTACCGGTATGTTTAATTTAATATATAAAAGAAGATGTGGTATGATTGCCAATGAGACAACTATCCACAAAAGAAGAATGGATTAGAACATATGTTTTTCTATTGGTGTCTATCCTCTTTCATTCATCTATGTTTAATGGAATGTAACATGTATTTTGTTAATTTTCTGCCTATGAAAGAATACAATTAGACACAAAGGTTAATTGATATTTGTGCAATTTTGAATCTTGTAGACATACAAATACTTGGACTTTTTATTTGATAATGACAGCCAAGGAAGTGGTATATACTTACCAGAATTACCAGAACCAGAACATTGTCATGCTCATAATACTATGTTATGGGAACTTTCTTCTTTAAAGGTAAATTTTTATATAGAATTTCAATCGCCAGCTTGTATTCTTTGCTTATCGCATTGGACATATGACTTCTAAATTAGGTAATTTTAATTAACTTTGTATTATGACCACTTTCAATGTGCACTTCAATTTAAGATAGGTAAAAAAACATATTACTTGATGATCAGGGATGAGGAAGCTGAATGGTGAATTTTAAGGTCCTTGTTCTTTTAGAATAATGTTTACTTTTGATTGTGTATGATAAAATAAGTATATCTTCCTCTTTATTCAAATATGCACAAATTAGAGTGATTGCAATTACACTGAAGAAAAGTATGGGTCATGATGTTTTAGGTAAAGTATTTATATTTGGTCTGTTTGAATAAGGTAAAAAATAAGTATGCCTTGGCTAATAATCAAACTTGGAACAATTTTGCATGAAAGCTATTAAAAAAATCTTCAATTGATTCAATGTAGATGTAGAAAAACAAGTCCATAGAAACATTCTTATTAGATTATTATGTTTTGTCTTGTTTCAGAAACTACCAGGCCGATGTCAATTTTGTCAGAGATAATATTTGCAACTTTTCCAATATAAATCTTATACTGTAAAGAAAAATGGCTTCATCTTCTCTTGACCCATTAGACGGTTAAATTTGCAATTTGAATGATGCAGTCTATAAGTCTGGCTATTGGGAGCTGGTAGTTTTTGCAAGACTTCATACAAATGTTCCCAAAATAGTTTACATTAAATTTACATCCAATTGAGAAGTTTTTGAAAAGGCCTTCTACTGGTTACAGGCCTTCTGCTGGTTACAAGCTTCCTTTAAGTGCTGATATTTGAAAACCCAATTTAAGAATCACACAAGAGTATGATAAATCAGATAGATTAAGTTCCTGTCTTCTTATGACATTATACGGATTTGGCTATTATTTTTATGTCCCATTTGGTTATATTCATATGTTTTGGAACTTATAAATACTTGGCCTTCAAATATTTTGCTTTGAGTGTTCCTATTGAAGGTTAATTTAGATAAGTCTCCAGGAGCATTAAAAATTAAAAGTGCTATTTTCAATTTTCCCACTGATTCAAAGAGAACAGTTTAAAAAAATTTAAAAATACTGGTCAGACAGGACAAATTTGTTTTTTAGATTCTGTTTTAGTTTCAACATATATTTAGCTTGAATAAAATTATTGAGTTTTTTTTATTTATAGAGTCATTATCATCCAGCCATAAAGAAATATGCAGTACATTTAGGTAAAATGGCTCCTGTGTCTGGAGAAGGACAGTTACCGTTACAATATAAAAAGTAATTTTTACATCTTATTAGAGTTAGAACAACACAACATAGAGTTCGTTTCTATGAAATGATTATTTTTTATAGGCAATCACGCAATAAGCCTTTCAAACTTATCTTTTATACGGCTAATGTTAACCTTTAAAATAAATTTCATTTAACCTCAAGAGAAATAATGGCAAGTGAGTGCTAAAATAGATTATTTTTTTCATATTTCCATTCCTAAGGGGCATAAATCTTAAGGGAGTAGTTTCCATTTGCCCTGAATTTTGAAGTGTAGGTAACTTATTTACTCTGCTTAACAGCAGGACACAAACAGATTACCAATTTGTTTATAAGACCGCAAAAAATTTTGCAGTCGTATACTGTTATCACATCTTCGTTAGCGTCGTCCGAAGACTGATGGTTTCCGGATAATAACTTAGGTATAAGTAAATAGAAATCAATCAAATTTTAACACAATGTTTATAACCACAAAAGGAAAGTTGGTATTGATTTTGGAGGTTATGGTCCAATCGCTATAGGAATTAGGGGCCCAAAGGGGCCCAAAATATACATTTATCTAGTTTCAGGACAATAAGTTGTGTATAAGTATTTCAATTACTCTGAAATTGTACCACAATGTTCATACCATAAAGTAGAAGGTTGGGATATATTTCAAGGGTTATGGGGCAAAAAGTCTAGGAATTAAGGGCCAAAAAGGGCAAAAAACAAGCATTTTTGAAGTTTCAGGACAATAACTTATGTTTAACTGTATGGATCTCTCTCAAATTGTACCACAGGGTTCCATATAATAAAGGGAAGGCTTGTCAGTTTGGAGGTAATATCCCTGAATATTTAGGAATAAGGGCAAAAAAGGACCAAAAAGAAGCATTTTTCTAGTTTACAAACAATAACTTGTGTTTAAGTGTATGGATCTCTCTGAAATTATACTATAAGGTTTCTTACTACAAAGGAAAGGCTGAAATTGTGTTTTGGGGTTCTTGCTCCAAGGGAGATATCAATAAGTGAGGGGCCAAAAAAAGGGGCCCAAATAAGCATTTTTGTAGTTTTCAGTCAATAACTTGTGTTTAAGTGTATAAAACTCTCTGAAATTATACCTCAAGTTTCCATACTACAAAGGGATGGTTATAGGGGGTAATGGATCAAATCATTAAGCAATTAGGGGCAAAAAAGGGGGGGAAACAAGAGTTTTTCTGGTTAAAGGACAATTTAGACAATTTAAAAGCAGTGTAAGCGGTAATCCAATTCCAATTAAAATTTGAAGAATACTTTTATAGATATGTTTGATTACTTGATTACCTCCCTTACACTGCTTGAAAATTATGTTAAAGGGGCACTAGCCAAGTTATTTTATATTTTTAATACTTTATGATAAATTTAAATGAGTAATATATTGTTCCCAACTTAATTAGAAATTTGAATTGAGATTATTTTTGGAATAAGGGATTGAGGGAGGTGAAAAGATGGGGAGGGGTGGTAAAAATTTTCTCATAGTAGATTTCAGAAATTAAAAATAATTTTTCTTCAAATGTTTTTTTTTGAGGGGATTTATATTCAACAGCATAGTGTATTACTCAAAAGCAAAAAAAAAAATTTTTCAGTTCATTAGACCACATTCATTCTGTGTCAGAAACCTTGCTGTGTCAACTATTTAATCACAATCCAAATTCAGAACTGTATCAAGCTTGAATTTTGTGTCCCTACTTGCCCCAACTGTTCAGGGTTCGACCTCTGCAGTCGTATAAAGCTGTGCCCTGCAGAGCATCTGGTTTAAGTATGGTATACATTCATTTATGTTGCTAGATTCAGGGGAAAAATCAGGACCATTTTTATGAATATGATGCAAACAGCAAACAATTTAGTTGTGCTTGTATCCTATTTATGAGCTTGCACTCCATTGCATTCATTACCACTCCCAATGATCTCGCACTGGACCCCATTAACTTTGCTAGGTATACTGGTACCGTACTATTTATTTTATCTTAATATACTGCATCTTTCAACATTTTAAGTCTAATGTAGATTGGCTCTCTCACAGTAAAATGGATTTATCTAACTAGCATAACATTAATATAATTTCATTTCAATTATTCATTTTCAGACCTCCACGTGATTTATATAATGAGTTTTCAACAGAAATACATGTATTTAATCCACCTGTTGCAGAAAAATCAACTTTTAAACACAAAAGTAAAAAGGTAAATGTTTAAAAAAATAAACAATCAAAGGTGTGACAGGTAAATAAATCACAGCTGCCAATCAGACCTTGCTACTAACTGTCTAAATGACCGGGTATTTGTGTAGTGTTTATTTTTACAGTAATTACTCTCATCCCTAGAAAAGTGTGCCTGTACTTGTGAAAACCGTATTGCCAAAAATGATCTTCAACTTATAGTTTTTTCACATGAAATAGTCTGCAGGTCTGGATACGTGTGATTATATATATCTGGACATTTCAGGGAAGAAACTTATTTGTCTAAATTAAAATACCCAACATCAGCAGTCCATAAAAATCAGTTTGTGTTATCATTCAAAAATGTCATGTTGTGTAAGTACTGAAAGTAAAAGAAGCATGGTTTTCAGTGTCTTCCCTAGAAAGTTCTTGATGCATGGTGGGTCTATTAAAGGTGAATTTGCAACGTGAAGCGCAGCGTTGCTTTGTAGAATTATTTTTATTATACTAGTGAAATGAATTGTGCAAGTCAGTTTAAAAATTTCACATAAATCTGCAATACAGTCAGGAACTGTACTTAACATTTTCTCCCAAGGCCAGCCTGGATCCAAATGTTTTTTCAAGGGCCCTCTAGATTTTTTTAGGCGCTACCAGGTTTGTTTTTACTACAGGTACATACTTATTAATAGTCTGGAAAGTTCTTTTATAAAAGCCAATAATAAATGTTTGAAATACCTTATACATGTAGCTTATTTCTGATTATGATGGAAATAATAAAGGAATTAAAAAAAACACACGAGTTTTTCAGAATTAAAATCCATTGAACCATGTATTTTCAGACTGGTAAACTTTATATATTTGTAATATTATTTTGAAAAAAAGACAAAAAAACACAGCCCCCCTTTCCATACCCCTAGATGTAAATTATTTTAATAAAAAGTATTATCAGTTTCACCCTAAGAAATTATTAATTTTTCATGAATAAATCTTAAGCAAAATGATTTCCAAAATGAAATTCTTACTGTCTATAAATAACAATGAAATGTAACTGTTTCCTGTTAAGAGGTTTCCATAATTTTCCCGCCAAAAAGCACATGGCTTTCAACAATTGTAAACAAAGCATTCAATTTGTGATCATGGATTACAGCTTTAATTAATTTAATTTGGATATAGATATTCAACTTAAGGTACAGTCAAGCAATCTTCGAAAGAAGCTCTACTGTGATAGTCGACTTTGGTATATTTTTACCCCCTTATTGATAGGATTTCAAACTCCTGTGTTGACATCAAAACAAAAACTATCTGAATTGTGAATATCATGAATTTCAGTGCCCATAATTTTTTTGAACTTTGCTGCGGAGGTCAAAGTTATATCATGTTTCAACCCAATGATGTGTATTCTCTAATACAACTATATTTATATAAATATTTCGATGTCAGACTTATGATTTCAAAACGTAAAATTTATACTGCAAAAGGTTTACTTTTTATTTTTCAAGGAAGGATATTTGGAAGCTGTATCAGGCTATAATATTTGTCATTTAAAACAATTTTAACCTGAATAATGCAGTCGTTATATTCCGCTGATCTACGAAGGCTACAAGGCTCTTGTAGGAGAAAATCGGACACGGAAAGGGCTTGAATTATTAGGTTTAAAACAACTTGAACTCCTGATTTCTATTATGTAATCAAAGTCTTGAATGTTGTTCTATCTAATCATGTAAGTATTATATTGACAGAACTCCAACAAGGGGACTTCGAACGTTTATAGTGCGATGGCGCAAAATCGGAGGTATCTGTTAATTAACTCGACATGTCTTACGGATGCATGGGTTCCAATCAAGTTTTTGAAACCTTGTGAATGATTGTAGTTACAGAACATACCGAAATAACAGGATGTGTACTTTATTGTCAAGGAAATGAATTTACCGACCATGTGAATGACAAATATTTCAGTTTTTACAGGTTTTGCTGCTTAAAAACAAATCAAATGGAAAGAAACGAAATCCCCGCTACTGTTTTCACCAATTAAAAAAACAAGAGTAAAAATACTCACAAGCCATAAAGATTTCAGTTTAAGTTGCAATCAATTTTAAAATAGTAAGATTTTTATTCATGAGAGAGCCGTTGGCTAGACACGCGTACCTGTTATATACATGTTAGGCTTGAAAATCATAAAATTCTCATGTAAAGTAAACAGAAAAGTTTTTATCAGTAATTATTATCAGGTTTTACTGCTAATTTTGACAAATATTTTAATGAAGTGTTTAATGGAAGAATTTCCAACAAAAATTAATCCAAAAGTTGGCTGGGGGGACGGTGTTAAAGAGCTTTGATCCGAAAAATATATCAAATGTTTTCATTTATGGTTTACTGGAAGTCCAATGGCAAATATTTCATGCAATTTAATAAGAAACAGAAACATTAATTGCTAAGCATACGGTGTAAGATGTTTCAGAACTGTTAAGCTTTTAAACACATAAATAAATTCTAAATTGGTTTCCATGATAAAAAAAATTTAAACTGCTTAGGGCACCCCACAAAGGATTTATCACGTACTTGACAAACTGAGTCGGAACCTTTTATTTTCTTAAAGAAATTAGTGGAATGGGAATGTGCTAATTTTTTGTTAGAGTTCCTGTCAATATAATACTTCCATGATCTAATCAATGTGGTTGCAAAATCAGAGCGTTGCATCTAATTATGATCAATTATCAGTCCAGTGAGTTTGAAACACCTATAGAGTTTTGTCACTTGTCACTTTTCACACATAGCGGGATGCATGGCGGGTATGATAAACGCATGGCGGCTGAAAGTTTATGTGTAGCGGTACCGCAATGCATGAATAGCCTAGTGGAATATTTTAATTAAATCAGATGAAAAGCAATTTAGAGAATTCATAAATTTTGATGTTAATATTGATGAGGTTTCAGATAAAAAAAAAGAATTGAAAAAATTTAAATATAATTTGGTCATACCTTGTATTTAATTCTGCTTTTTATTGTAGATGAAGATGTTCATGCAGGAGGATATAAGTGATATGGTGGTGCAAGTTCTTAGTTCAATACCAGACTGACACTGTAGCAAATAAAAAAAAACACAACACTAGTTTTTAACCGGATTTTTGTGACAAAAATGTCGGTTATTGATTTGGGGATGTACGGCAGGCGGGCGGGCGGGCGGCAATCAAATGTTGTCCGTGCATTAACTCATGAACCGTTCAACCAAAGCTTTTAAAATTTTAATATGTTATTACTGACAACTATTCGAAGGTCAAGTTCAATAATGGCGATTTTGACTTTTACCGTTCAGGAGTTATGGTTCTTGAAAGATTGAAAAATGGAGTTGTCCGTGCATTTACGCATGAACTGTTCTACCAAAGCTTCCCAAATTTTAATATGTTGTTACTTATGAAAGAATGGAGGTCAATTTCAATAATGACGAATTTGACTTTTACCGTTCAGGAGTTATGGTTCTTGAAAGATTGAAAAATGGAGTTTCCAGTCGTGTCCGTGCATTTATGCATGAACTGTTCTACCAAAGCTTCCGAAATTTTAATATGCTGTTACTGATGACAAAATGGAGGTCAAGTTCAATAATGACGATTTTGACTTTTACCGTTCAGGAGTTATGGTTCTTGAAAGATTGAAAAATGGTGTTTCCCGTCGTGTCCGTGCATTTTCTCATGAACCATTCAACCAAAGCTTTTGAAATTTTAATATGTTGTTACGGATGACAAAATAGAGGTCAAGTTCAATAATGACGATTTTGACTTTTACCGTTCAGGAGTTATGGTTCTTGAAAGATCGTAAAATGGCGTTTCCATTCAGGTTGTTGCATTTACTCATGAACCATTCAATCTAAGCTTTTCAAATTTTAATATGTTGATACTGATGACAAAATGGAGGTCAAATTTGATATTCACGATTTTCACTTTCACCATTCATCAGTAATGGTTCTTGTGATATTGCCAGGACACAAATAAATGTTAATAAATCCGGTTTGCTGTCGTTGTGACAGCCTCTTGTTATACTGTTTATTTCAAAACCTTTCTTTTTCTGTCAAATGTCTTTTAAGGACTCCATTTTAGTGTATTAAAGGGACATGGCTGTCAACTTCATGTTCAACGATTTGACTTAAATTCTCATATTAGATTTACAACAAAGTGAAATATTTATCCAAATTATAGAATGTCTAAAATGAACAATTTATATGACATGGGCTCTATTCTATGTAGCTTTGTTTGGTGTGTATTTTAGTCTAGATGCCATATAATTGAAAAAAAATTGCTGTCGTATATTGGTATCACATTGTCGTCATTGTCTGAAGACAGTGGTTTCTGGACAATAACTTTAGTATAATTAAATAGAAATACATGACATTTATACACAAGGTTTATAACCTCTAAAAAAAGGTTGGGATAGATTTTAGGGGTTATGGTCCCAACGGACTAGACATTAGGGGCCAAAAAAGGGGTCAAAATAAGCATTATATTAAAGAAATTTATCCTGTTGAACTTACTTTAAATAAAGCTAATACTAACAATGACCACTCCCCTTTCCTCGATCTTGATATCTATATCACTAACGGAAAGCTGAATACTAAAATTTATGATAAAAGAGATGATTTTTCATATCCTATCGTTAATTATCCATTTTTAGATGGTGACGTTCCCTTGTCACCATCTTACGGTGTTTATATATCTCAACTTGTACGATTCGCTCGTGTATGTAACAATGTTTTAGATTTTAACGAGAGAAATTTATGTATTACTGAAAAATTATTACACCAGGGTTTTCGATATCACAAACAAGTCAAAACATTTACTAAATTTTATCATCGGTATAAGGACATCATTCGTAAATATAGCTCAACATGCAGACTTCTTATACGTTCAGGTATTTCACATCCAATTTTTTATGGAAATATTCTTTATAAAGCACAAAGGTGTCAGTATTCACCTCAAAAACTAACAAAACCTTTGAATAGACTTATTAAGAAGGGATATAGTTACGATACTGTTGTCAGGTCATTAAAGATTGCATATTTTGGCGTTAATATTGATTCACTTATAGGGTCTTTGCATCGGAACTAAAAACATTTATTCAAAAACCTAACGGGAAGGATTGTGCCTGATGTTCATATGATGAAATCATAATCTTTCAGTCAGTTTAATTGAAGTCTGGAGCTGGCATGTCAGTTAACTGCTAGTAGTCTGTTGTTATTTATGTATTATTGTTATTTTCTTTATTTTCTTTGGTTACATCTTCTGACATCAGACTCGGACTTCTCTTGAACTGAATTTTAATGTTTGAACCCACCCCCACTGAAAAATGGTCATTTTCCGTCTATTTTCCGATTTTAAAACGACCTTGAGAGGTGAACATTAATCAGACTGTGTTTCTTTGTCATTCAAGTATTACCCTATAGTTACAGCAGTCCATGCATGCTAACTGGGAGTATATGGGACTTAAGTGTCTTGCTGGCGAATTATTATCGTCAAGTCAGGTCTGCCTAAATGTCCGTTTTTACGGATTTTTGACCAAACGGTGACCTAGATTTTACAGACTAGATTCCTATTGGCCATATTATACCTCTTTGTGTTCCTATACCACCTATGCATGCATTTACGATAATAGTTTATACCTACAATGACTACCAGTTAAGTAGTGGCCATCAAAAGATGCCCACCCCACCTGATTTTGGCTACTTTTCACGTTTTTCCGATTTTGAACTCTTAAACGGCTTTAAACTGGCCATATTTTCATAAACAGACGTCTGAGAAGAGTTTATGGACCATGAACTGCTTGGTTGAAGTCCCTGCTATCATGACAGTTCAGGTGGGGCAGTTCAAAAAAGGTATGGAGGGTCATAAGAATGGTTGTCGCCATGACGCCTATAGGCGTCATTGGGGGTAAATGGGTTAACCTCATTTTCAAGGTTCATTGCTGAGTTTTAAGTTATTGTGCTTTGTCTGTTTTTCTTAAACTATAAGCAATAGGTCAACTTTATTTGTTTTAAGGAAGAATTATTAGCTGTACATGCCTGCCTGGCATGTTTCATATGACCTTGACCTCATTTTCATGGTTCATTGGTCAATAAAATTGAGAATGGAAATGGGGAATGTGTCAAAGAGACAACAACCTAACCATAGAACAGGAAACAGCAGAAGGTCACCAACAGGTTTTCAATGTAGCGAGAATGTTTAGTTTTCTTAGTTAATGTTAAGTTTCTGAGACAGTTGTAATAAAGCTTTATATTTAGGACTATCAACATAATATCAATGATAAGTAAAGAAGGCGAGACCTTTCAGTGTGTGCACTCTTGTTTGTAACCTTTACAAAAATCTCTGAAAGTACTGTGACAAGTTTGGCCACAATCATCATAAAGGTATCTAGTTAAAACACATGTTAGATAACCCTGCTTCCAAGCAACATTGCTGTCATTGCTAAAAATAGAACAATGGGGAAAAAAGCAAGTTTTGTCGATCATTATTTTTGGAACTGTTATAAATAGAGAAAATCTGAAAGGAAAAGATATGTTCAAAATAATGGGCTCTAACTATACGTCAAAATGTTAGACAAATTCTTATAGGAGTTATTGTCCATAAAAGACAAATTTTACGACTTTGTTTTTCCTGTTGCCTTTAATCATGAAAGCAATGATATTTATAGATTTATAAACCTTTTCCTGTTAAGTCTCATTATAATAGATAAATAAACACTCTTAATCACAAAAATTATCAGCTAGACAAGATCTGTTAATAAGTAAACAAATTAAACAGACTTAAGGATAAGTAATACATTATCGACAACATAGAGATTTTTGTCATGGTCTATTCTCGTCTACAATGTTGGAGGGTGTCCTTTGTTTGATACTCCCATAGACCAAGGTGAGCATGCAGGCTCGCGAGAGCCTCTATTTTGGCCTGTGCTATCTGAGAACTATAAAAGATCGACAAACACTTTTTAAAATAGCAGGCTATTTATCACATATGCAAAACTACTGTATTTACTACTAAACATATGATAAACAGCAATACAAATGTTCCATTACTCATAAAAACGGGGGGGGGGGGGGGGGGGGAATCATGTTATGAAATATTATAAATATCACAATCACAACCCGAGTGAACCAAGCAAATGAGCTGAAAGTGTAAGGTTTTCGTTCATCAAAACTTGGAAATCTTGATTTTATCTGGGACATTTATACTTAAGTTAGTATAATAGTTCCAGGTTTTATACAACTTGACGTCTTTGAACATAACTACACCACGCATGTGTCGAGGTAAATAAATCACAACTTGAGGTTTCTTCTAATGACCTAATTTGCTCTTTACTCTGGTTGTTGTCTCTTAGGCACATTTCTTGTTGACATTCTCTTTCATATTTGATTTTTTATCGCGATTCAAGCTCTCTCTTTCTCTCTCTCTCTCTCTTTATAATTAGTCTGAGCTAACTCGATAAACGGCCTAATGATGTCTTATAAGCCGATCCTACACTGGCTTGCCACGGTAGGACTTGTCCCATATTCCCATATGCATATTATATTGATATTATTTGTGATTATTTTTCAAACTTTTCTCAAAGTTTATATCGTAAATGCCATTGATCAGTTTATTACTTAATGTAATGTCCTTTTTACATTGATTCGGGAAAATTCACTTCCAATATTTGCAGCGATAAGTAGAGGAATTCTAATTAGTCGAATCAATATAACTAATAGTAACTGAATGTTCTTCAATTGTTGACATTTCAACATTAAACAAACTATCATACCTGTGTTCATAGTTCATATCTAGTTATTGATTCCAAGTTCAGTTTAGAAATGCTGCCATCGGAGTAACTTAAAATCAGGATAAAGGTGCTAATTTGTAGCATGGAGAAATGACCACCCCGACGAAAGTACAAATTGATAATATCAGTTTCACATTAATGTTGGATCCTGAAATTTCACCAGATATGAGCAAGAGCAGTTTGGACGATCTTATGATGGACAGAAGAGGGTATCTCCCGCCATTGAGAGCACCATACGATACTGATTTCAGCTACAACAACAACAGAAGTAGCTTTCAAGCAGTCGGGAACCAGCAATTTTTGGCTACAAATCCACCCGATAGAATAAATAGAAATTCCGGAGAGCGTCTGTCTTCGGAATACGTTCAAACTAGCAATGATAAATTGTTTTTTGAGGAACTTTTGAGAAGACAGCAGAGATGGGTTATGGGAATCATGGAAAGTTCTTTCAGACGAATAACAGATGACATTATGGTACGTATATCGTTTGAAAATCGACAACACTTTCAATGAGTAAAAGAAGAGCTCGTGACTTTAAGTTCATATGTGTGTAAACTCTGCAGATTATGATTGATTGATTATAGGCAAAACTACAAGGTAATTTGTGCTTGAGGCGAATGTAAAGGACAGTTAATAAATCGATAAGCAGGGTACTACGACATATACATGTATGTTATTGAGAATTCATTCAACTTGTTGCTGAAAAAGGTAGGAAAGCCAAGCCTTTTCTTTTAATAATTCTAATACATATGAGTCCCACTAGGGCTCTTGTAATGCAATTCTGATAATACATAATAAATAATTGTACTATAATATATTTCTGTATCAATTTAGTAAAATAGTGTAGTTTTAAAATGACCTTTGATAGGTAATATCATAACGCACAGTGTTCGGTTTAGTAATGGTAACGTTACACGACGTAGTTTCAACCGACTTCTGTACAAAACGTCAAAGCTTTGCACTATTTATAATACAGCTGGCATTTTGATGTTTAACTTCTTATTTGAAAAAAAAAAATAGACTGTTTATAACATGACTGATTATATATTTTTGACTAATAAACTTTCCATTCTCAATTTTATTTATTTCCTCATAATCTTAACCTATTGAAAGTTTATATTTCACATATTTGTCACTGCCCAAGCATGTCAATTGTTGCAAAATGCATATCTTCGATGATGCTCAGGATTCTGTCATCACAAGTATCTAAGTCTAAAACAGTACCAAAGCTGTTTAGTGCTTTAAGAGTTTAAATGTTATCCACCCTCCTTCAATTGTAGTTTTCAAACTACAATTAGCGAATAATTTTAGGGTCTTTTTATCCTTACTACCAACATCCCAAATATGCGTCTTTCCAGAAGATTATAATGAAAAATTGATATTGCTGTAACGTCTTACACGGCAAAATTGGCATTTTGAACACGGAACCATTGCTTTATTATATAATAATACATAAGATAGAGTTTATTAAAATCAAGTTTTATTTAATTTCGATCGAAATGATGAATTAAGACAAGTAATTATTTAATAATACGCATAATTGATTGGTTTTTATCCTACTTTGCATCAAGAAATGGTTAAATGCAACAAAGACGAATTCTGTGCTTTACGTCATATATGCATTACTGACATGTGTGGGTATACGTTTAAGTAAACTATTCTTTTATATGCCCCACCTAGGCTACGATAGTAGAGGGGAATTATCTTCTCTGGTCTGTTGGTCCGTTCGTCCATGTGTCCTGCTTCAGGTTAAAGTTTTTAGTCAAGATAGTTTTTTATGGTGTCTTCCCGATTGTCCCACTTTTTGAAATTATAGGTGAAAAGGTAGTGAAATTCTGTGGGACAATCGGATAGAGTTGTGTGGGACAATTGGGAAGTTTAATTTGTGGGACAATCGGAAATTGTTTCGATTGTGATTGATCTGTTTTATAGTGTGAATTAGGTAATTACAGGCATCCTAATCATTTTTCTTGTAAAATAAGAACAAATTATTTTTTACATATTTTATTTTACACAAATCAATATGAAATATAATCAAACATAGAATATAATGTAAAGTCATAAAATTTCAGATATCAAGCACTACTAACTTCTTCATTAATGTATTATAATGGGTTCACGTGTAGTGAAACAACACGAATCACTTACTTAATTTTTTTTTTATATACATCACGATAAGGCCGCAAGTTTCATCTCCCAAAACATCAATATAATAATAATAATCAAATTCATTTATACTCTTTTCTTCTTCTTTTCTTTAATGTATGCATTATTTTAATATTTATTTAGAATTTAAACAAAAAATGTTATTATAAATGATGGTATATGGTGTTTTATAAATAAAAGTAACATTTTAGATATATATTATATATAGATAGGAAATGTTGTATGTCATTTAATGAAAAGAACAGTTATCTGATTTTAATTTTAAAATTAATATTGACAATATGTACACGAAGAACTTGAATTTATATTATAAACAACAAAAGTTTTCAGTTTTAACAGTATTATCATGATACGAGATATATCTGTCATTTTCCGGATTTTTGATCGAAAGTGAACCCTTTCAGTATTTTTTTTTTTCGCGTGGCCGTCCGTCTGTTATTCAGTATTTGTACGAGAACACATATGAAACTTTGCTTTCGACATGTTCGACTATTTGGAATAAAACTTAACTATTCACATTTTTTTAGGGGCTCCATAAAGCAGAGGAGGTTCCCTTTGTATTGTGAATCTTTTATGATATCGGAAATTCATTACCGGCTGAATCAGCTGTTGGGTCATAGTTTTAACGTCTCCCGGCCGATCGTTCGAGAACATTATGATCAATGCCTTAGTAGTTAAACACTCCCATTCGTCGAAGCAGGGACTTTCTAATCTAAGTATATACTAGTTTAGAAAGAACCTGGACAGTGGTTGTAGTTATATACAAGTCGGTTCAGCTTTCAACAATATTGAAATTCAAGGTCCTCGAAAGTCAAAAAAATATCTTACTTTAGATGTTTTTTCAACTCACCAGTTCGATTTCTAACGAAAATATCTTTAAATACAGGTAATGATTGTTTGCGTAAAGTTGCTACCAGTATCCAGCAATACTTATGTTTCTTAAAGTAAGGAAAACGTAGGAAAACGTGTGATTTTTAGCCATATTGAGAACAAAATCCGCTGTCACAATGTATTTAATGTTAATAATTATAGGTCAAAGTACGGCCTTCAAGATTGAGCCTTGACTCACCCCAAACAGCAATCTCAGTTTGTTTTTGCATTAAAATTGCTTCCAGGTTCAAGCAATACTGATGTTTCGTAAAGGAAGTAAATCGAATGAAAACAGGTCATTTTTAGCCATTTTACTGCGAGAAAAAAATCAGCGGGGGCTGCGCCCCCTAACCCCCTCTCTTGGGAGCCTAATTCGGCGGCCCCAAACCCCTGCCTCCCCTGAATTTGAACCCTAGTTACGGCCCTGTTAGGAAGGTACAGAAACATTCCAAGAGCACAAAGATTATGTAAAAAATGTGAAGTCCTAGATGATGAATTTCATTTCTTTTTGTATTGTGACATTAACATATCTTTGCGTTCTAATCTTTTTGCTTATCTAAAAAACTATGTACCATTTTTTCAACATCTTGATGCATTCAATAAACTTATACAAATAATCTAAACCCCATCCCTGAACTTGTTTGTCATATTGGAGTCTTCATTAAACAGTCTTTAGAACTGAGGGAGTCAGACCCGTGTCAGTCAAGGTTATGATGGTGCTTTTAATATATATACATTTATGAACTCTTAATGTTCTATTATATTGTATTGTATTATATTGAATTTCATTGTATTGCATTGTATTGTATAAAATTATTGTTTGATTGTATTGCTTGACCCTTATGGGTGTAATTTTGCAATAAAGATTTAAGATTTATTTAAGAACATTTCACATCATAAAATATTGTGGGACGATCAGAACTCTAAAATTTGAAAAAGTGGGACAATCAGAACTCTAAAATTTTAAAAAGTGGGACAATCAGAACTTTAAAATTTTAAAAAGTGGGACAATCGGGAGTAAACCTTTTTGATGACGTTGAAATCTTTTACACATGTTCCCTATGGTATAATCATTCTAATTTAGATGTCAAAAATAGAGTTTTATATAGTCCATAGAAAATGAAAGTGTGAGTGTGGCATCCGTGTACTAAGGACATATCTTTCTAACTATATCTGGACATTGTTGCGTGAATTTAATTTGTATATTTCTTTTGCTAGTAGTCTCTCCTATAAAAAAAAACCAAGACATGATATAGACTATCCTCAAGAATACCCAATAGTTGGGCACATAAAAGTTTAAGAATTTAGCGTCGGATTAACCGTTAGTTGTGTTCCTTTCTAGCGAAATTTATTTAACTTATTTAAATAGTAAGTATAATGTTCAGAGTCCAAATGACGTGAATTTAAGTAACTATATATATAAGTGATCGACAAAAAATAACCTTAACTGTAAAACTATACAGATTTTACAACGGTTGTACACAATTGTTTATTAGGTCAGTTTGTTAGGATGGCAGGACCCAGTTATAATATTTGCTTAGTTTTTACCCAAAACATCATTTGGTGTTAAATCTGGTCTTACAACTTTCACTACGACCCGTGACATTTGCATAAAAAATCTGAAAAATTAAAACTTTTTCTGATAAAACATTTAAATTTTGAAAAGATGTGTTTTCGCTAACACTAAGAACACACATTTATTTAGTACTGATGCAAGAAAAAAAAATGCCCACTGAAATCATGACTGAGTGAGTACATGCATGCTTCCGTAGATTCACTGAGACAACTAATCAAAGACATACAAACTTTTCCTATACTTGGAATGAACTTTTTTTAGTATACCATCGTAAAAAAGTTGGGGGGGGGGGGGGGGGGTGCACGAGTATTGTCTTTTTTGGTCGTGTGTCTCAATGATATATTTTTTCTAAAAATTACCGAAGTATTACACTGATATGAAATGTTCTTATTTGAATTAGGAAATGGATTAATATAAGCTAACAGCTTGTTTCTGGATCCTATTAATTATTCACTTGTATTATTATGTAAATGCCTATTTGTGTACATTACTTTACCTGAATTTAATTAATAAAACATGTTTACAAATTACCCAAAACTGAACAAACAATTCGTTGAATTTAGTTAAAATTTTGCAGTCATTTTACAATAAAAAACTTATTATTAGTTATTCTAT
Organism: Mytilus galloprovincialis; assembly: GCF_965363235.1. Lineage (NCBI taxonomy): Eukaryota > Metazoa > Mollusca > Bivalvia > Mytilida > Mytilidae > Mytilus > Mytilus galloprovincialis. The sequence continues at coordinate 51,013,388 of NC_134841.1, forward strand.
ACAGTTGCTGTTAGTACTATTGCAATACTTGTACAACTGAGGTATTTTATTTGGTTAATACTGCTGCAATCCTTGTACAAGACATTTTATTTGCCTTATACTATTGCAATCCTTCTACACGACATTTTCTGATAAATAATTGATAACGTTGTAGAGTTTGTGCGTCCTTTCACGTCTAAATTTATGTGTATTTTCAGAGAACATCAAACGTCGTCAGGAGACACGATTCAGTTATCCACGACTTGAACTCATCGTACACAAAATTGGATAAATATTATGGAGCTGTGGTCCAAGATCTTACAACTCGAAGCAACAATTGCGACAAACGCATCAAAGAAATCAACGAAGATATCAAACAAAACAAAGATACTATTGAAAAATTAGTTCAACAAGCAAGCCATGATAAAAAGGAAATAGAAGATCACATACTTAAAAATAATGCAGAGGTAGATATCGATAAAAAGTGTTATAATATCATTTATTTATGTTTTCATACGCCCGTGACTAAAACCCTTGAAAACTAATCTCAGTTTAGGCCTCAACAATATGTCATGGTCCCTGGTCGCTCAATTTTCGATTTACAACGAAACGTCTGTTCCACCCATCTTTAAGTATTCACATAATTACTTTATTATATGATTCTACTGGGTAAATGCATGATGTGTTCAGCAATTAGCAATCAATTTAACAGGAAGAGGAGGAACATTTACATATTGAAATGTAACACCCCCCACTCTATTGTATGATGGCAAATAACGTGTTTTTTGTTTTTTTACGGTGTGTATTTTTTTTTTTTTTTTTATAGAAACCTAAATATGTATGGCTATGCAGTCATGAACTGTTTCGGCCCTATAATACAGGATGTGAGAATTCTCTTTTGAATGTTTTTTTTTATTTGTCGCACTTGTGCCTCTTCAGCCTTCTTTTATGTTATAAGCTTAAGAAGACTCTGGCCTTTTTTTTTTAGTCCTGTATGAATTTTAATTTCAGTTTCTTTTATATATTTCGGAGTTTGATATGACGTCCATTATCTTTGAACCAGTACACATTTTTGTTTAGGATCCAACTGAAGCATGCCTCCGGGTGCGGGATTTTCTCGCTGTGTTCAAGATCTTTGGTCGGGTTGTTGTCTCTTTGTAACATTCCCCATTTCCATTCTAAATTTTATTGCTTATGTTGAAGAACAAACAGTGCCCTGCAATAATTAAAAGATTACGTCTTCGTCGTCCTTTCGTCGCCCTTTACTCTTCACGAAGACAATCTCAGTGACCTCGTCAACCAAATTCTAAATATTATGCAGTGGCTAGCTTAACTGTACATGCACTGCTTGGTCTTTTTTCCTTTAGAAACCAAAGCTATTTGGTTGTTTTCATTTTTTTCCGTATTTCACTTGAGTTTTTTTTTTTTGAATCTTTGTAAAGCTTTTTTATGTTTAAGAGCTAATAAACTTTTGAAACTTGGACAGCAGCAATTCTTTAAGATCATGAAAAATCATCCTGAATTTTTGTTAAAAAAATGTATTTTATACTGATAAATGGTCTCACTTTTCACAGTAAACATTACTTTTAAACTAAAACCAGCAATAACAGGCGAGACATGCGCAGAATCCTTTACTAATTTATATTATTTTCACACACAGTACTTTATGAGGCTCGTGTAAGTCTGTAATGTAACTTGTACATATAGTCTGTCGAATTTTATCCATATATATGAATTGGAATAGTATTTTCAATGTCAACGTTTTCTCGAATCTCTAAAAGCAAGTAATTTATTAATAGCAAGTTTTTTTTTTATTTATCATTCAAATAAATTCAGTCAATCAAGCTCAATGAGCTTTTGACTAGTAGCATGTCTGAGATAAATCTACATTATCATCCTTAATTTTACAGTACATTTTAGAACTGAGTAAAGTTAGGACTGAAATAGAAGGATTAAGAACCAGTTACAAAAAAGATATCACGGTATCAGATGAACGACGAAGAATTGAAATGGATGATGCTAGGTCCAGAATTTCGGCATTGGATTCCTACACAAAAAATGCATTGCATACATTGAAGAACGCTGTTCAAGAGGCGCTCGGAAGAACAGAAAACAAGATAACAGATGGTATAAAGGAGGAGAGAATGGTTTGGCGTCAAAATATGGTAAACATATATTATAACAAAGGACTGAGCCAGTTTCCCATGTATTTGTCTCACCCATTAGTCAAACTGATCAGAAAGTTGTCAAACCCTCAGTCTGAAATCTTAATATAAAGGTGTTTGGAATAACATTAAAAGGATGGATATCGAACATTTTAGATAAATTTCCGTACTAGTTTAATGATTTTTACAGTGAGTGATACATATTGCTTTTTACAGACAATGTTGTAAAGTTTTCATGTTTTGGTAAAATTTCGCCTCGAAAGCAATCGTTAAACAAACTGGATTAATTTGTATTTAAGAGACCTAATATAGAATTACTTTCTACAGATTTTGGATTGACAATGTCTCTCCTATTTAGTTGTTTGTCGAGCCTGAGACATTTAGGTACATCCTAGTCAAAGTTTAGTTTTTCTAAGACATCAACAACTTTGCAAAACCGTCATAGAATTTCATAAAATTGTACAGAAGCTTTTTGTGACAAAAAGTCAGTATATCTAGAGCAACACTTGGAAATTTTCAGTTTTCCGTGTTTGAATAAAAAATTGCCAAATATTTTACAGTTAACATGTACATGCAGCTGAAGGTTAATTTTCTTCAGTCACCAATAACTTTGTCATACCTTCATGTAACTTTATGGACATATGGTATATATTATGATTTGACTCGTAAAAAGACTTTTGCAGCTACGTTACTGACAGCAGCAACTCCAGGCGTGACACATGGTTCCGCGGAACTTTTTACATCTTATTTTTATAATTACCAAAATGTTGCATATTTCTAACAAATTGCTGTGCATCCTTATAACTTCTATAATTTTGTCACCTATTGAAAATACGCAAAATATTTGTTGAAACTAATCAAACTTATGTAGACGAAACGCGCGTCTGGCGTACTAAATTATAATCCTGGTACCTTTGATAACTATTGACACCACTGGGTCGATGCCACTGCTGGCGGACGTTTCGTCCCCGAGGGTATCACCAGTCCAGTAGTCGACACTTCGGTGTTGACATGAATATCAATTATATGGTCATTTTTATAAGTTTCCTGTTTAAAAAACTTTTAATTTTTTATGACCAACTAAGGATTTTATTATCACAGGCATAGATTACCTTAGCCGTATATGACACAACTTTTTGGAATTTTGGATCCTCAATTTTCTTCTACTTTGTATTTGTTTGGCTTTATAAATATTTTGATATGAGCGTCACTGATGAGTCTTATGTAGACGAAACGCGGGTCTGGCGTACTAAATTATAATCCTGCTACCTTTGATAACTATATATAATCTGCAAGTACCGTAAATGTTAGTAAACATTGGAAGACTGTCAGAAAAGGCCATTGTGTGAAAAAAAAAAAAATACAGAAGACATTAAGTTTACCTCTATTTAAAAGATCGTCTGGTAGTTATTCAGATATCTTGATCTTCATATTATTATTACTTTTAATGCCTCTTTCTTTTCATTCACTCAATATATTTGTTGGAATTGTTCGATGCATTTTGCCATTTTCCCGCTTACTTTCATACGAAATTTGATTATAGGATTCTGTGCAGAAGCACTCCAAAGAACAAATGGAGAGACTAGACCAAAGTATAAGTATAATCGAAGACGAGGCTAAACGACTTATCGATGCTGTAGTGAAGAAGTTAGAAAGTGTTCAGGATATTGTTACTACGGAGAAGAGTACAAATGAAGAATTTAGAAAGGTAAACGTATCAATAGTATACCGACTTGCAATTTTTTAACTATACAAAAATTTAAAACATCCCATGATATTTCATCGTATTCTCTTGCTGATTTTATCACTATAAAATTTATTTCATTTAAAAGATTATTTGACATATATACAAGGGGTCTTCCGTATTTGCCTGTAATAAGTTTTGAAGTTTTGAAGTCTGGAGCTGGCATGTCAGTTAACTGCTAGTAGTCTGTTGTTATTTATGTATTATTGTCATTTTGTTTATTTTCTTTGGTTACATCTTCTGACATCAGACTCGGACTTCTCTTGAACTGAATTTTAATGTGCGTATTGTTATGCGTTTACTTTTCTACATTGGCTAGAGGTATAGGGGGAGGGTTGAGATCTCACAAACATGTTTAACCCCGCCGCATTCTTGCGCCTGTCCCAAGTCAGGAGCCCCTGGCCTTTGTTAGTCTTGTATTATTTTAATTTTAGTTTCTTGTGTACAATTTGGAAATTAGTATGGCGTTAATTATCACTGAACTAGTGTATATTTGTTTAGGGGCCAGTTGAAGGACGCCTCCGGGTCCGGGAATTTCTCGCTACATTGAAGACCTGTTGGTGACCTTCTGCTGTTGTTTTTTTCTATGGTCGGGTTGTTGTCTCTTTGGCACATTCCCCATTTCCATTCTCAATTTTATTTGATTACTTTTGCTCGAAAGTAGTGATTCAAATCAAATTCATCACTCTACATACCCGATTGTATAAATTTCAAAATCAAAACGCCATCTTTCAAAGACTTTTTGTTTAGATCTAGTATAACTTCCGTTATCATAAACGACTTCCCAAGGTATAAAGTTTCCCCTAAAGTCAGTTTGATTTTTTCTACTCCTGGAATACTGGATATAACGATTTTTACATGCTCACATCTTGCTCTAAAGTTTAGTTAGAGAAATGTTCCAATAAGACTCCTGTGTAACTGTTCGAAAACGCTTCTTATAGTTAATTCACAATATTGTAGGATTTTATCGGTCATTTCAACGATAACAGCCAATGATTGATGCAGAGGCGGATTTAATGGGTATTCTGTGGGGTCACCTTTTATGTATTCTGTGGGTCTCCTTTTATATATTCTGTGGGTCACCTTGTATGTATTTTGTGGGTCACCTTTTATGTATTTTGTGGGTCACCTTGTATGTATTCTGTGGGTCACCTATTATGTATTCTGTGGGGTCACCTTTTATATATTCTGTTGGTCACCTTGTATGTATTTTGTGGGTCACCTTTTATGTATTTTGTGGGTCACCTTGTATGTATTCTGTGGGTCACCTTTTATGTATTCTGTGAGTCACCTTGTATGTATTCTGTGGGTCACCTTTTATGTATTCTGTGGGGTCACCTTTTATGTATTATGTGGGTCACAACACATGAAAATCTCTGGATCCGCCATTACGATGTAAAGTTTATCGTCTCGACAGCATGATACGTGTTTTTTACTTCTGGCGTTATTCAGAATTGGCATACTATTCCTTCGTCTGTCTTCTTCAAAAGGGAATTGCTCATAGACTGAATATCTAAGATTTTCCCGTAATTTTTCTCCGGTGATTGCATGTATTCTGTCCCTGTCATTGTGACTCTCGAATATGACAACAATACTTCTTGGACTGCCATCTGTTTTTTATTTATATGGACTACATGGAATTGTACGTTATCCTTAATTTTTAGCACTTCATCAATGACTTTTCGTTTTAACTCTAGCTTCAGTGTTCTCTAGTTTCCTTTTTGATTTTCAACATCAGGCATGCCTTTAAAAATAAAAACTGTCCCTCATCGATCGTGTTTGAGACTAACACTCGACCACTCTCTCCTTCAATTCTTTGTTCTCCCGACTTATTTGCTGGTTTTTATTTTCGACTTTCAATTCAATTGACTCTTTCCCGCTATTTTCCATACTTGAGCTAATAGATATAAATTGACTCTTAATATCTCCAATGCCTTTGTCAGGTAAATTACAGTGACTTTTAATAAACAACATTTGATTACATTAGTCATCCAGAATGTTAATCTAAAGTTTCTTTGACCTCATTTTCATAGTAAATTAGTCAATGTTAAGTTTTTGTGTTTCAGTCTGTTTTTCAAAACTAATAGCAATAGGGCAGCTATATTTGGTGTATGGAATAACTGAATAACCGTTATGTGTATATGTCGAACTTAAGTGAAACTTCGGAGTTTAATCTGACCTTGACCTCATTGTCACCTATATTTAACAATATCCCTGATTGGTTTTGCCTCATATTTGTGGTGTTACTTCAGTTTTATTTAGAACCTGTCTACACGACATGTGACTATGTGTGACTGTTTTGTTCTGGAAAGTATTTTGCATAGTTCATACTTCTATTTGGACTATAGAGATGATACCATTAGTTACATAGTGTGCTCGTGATTGAACTGTTTTTCCCCAGCCATGTGTGATTGTTGCGAGATAAGCTATGTAATTCTGGTTACCGGAATAATAACTTTTTTTCAACATAGAAAACAGGATACCACAGCTAATGTTAGAACTGTCTCTGGAATCTGAACAAAGATAAAGGACAAAAGAGATGATTTCAGCTTCACAACTTTCCATTTCTATGTAGCAACATCCCATTAGCGCCCGTAACGGGAGGGATTGTGCTTGATCTGTCATAATTTTTCATACTAGTACATTTTATGAAGGTATGATACTAAACCCCTACTGGGAGAGTGTGCTAGATTTTCATATGACATACTAGTAATCAGTTTAATGCTGGTCTGGAACTGGCATTTCAGTAACTGCTATCTGTCCTTTACTACTTATGTATCATTATCATTTCATTTAGTTTCTTTTGTTGCCTTTCTGACATCGGACTCAGATTTCTTTTAAATCGAGTTTTCCTGAGCGTATTACACTTGTGTTTCTTTATTCGACATTGGCTAGAAGTTTAGCTGGAGGGTTGAGATCTAACATTACATGTTTCACCCGCCGCGTTTTTGCGCCTTTCCCAAGTCAGGAGACTGACGTTTGTTAGTCTTGTATCATTTCTTTTAAATGTTAGTTCTTTTGTATGTTTTGGAGTTGTATGACGTCCATTTTCACTGAACTATTACACGTTTATGTGTAAGGGTTAGTTGAAGCCCGCCTTCAGGTGCGGGATTTTCTCGCTGTGTTGACCCATTTGTGGCATTTGGCGGTTTTCTGCTCTTTGGTCGAGTTGTTGTCTCTTTTACATTCTGCATTTACACTCTTTATTTTTATTTTCTTCAATTCTATACAGTATCCAGCGCTTGTAGTCCCTACAATTATTTCCTTGATAAAACGTTGCTGGTTCAAATTGTTAAAATTTAAATCGTACCTTTTAAAATTTTACAGACGCTATCACGAGCTATTTGATTGTCATGAAATTTCTGTTTCACAGATGACGACTGATTTTTTAAATTATTGTAACCACAAGTTAGTCCTCCTTTCCTCGATTATGACCTCACCGAATGGAACTTCCCACTGAATTTGTTTTACATAAGCAACATGATGGATGCCGCACGTAGATCAGGATCAGCCTAACTGCCGAAGCTACTTCAACCATTTCCGTATTTTTTATGGTTCATGTTGCTAAGTCTAGTTTTTAATTGTTGTGATTATTAGACTGTTGTTTGTCTTTCTGTCGTTTTTTCGTTTTTGAAATGGTGTTTACAAGTTGTCTAGGATTAAGAATTAAAATACCCATCATCCACATCTCTTTCCCATTTTTCAATACTCGGAAAGATTTAAAAAAAAACCACATTCGTTATACATGTCTTTTTCAGGTTGTTAAAAATTATATGGACACCAGCAAAGTCCTGTCTGAACGGCTCACAGTGGAAGTCAACTCGTTAAAGGAAGAGTCGGGCAATAAAGTACAAGGACTAGAAACTAATATTGAATCTCTTAGATCTGTCGTTGAAGGTAGATATAGTATTGTGATGGAACAAGTAAAGAAGGAAAACGAAAGACTCGATAAACAAATACAACAGCTGTCAAGACAAGTCCAGACATTACAACAGCAAGTTGTTGGTGGTGTGGGGACGTCTGGGAGCGGATAGATTGTTACGTAAATTTTCTACTAATATACAACATGTAGTTAAGTGTTTCAAGGAAATATAACGGAGAAGAGCATGATTACAACAATTGTACAGTATTAAATTCATGTTTAGTATTATTTGATACTTATACTCTAAATGTTCATTTGGAAGTAATTTTTGTCTCGCATTGACGGAGTCAAAAAGCGGAACGTAGGTATGCTGTTTCTTGCGGCGGCGACTTTTTGACTAGATCAGTTTACATGGAACTACAAGTGATAGATCAATTATATTTGGTATGGAGTTATATGTGCATTGGCACATCTTATTTTCATAAACTACACCCATACCCCAAACTATTAACAGCCAATAACACACATCGACGATGGGATATAGTATTTTTTTATTTACCGAGAAAAAACTATGGGACATAATCAGTATAGCCCATTTGAGCACTAGATAATCACTTCGTCTGTACATTCGATAGTCTAAATCAGCAAAGCAATTTCCGAGTTGAATAATACTCGCCATACTAATGCCATGGCCTATAATTGATGTCCTTTTATGTTTTTATCGGATTACATTTATAATTGTTTAAAATTGGAATGTTTTGGTCCTCAATGCTCTTCAACTATGGATATAACTTGGTCTTCTAATTTTTTTTTCGTATCGAAAATCACTGATGAGTCTTAAGCACCTCAGTTCTTAGACTTGTCCCTTCCTTAAATTCTTCTTTATTTTTAATTTTAGCGCAAATGTTTTTTTTAAAAAGGGCAAATGTTCTATATAAAAAGCACAAATAATACACGATGTGAATTTGATACTGAAAGGTCTTGGTATCTTCCAATGAACTTTTTTTAGAAAAAGGACGCGACGTTCTTTGGCATACTCCTGGTTCATCAACTTTCTGCTCAGACACTGGTGACGTATTACAAAGTCTTACTAGCAGCTGCAAGCCTCGTGAATATGGATGATGAGTTGAGAAATGAATATCCTATATGTAGGTGAAGTTGGTGCATTGCTACTAAGGTTGGGGAGTTATAATTTCAAAATTAAAATCGTCTAATTGTAGCAAGTCTATTCAGTACTCACAAGATAACTTAAAAACATTTCTTACTGCAATTCTCATAATATATGAATGTGCATGGTAGAGGGAATCCCAGTATGTACGATTATATATTCAAAGATGGAACGTATATTTGTAATATTTTAGTTCAGTAATGGACAGTTTGAATTAGATCATTGGTTTTATTAATCGAGGTTTTCAGACGTTTTGTTTTGCCTTTTACATTCATCATTCATCATTTTACTATTTTATGTTGCATATATTGAAGTGAAAAGACAAATGATTTCATTTTGCAAGTATAATGGATAATTGTAATATTCCCAAAATGGATATTAAATCTTGTGCTAAAATGTCAGATTTGTTATTCTCACAAACAATTGTAACCACTTTTATTTTCAACATCCTTTTTCTGTTCGTGTATTATTCTTGTGAGTAGTTTGAACTGTTATCAAAATTGTACATTTATTAAATATATTTTTTTTTAAACCGGTTATATAGAGTGAATGATTTTATCGTTATCATATCATGTTCCGAACAGAGCATGAAATAATTTTAAAAAGATATTTACCATAAAGATCGATAAATTGTCACAATGATATGGAACGCATAAAATGCAAAATTAGTCGTCAATAATTATAACCCTGGTGAGTATGGTGTATCAGAGAATTATAAATAATGAACAACTGAATGTTATTATGGACATTTTATGTACTGACATATCAAGTATCATATCTATACCCCAAAAAATCTTTTATTTTTGTCGGATAAAACATTAAATGGAATGACTGTGACTACTGTGTGAAGTTGTTTCGTTTAATAAATATACAGAATGCATTGAACAAATGTTGAAAATAACTTCATTGAAGCCAAGGAACTTTTGACTAATACTTCATTGCACAATGAATATTTCGAACTACTCAATATTGGAGGCAAAGAAATGGCTGTTAAAATGACTGACACGCTACAACTGATATATATCAAAATGCAGATAAAAAATAAATTCACTGCTTTCCATTGACGCAAAGAAAATTTGTTAAGAAAGTTGTCTATCCGACCCTGAGGAAAAAAGTAAAATAAAAAAAATACCGAATTCCGAGGAAAATTCTAAATGGAAGGTCCCTAAGCAAATGGCAAAATCAAAAGGGCAAACACATCAACCAAATGGATTACAACTGTCATACTCTTGACTTGGTACATGCATTTTCAGATGTCTTACGGACGGAGCGGTTTCACCCAAGTTATGCATGTAAGATGTAAAACTAATTTTGGTTTAATGTAAAACACAAGAAAAACAGAATGAGACTTTTGCAAGGTACATTACACAAATGGAATTATTTGCATTTTATGCCGCATTCCCACAAGGCCACGGTCGTAGTGAGATCTTCATGATCGTGATAAGCGTGGCCAACTTTGAACATGTTCAAAACAATCGTGGTGCGGTCGTAACTTAATTCAGGTCGTAGAAGAAGCGTAGTGAGAGTGCAGTAAGGTCGCGATAAAGCCCCAGTCCCACTAGACCACGATCGCACTAAGCTCACCGCGATCTAGAATAAATTCAGAGATGACAATACTATTGACTTATAACATTGTCGTATCCATGAATATATCATCTTACAACAGGAAATGTCTTTTTACGTCAGTTTTGTGAAACAAATCCACTCTCGGTTAAGAACATGATACATTAGAATGATGGAATGCGAAAATAGTTTACTCTGAATATTCTAATCTCGTAATTCGAAAAATGAGAAAAGTCATGGTATCAAAATAAAGTAGAGGAATCGTATGAGCTCCGACAGGATCGAGAACGGATTCTGTGACAGGATAAACGTCTCCTGCAATGCATACATCACCATCAATGCAAATCAACTCAGTCGGTATGTCACGATTGGAAATTGGACTCAATTCCCAAAATTATTGATCAGACAACTATACTTGTATCTAATACAAAAATCACCTGTATATGAGGTATAAAGGTCCAGAACCTGCGGTACACCATCATGTACACAGCAAAGACTAGTAAAATATCTGTAATAATAACATTATCATTTTAACTGTTATTATTTAGTTTGTGCATATACAAAGGTATGTCTTAACCAGGGTGGACTCAAGTCAGTAAAAGTAGGATAATCCCTGTTTTCAGGATACACAGTAGTTGTTTTAGTCTTATACAGGGTATGTTCTTATTTCAAAAAGACGGACACTCAGCATATATCATTAACGTGTGCATGAAGTGACAACTGAATGCATTGACCACAACTAAATAATTATGTTTTAATTAAGATATGTATATATAATATAAAAATATACCTTGTTAAAGACTTCTGATCCATGTAGTTTGGCATGTTTGCTAGATCATTAAAGACCATAGACGTGATTATGAAGGATTAATGTTCTTTATAAGTATTAGTCTTTAACAAAGTATATCACTGGATGGAGCTTTTTGTCTAAGTGTATTTTGAATTGCTTTGCTTTTAGCTCAGTTCACTGTTATGCAAATGCATTCTTTGTGAAACTAAACATTTGACACGTGACAACTCAAAATGATCACATGATCTGCTGTAAGATGACCACAACTGTCAGCAATATAATGCTACTAGCAATATAATGCTAGGTGGTTTTGTAACACTTTTTATAAGCATAGACATAGAGTTTAAATGATCATTCACTTATAAGTACTGTTAATGCTAGCAAGTATATTTTTTTCCATGCATAAAATCCAATTACAGGAATGTACATATGTACCCGAAACACCTAAAGAATGTCGGCACTTTACGACCATTCTGACTGACAACGTCAATAACTCAAACATTATCAGAACAAATAGAATCAAAATACATTTTCGTGGGACACTGACATTAATGGAAACCAGCAATAGTGTATAATGCAGCTTCAGGAATATCTTACTAAATAAAATCTACAACTGTTGGCACTGATTACAAATTGGTGTCTCCTCCATGACTGTCTTGGACATAAAAACAAAATATTAAACAAAATACACTGCTATTTAAGTGTTTGGTACACGTCTGATGTCACTGTGCATCACAGTTCAACATAGAAACCCATGGGGGAACCAGAGACCTCTTCCTGTCAGAAAACACTATCAAACATGCAAACATACTATCCACACTGATCTGTGTCCACACTTGTATGGTTATAAAAATTTATTGTATTGATAGAGCAAGATCATAATATTATATATTACAAAAAGAGACAGAAAATGTTCAGTATACTAAATGTTCAATCCTCACATTGAATATATTGATCAGGTTATTCGTATTTACATTTGAATGTTTCATTTCAATAACGAATTCGAAAAAAAATATAGTCGATGCATGCGGTTTAAACTTCATTATACTTTTAGATTGTATACAAAAAGTAGACTCAAATTCTTATTATAATTAAGGCTGAGTTTATTTATGAGGCTGGTTGAAATTTATGGGCTAAATCTAATCATGTCAATATAACATAAGAAAGATTAAAATATGAACAAGAATGTGTTCATCGGCGTTTTGCATTTGCGCCAATCTGCCTTTCATTAGCGCCGATTTTTTTCTTTCAATAGGGATAGCCATTTACCAATGTCTCTCAATTTGTCTTTATACTCTGTCCCCAGCAGAACAGACTGGATTTTCCAAAACAACTACAATATATTATAAATTGCTGAAAAACATCCATAATTGTGGTATGCATTGCTTATTCAAAGTCAATATGCATATAAACCTAAGACACACAGGAAAGTTGTTTTAAGGCTGCAGAGATCGCAAATTATTTTCCACACTACTTCATAACACTTTCGCTGGTAAACTGAGGGTACGGGGCGCCGAATGGGACTCTTGTGGTTTTATACAAAATTCAATTCTGTCATAACAAAATCATTTTTGTCTTACAAAACTATGTGATACAGACTTGTTTTATGAGAACTTCAATTTTGTGGTGAAAAAGATCATTTTTGTAGACAAAATTCATTTTTGTCATGACAAAAGTCAATTTTGTCAAAAAGGTATGCAAATATAAACTTATTTGCATACAAAATTGACTTTTGTTACCTGATATGGAAATTAAAACACAAAAGTCAATTGTGTGAGACAAGATTCAATTTTGTGAGACAAAATTGACTTTTGTGAGACAAAATTTAATTTTGTAAGACAGAATTCAATTTGTGAGACAAAATTCAATTTTGTCAATTTTGTCTGTCAATTTTGTCTCACAAAAGTCAATTTTGTCTCACTAAAGTCACACTTTTGTCTCACAAAAGTCAATTTTGTGTAACAAAGTCGATTTTGTATGCAAATCTGTTCACAGAATCCAAACTAAACTAATTTGCATACAAAATTGACTTTTGTCGCCCAATTTTCAAATAAGGTAACAAAAGTCAAGTCTGTGTAACAAAAATGAATTTTGTCATAAAAAAAGTGACTTTTGTCCACTGAAAGATAACTGAACTCAATTTTGTTGAACAAAAGTCACTTTTGTCCGTACAAAATTGAATTTCGAGTACAAAACCACAAGAGTCCCATTCGGCGCCCCATAGAGGGCGTATAATAGAGATAGGTAGTTTCCATTTTACATCCGTGTATAGTACATAACTGATAAAAGTTTTTCGAACAGCATTTAAAAGCTCCATCTATAAATATTGCAGACATATCATTAAAAAGATTGAGATGTGTAGAAAAATTAAGCCATTTCTCGCGATCATTTAAACTGACCTTCCGATATGTATGGCCAGTATTTACTCACCTATGTTAAACCATCTACGGTTATTAAAACTGTAGATGCAATTAGAGGTTTCCCGATTTGCTACCGTACTGGGTGAACTATTGAAATTAATTCATATATGCCCTTAATGTCAATGTATGTTTAATGAATCCTTATATAAAGTATTTGGATGATTTTTAGCTACAACTTGGTGTAACTTTGTAGATATGTTACCTATTTATAACAAACGATATTGTGTGTACTCGATTATACTTTCAACAAACCAATGCAACGAACGGTTTGTAATTAAGATTTATTTCCCTTGAAATTGCACCGGCAAAAAAAAAGCTAAACATAAAGCACATTCATAGTTTATCTAATGTTTGCCTGTTGTACTTTGATATAAGTAAAGCATAGATACGTTGGCGATTTTCGGGGACTAGGCTTTTAGAAAACATAATAGAATAAGAGCTATTTTAACATATAAAATTGACCTCCTTGAAAAGGTATAATGTTAAAGGTAAATACAAACCTGTTCCTCTCATTTGCGCACCCGACGGTGCGAGAACTGAAAAGCCAGTCAAGGTCGTTAAGGTCGTTAGACACTTCCATCGTTATTCTCGCGTACCCATATTAAAAACAGCTAAAGCACAAATAATTTAAAGTATATTAAATATAAACACGAAATAATATCAATAATAAACAAACTTCATATAAAAATAAATAGTAAAAGGAATTCTTACCATTCTGTTGGAATATGGCAGGATATTTTAGTTATTTTCAAATTCATTATCTATAATACCAATCTTAGATTTTTCTATAATCAGGCAATTTCACGAACACAGGATCAAATAAAAGATACACTTATAAAATATTCATAGAACACAAGTGTCAGTACAATTTAATATTCTAGTCAATTAAAATCAAGAAAAGTTTTTTTCCCATTGGCAACCGAATAGTGAATACTGATTTTTCAATATATTTTAATCTACTTTCTAGAATGCATTTCTATAATATAAAAAATATATATCGAAGAATTCACTTTTCTCACTCAAATGAAATCTCAACTCCCTCATCCTCTCCGAAAAAAATAATTCTTCTACTGCAATGAAGTGGATTACTTGACAGGGCCGTAAATTGCGTGGCCTGTAAGGGGATGTAGCCTGCCGAACGGAGCGAGGCAAATTTTTTTTTTGGACCCATTTTATGCAGAAAATGATATTTTTCGGGCATTTTCCCTGTACGCAATGTACCTCCACAGAATCAACCACTTGTTAGATTTTTGCTAAATTTCATAAATAAGCGCCTTGAATATATTGAATACAGTTGTAAAGCAGAGTTAGGGGAGGGTTGGGACCCCGCTAACATGTTTAACCCCGACACACTCTGTATGTATGTGCCTGTCCCAAGTCAGGATCCTGCAATTCAGTGGTTTTGGTTTGGTGATGTGTAACATATTTGTTTTTCGTTCATTTTTTTGCACATAAATTAGGCCGGTTAGTTTTCCCGTTTGAATTGTTTTACATTTGTCATTTCGGGGCCTTTTATAATTGACCATGCGGTATGGGCTAAATGACAACGAATAACTAAGGTCTGTTTATACAAAGACTTCGTTTTAGGTAACTTATTAACAAATGAAAAAAATACCGTTAAAGTATCTATCATTTGATCAATTTCAGCATCAAAATACTTGCAAACAACATATGTAACCCCACGAAGAAATATTGTATGCAAATATTATAAATTCTAAGTTCTACCAAGCTTGTCTAGGTGACGATATTCACTCAATATAGTGTTTTAAAGATGACGTTTTACGTGAAATTCATTAAACGTATATTTTCATTAAAGTTGGTCTCCATGAAACTATGCAGCGATAATGTTCTACAAATAAAACTCAAATATTTAAATTAAGAGAAACCTCAATTGCAATCATGCAGTCAATTGAACAGCGGTATACTACTGTTGCCTTTATTTATGTCAATGCAAATTAATCATAACTTTTAGAATCGCATTGAGATGAAATTAACCAGTGACCCCGTTTCCTTGAGCTTTATTGTTACAGCTATTTCATTTCGATTATATATAAAAAGCGATAGAAGAAATTGCCAAAATAGCCATACAATACAACTGACCACATAAACCACAAACATCCTGTTTTTAAAATAAAAAAAACAAAACAAAAAAAAAAAACAGACATACAAACAAAAAACAACGTACAACAAACAACACATTATCCATATGTAATTCAATTTTGGATGTAACGTGTCTTCTGATTGGCAGAAGTTGTTTTGTTTATCAGCTCATAGACATAATTTTGTCATGTGACCGTGACGTCATCAACTTTTTTTCATGGTTTACTCCGGTTTAAAATGGAATTTAGAATTAAATTATAAGAAATGACTGTAATATTTTTTCTGTCTATTCGAAATAACATAAAAAATGTGGTGCACACTGTAAAATAACCAGCTACGCGGGTTATTCAGTGTGCACCACAATTTTGATGTTATTTCTTCATAGACAGAAAAAATATTACAGTCATTCCTTAAAAATTTGAAATTATATTGTATCTGTACATTATTCATGATGTATCTATGTGTAATCCGTTTTAAAAGAGGGACGAAAGATACCAGAGTGAGAGTCAAACTCATAGATAGTAAATAAACTGACAACGCCATGGCTAAAAATTAAAAGACAAACAGACAAATAATAGTACAGAAGACACAACATAGAAAACAAAAGACTAAGCAACAGTGACAACAATTGGTCGCTTCTTATTTAATGAACTCACACCAATGTTCAGGGACAGTTAGGTCTTAAGTAGGTCAAATAAAAATTCACATAAGATTATAAAACAGGTTTAATCATTCCAGTGGGTTTTTTTTTTTTAACTTTTAACAGTCGTATTTGACACAATATTCATACTCATACATATCTTTCTAAGGAGCCAATACTTTGCTTCTGATGAAATGCATTCTAAATATCCCAGTTTACTATTGCAACCATTTCAATATGTTCAATAATGGCGTTTTATGCGTCTCTTAAGCTGTGGATCTGAATATCTCTCGAAACTATTGATTACAAATAAAGGCAACAGTAGTATACCGCTGTTCAAATTCATAAATCCATGGACAAAAAACAAAATCGGGGTAACAAACTAAAACTAAGGGAAACGCATTAAATATAAGAGGAGAACAACGACACAACACTACAATGTAACACACACAGAAACGGACCACGCATCAACAAAATCCCACGAGAATAACAAATATAACATCATGCGGATTTCTGCTTTTGGAATGTATATAAAGTCGACTATTATTGTTTTTCTTCATGGCGCTATACCATTGTATACGCAATTTTCTGCAGTCTTGGTTGTCATTTTGTATTGTTTAAGAACGCGGTAGTATCTGAAGGATACGACCGACCCTGGTAGGAATACTGGCATTCTTGACGCGAGCGGGCTTCGAACACAACCACTGACAGACAAGTGATCATTTTAGATGAACGATCTCATACATTCGATCACCGCGGTCCCAAACATTTTAATAAATTGTGTGAAGTGAGGAGTTTTTTTCTAATGGAAATATGACTGATTCCGATATCTTAACTGTTACTTGCCCCTCATTAAACTAGCAAAACATATTGCTGTTTTGTCTATTCTTTTCCATAATTTCATGCGACAGTGATCATTCTTTCCTATAAATTCTGGAATACATAACTTTGTTATTTTTAATAATAATATATTTATATAAGAAAGTCAAAACAAAATCTACCAAATTTGAATGACGAAAAACGCCTTAAAGATATACAAAATAAATATGTTAAAAAATTGTGCCTCGAACATATGTTCCAGTGCACAACTCAAAGCATTATTGTAATACATCCATACACTTATATAATCAATTACCATATTTAATCATTTAGCTTGAATATTTTCAAGTAAAAATCTGAAAACAAATAGATATTTGGTTTGATATCTATCAGGTTGTTATAATTATTCTTAATATCAATAAACAGAAACAATTAAATGTTTGCCCAAAACATAAAATTTCCGAAATTGAGAAGCATTACTAATCTTCGAACAAGAACTTAATAGGTTCTTCTTTTTTTGTTTTGTTCACATACATATAAACTGATCAGTGGCACAAGGGAAAGGCAGTACAGTTAGTTTCCGCTTCATTTGAACTTTTGTGGATAGTTGTTTCATTGGAAATGATACCTGATCCTCATATTTTAATAATTATGCATCAAAGAAAGTTGAATAGGAAATCTGTACGGAAAAGTACATAATATGATACGGACGTCATAAATAATAAAAGTACAATGTAAAAAAAAATTACTGTATAATGTTTTGTTTCATGTGAACAGATTTTCATAGAATTAGGTTTCGTCAATGAATTTACGTGTACCTAATTTCACGGGTTTTCAGCAATATATCCTGCTCATAAATGAGGTCATACGCGCATTAGATATTTAGCAAGCTATTGACAAATCGAGAACAGTTGATATCATCTAAAGCTCTCAAAAAACCGCTACATGTGACTTTTCTAGGATTATTAGGTTTCTTTATGTTCTAAGTCAAAGAATATCATTGTAACGATTGCTATATTTACTATCTGATAACTTTTTTAACAAAATTAGTATTGTAAAGTGATCAGTTTTCATTCCTTACATGATGCAATATATTATGAATTTATTATTGCATTTAGTTTACATTTTAAATAGCGGGTATTTAAGAAATTAAAAGAAATACCTCCAGATAACTTATTCTAGCTAATGCCGTGTATTCCATCAGAAACCTTTTAACTCTAGTCTAATTAATGTCAATCATTGCAGTCGTATTGTTAAATATTTTGGAATACTGTCGTGTAATGTCGTTGAGAGGTTCGACAATCATTTGATGTGAAATTTCCAGAAACTTCACAGTATAAAACATATCCAACACAGATAAATCTCCACTATCTTGAGAATATTTAAGGTACACAGAATTGCCAATACGAAATAACTGAAAAGATCTACAATTTTTGACTATCTTGTTTAAATGATACATAGAACGTCTGCAGGATGTTAAGTCATGTAAATGATAATAGCATAAAAAACTCAGAAAATGTGCAAATGGTTTAGGATGGATAGTAAGATTATTAGTCCTCTTTGCTATTGGTTGCAGTTCAATTGGAATCATTTGTTTATTTTCACTAAATCTCAGGTCTTGTATTGTAAATGCTTTTAGAACGGTTATGAGATTTTCGTGTTTTGTCGAATTTAACATTACCTTTTGGTTCTGATTAAAACCGAGCCGCGCACCGTTCGGAGCTTCTATTTTTTCTTCGGTGCATTTCGATAAAACATGATCTTTTAGCAAAAGTGACGCCAAGTATTTTTTCTGATTGTAGAAAAAAGAGGCTAACATCAGCCACCCAGATACAGCATCTGAATGCACGCCTATCAATAGTTGACTGATGATACGTCTGTACGTGAAGTATTGTAGCTGATTATGTTGGTTGTGAAATGGAAAATTCTGTGATTCACACCTGCTCGCATACGATAGAAACAAAATAAAAACATCTCTCGATAATGAACTTCTCGAATGAAACAGAAAATATCTCAGTAGACAGAACATATTTCCGTAATTTAATGAAGCAATGGTAGTTGAAATTATTTCCATAATTTCCTGTACAATGCTGAATCTATCCAAATTTCCGGTGACGTATTTTTGATAATCACTCAAAGTTTTGGATGACGAGAAACATTTGATATCTTGGTTGTATGCATCGTTGATAAGCTTTATTAATATCGCCTTATTTTTTTCGTTAAACCGTAAATAGAACAAATTATTGTCGGGTATAAAAAAGTGAAGCAATGTTGAATATTCGATACAGTATAAAAGTCTACGTAAGCACAGCTTGAAGCAGGGTATTATATTACATGGTGTCCAGATAGATAAATCGTATTCTTCTGATATCCAAAACAAGAGCGTTTTCAGGAAATACGAACACAGTACACCCTTCAAATCTTTGTGACTTTCTATTATTTCTTTAAAAAAGATCTTTAACAACGCATAGCATAGAATTTGGGTGTGGCTGAATGAAAAGATAAGAATTTTTTCAGCTATAGAAAATGATATTCGCCATTGGAGGTTTTCAACCTTAGATTCCTTGCAGCCAATTGGAACAAATAAAACGCCACATTTGATTATTTTTTCAATGTTGTCAGCGTTAGGCCATGCTGCACGTGGTCTATGGGTCCATGGTTGTGCCTGAGATATCCACTTGTCACATTTAAGACAATGTGCAAAATCATAACGTTCACTATAGTCTGATATACAAGGACCATGAATTGTATCAAATCTTGGTGCAACTTGCCTTATCATATTTAAATTATGCTTTTTATACATTTCACTTGAAAAAAGACTCGTGGATCCTTCAAAATGTAGAAAACGTTTTAATATACCATTGTTATCTTCTATACGATTGTAATTTGTGAGTACACGGAGTTTTGAAAAACAATGTGGTGTATCTTCTGTATCCATTATCAGGTTTACCTTCCGGCCTTGTACAGCTTCATTTTCAGATTCATAAACTTCAAAACGATTATCAATTAACATTATGTCAACATCACTTCCACTCAAATTCAGCCCTTCGGCTCTACTTCCACTGCTAATTTCGGGAAAATATTTAAATGAATTACGTTTAAGTGGGTGGTTGTGGATATCGCAAATAATGAAACTCAGTCGTCTAGTCCTTACATCAACTTGTGTTCCAATTTTGTGACATAAGTATTTGTAAAACAGCAACGACTCTCTTCTACCCTCTTCCATTCTTTTTATGGATGTTAGCTCCTGAAAAAGATAAGGACAATAATGCTACTTTGTTGGATTGACATATTTTGCTTTATCTAAAAAAAAAAGTCCGATTACCGTTTTTGACCGATTGTTTCCTGAGGTAGCTACCAGTAAGCAAAAGACTAAATCTTTGCTAAACAGAAACTGTTCTCGTTTGTTGATTTATATCATATTTATGTTTCGTTTAATATTTGTACATAAATCTGGCCGGTTTTTGTTTGTTTGTGTGAGCTGAGAACAAAGTCAAATCTACCATGACCTAGGCTAAAAGCAGATGAAGGGATACTGAATTATCTTATTCTACTTTAACACCTGAATAAGCAAGAATCATTTTCTTGAATGGCACCCTCTCGTGTTGAGCAATGAAAAATCATTAATTTGAAAAGACAGCAACTAAAAATACCATAATACAAACGACGAATATGGTATTTTCCAATAAAAATAAAAGGGAATGATTTAATTTAATATGAATTATTTGAAAGACAATAATGAATTAAAAAATGCATTGTCAAAGGGATGATAGGGCAGATGTGCCCTTCTAAACAACAATTTTAACATCGACCTCGCCACGGTTGACGAAGTCTTCTCGGGGTATCAATCTGCTCAACGACCTCCCTAACTTTACATGTGTCGTATATTTTAGCGCCGACTTAAGAAGGACACATGTTTTAAGGTTTTGAATGAATAACTTTTACATTGAATAGTATAGTACATTCGATCTAACTTTCTTTACTATAACAAAAATTTGTTCGGGAACTGAAACCCCAATAAGATTATCCGAACATGAAATAAAAATATAGTTTTAACTAGTAAAACGTATGAAATCATTATAAAAACTATATCTATTTCCGTAAAGTATTCACACAAACACATTGAGACAAAATCTGATGTAATTTATGATACAGCAAAGCTCTCCATATATACCCTCATCGAAAGGTTAAACTTATATAATTTCATTCTAAACTACATTGTACTTTCCTGGTTTCTTATCCTTGACTATTTATTATTTTTCTCGTTAAACATATTTTTTCCTGGTTACATTATAACATTGAATGGAAGTTTTTTTCTTCAAATATTTTCTATTTTAACTTATTACAAGAACGTTTTCCCGTGAAACTGCAATTAATAGCGTCCTTGCTAAAATGGAACAAACATTAATTTTTCTCTATTTACACTGCACTTGCCTTATACATGCAACCTTTACAAGATTCGAAAACAAGCAATTACGTTACCAGTTGAACAGTTTGAAGAAATGAATTAAAACTGCAATTGGTAAATACTTAAGTATTGATTGGTATTGTGAAAGTGCAAAGCATAACCACTGTAAATAGTTATCAAAGGTACCAGGATTTTAATTTAATACGCCAGATACAACAGCGCAACAAACCACATACACGTACAACAAAAATGTAGCTACCACCTGGACGATCACTTACTTAACAAGGAACATAAAATAAATCACATAGTTTCGAAAGTAGGGTTCAAATTTGCTCATTACTATCAGAGACATATAATACAAAAAAATGGTGGACCAGACCTGTTCTACAAGAATAAAGAGGGGAAGCTGAATGGACCGACTTTAAATTGGTCTGTATTTGATTATTAACATCATAGCAGCACATTATATAGTATAAACAAATTGGTATAATTAGTAAAATGTATCTTTTGAATATACTTACATGCTTTAGCTGTGAAAACAATGGACATAAACGATATAAAAAAAAATCTGTAAGCGTGTCGTCTCTCTTTACAACAATGGCGGAATTTGCTCATCTTCATCCCAGGTCACATCATCATCCCAAGCACTTCCGGTAGCCAAGTGATTTCATTGGCCATGATATAGACTCTACTAGAGTTGCCAATCTCTTGTATTATATGTCTCTGTTACTATATGATGTTAGCTAAGGTAGCTACAGAAAAGAAATGTAAATTCAAAAAATATTTGCAAGTTGCTTGAAGTCTAAACATAAAATTGATTTATAATTGGTAGTATTTGTGAGAAGCCGGTTATCCTGGTACCTTTGATAACTATATATTATAATGTATAATCGTCAGATCATATGCAGACATATTTCTGAGTTGGGTTCTATTATCAACACATCAATTACAGTCCATGTTATACTATAAATGAAAACGTATTGAAGTGCTACAAGTAATTGTTTATCCGGCAATTATAAAATGTACAATGACAGGCTGTCCGATTCGTTACTGGTGATAACTTTAGAAGGATCCAGGCAGTCTTGGACATGATAAAGCAAGTAGGTAGAGAACCACTGGAACATAGGAGAGCCAGACACAGAGTTGAAATGTTCTACGAGATTTCGAACAGTGTTCTAGAAGTTCCTGTTCACCATCGTCTCCATTCCCACCACACTAGGACAAGTGGTTCAATTTCAAGCAACATCATACAGATAAAAACCGAATTTGACTTTTAAAAAATTTCATCATAGCTGCAACCATCATATTTTTGATATACCGAATTAGACTATTACAGGGTTTGTAATAAAATGAACAACACGACGGGTACCACATGTGAATCAGGATCTGCTTACCCTTCCGGAGCACCTATGAACACCCCCAGTTTTTGGTGGGGTTCCTGTTTCTCAGTCTTTAGTTTTCTATGTTGTGCCTTGTGTACTATTATTTGTCTGTTTGTCTTTCTTTGTTAACGATGACGTTTTCAGTTTATTTCTATCCATGAGTTTGTCTATCATTCTGGTATCTTTCGTCCCTGTTTGGAATATCATACCTCCAGATATTCGAGCTTCCCCGTCATTGGAACATTGTCGACAGGCTATTTCAATTGCCAACTTGTTGACACTACAACACAACTGATACAGAACATTTAACATTTTGATTTTACATACAGATTTCATTTTAACTGTACATACTTGGATGTTATCCTCAATGCTCTTCAACTTTTTACTTGTTTGGCTTTATAAATATTTTGATTTGAGCGTCACTGATGAGTCTTATGTAGACGAAACGCGCGTCTGGCGTACTAAATTATAATCCTGGTACCTTAGATAACTATTTACACCACTGGGTCGATGTCACTGCTGGTGGACGTTTCGTCCCCGAGGGTATCACCAGCCCAGTAGTTAACACTTCGGTGTTGACATGAATATCAATAATGAAGTCATTTTTATAAATTTCCTGTTTACAAAACTTTATATTTTTCGAAAAACTAAGGATTTTCTTATCCCAGGCATAGATTACCTTAGCCGTATTTGGCACAACTTTTTGGAATTTTGGATCCTCAATGCTCTTCAACTTTTTACTTGTTTGGCTTTATAAATATTTTGATTTGAGCGTCACTGATGAGTCTTATGTAGACGAAACGCTCGTCTGGCGTACTAAATTATAATCCTGGTACCTTTGATAACTATTTACACCACTGGGTCGATGCCACTGCTGGTGGACGTTTCGTCCCCTAGGGTATCACCAGCCCAGTAGTCTACACTTCGGTGTTGACATGAATATCAATAATGTAGTCATTTTTATAAATTTCCTGTTTACAAAACTTTATATTTTTCGAAAAACTAAGGATTTTCTTATCCCAGGCATAGATTACCTTAGCCGTATTTGGCACAACTTTTTGGAATTTTGGATTCTCAATGCTCATCAACTTTTTACTTGTTTGGCTTTATAAATATTTTGATTTGAGCGTCACTGATGAGTCTTATGTAGACGAAACGCGCGTCTGGCGTACTAAATTATAATCCTGGTACCTTTGATAACTATTTACACCACTGGGTCAATGCCACTGCTGGTGGACGTTTCGTCCCCGAGGGTATCACCAGCCCAGTAGTCTACACTTCGGTGTTGACATGAATATCAATAATGTAGTCATTTTTATAAATTTCCTGTTTACAAAACTTTATATTTTTCGAAAAAATAAGGATTTTCTTATCCCAGGCATAGATTACCTTAGCCGTATTTGGCACAACTTTTTGGAATTTTGGATCCTCAATGCTCTTCAACTTTTTACTTGTTTGGCTTTATAAATATTTTGATTTGAGCGTCACTGATGAGTCTTATGTAGACGAAACGCGCGTCTGGCGTACTAAATTATAATCTTGGTACCTTTGATAACTATTTAACTGTTCTTCCCGCCGGAGTTTATACACTCAAATTGAGTCCACTCCTGAACAGGAAGATAGACATAATAGAGATTGATAGATACATGAGACCATTTACGCCACTTTTTTGACATATTGTTATTTGAGACAAATTTTCTACATCATATACAGGTCATTATCAAAAAAACATGCAAAACTATGTTATTGGGTCTTTTTAAGTCACAGACATGAAAATATATCAAAATGACACTTGCACATGTTAGATATGAATGTTTTGTGATACACAATATACAGTTTACAGTATGAAATGTTATAAAAACATCCTTAATGTTTTCT
The DNA here is from genome assembly GCF_965363235.1 of Mytilus galloprovincialis. NCBI lineage: Eukaryota > Metazoa > Mollusca > Bivalvia > Mytilida > Mytilidae > Mytilus > Mytilus galloprovincialis. Next base: position 51,038,306 of record NC_134841.1, read on the forward strand.
TAAAATCTTGAAGATAGCCAGAATTAACTGTTATTTTTTACTATAAATCCTTTCAGACTTGAAATAGGAATATTATTCATATCATTTGTTATTATGATTTATCACTTTTTATTGCATTTTGATACATACAAACATTTTTTAATGATTTAGGAGGTGTATGTTGGTTTTATAATAAAAATGTTCACCAAAAGGAAATATAACATTTTTTAAGTCAATGGTGTAACCAAAGGACAAATTGGTAGGATAAGAGTTATCTTTCGCAAAATTTGTGCATTTACAACAGTTTTTCCCTTAGCAATGTTACCTGTAAGCATGTTATGCAAAAGAAAACAAACAATTATGTTGAAGATTTATTGAAAAAATCGTAAAAGTAAGTAAAGCTTATATCGTAATTGGAAATAGTGTCCTTGGTGTACCCTTTATAAAAATCATTTTTTAAAATCATTTCCTTATCTTTGAATAATGAAATATATTGATTATAGAAACATGCACCTGTAACAACATATAGAATAGGGGAATGGAGCACTTATTTCGTAACTGAATCTTAAAATACATCTTAAATCATTGGTGTTACTGTCAATGGTGAGATCATTTTGATAAAATAAAACCAGTGACCAGTTTAGTAACACCACTGACTATATCATGACAATCAGCATTGTTTTGTGTTTCATTCATGTTTAACAAGCGAAACATCATATTATTTATGAAAAACAATACTTGTTTAACAATATTTTAACAATATGATGTATTACATATACACAGTTTTCACAAACTGATGTATGCTGGTAACACCAATGACACTATTTAGTAACACTATTGACATTTTTAGTAATGGATGTTCTGTTATATAATTTGAGATTTTTTAGCCTAAGAATTATTTTTTCATCTTTTTCTTTTGCCCGGTGATCTTGGCTTTGTGTTCAGTACTTGATAAAGGTAAAATTTGAAATGTGATACTTTTGTGTCAATGGAGTTACTGAAGGGTTAGTGGTGTTGTAACAGTAAATTTTGTCCGGTAGTAAAATTTGTCCGCCAGACTTTTTTTCCTAGTTAATCAAGTCCATGTCCATGATTTTACTAGGAATATAAGTCCTAGGACAAATGTTCCTAGGAAAATAAGTCCATAGCTAGTAATATATGTCTGGTACTTGTTTTCCTAGGAAAAATTGCCCTAAGACTTGTTTTTTCTAATAGTTTTATTATATCATAAAATATATTCAAAATAGAAGAAGAAAAAATGTTAGATAAGATAAGAAATTTCCTTATTTTTTGCCAATTAAAATGAAGGACATTTCCTTTATAACCCAATTAAAACATGAATATTGAGTTTCCATTGCTTATAACATTTTCGTTTTATGATAAAAGACATGGACATTTAATAGGAATATTAATGACATGGACATGATTTCATAGGAAAATTAGTCTGGGGACATAAAATTTATTCAAAAAATTGATACACAACTCCTCAACAATATTATAACATATTACATTTATAGTTACCTTTTAAAACTAAGGGCTTGGACATTTTAACCTAGAATTATTAATGACATGGACATGATTTCCTAGGAAAATTAGTCTGGAGATAAATTTTCTTAAACAGATTGATACACAACTCTTTCGTTTTGTCTTTAACAATATTTAAACATATTACATTCATATTCACCTTTTAAAATTAAGGGCATGGACATTTTAACCGAAGACTATTAATGACATGGACATGATTCCATAGGAAAATTAGTCTGGGGACATAAATTTTATCAAAAATATAACTATGCAACTCTTTTAAACATTACTAAAACATAACATTTAAATTTCCATGGTTTAAATATAATTCAATTTATTATAGGATTTTATAGGACATGATTATCTAGGAAAATTAGTCTGGGGACATATATTACTAACATCGGACTAAATATACTAGTAAATTCTGTAACATGGACTTTTTTTATACTAGTAATATTTGTCTGCCCAGACATATTTTACCAGGACAAATTTATCACTTACAGAGTTACTATATAAAAATTAATGCGACATTATTTTTAATTTTTACTTATAAATGAAAGTGTGCTTAGGTCAGGTACAAAGGATTAGGTATACTATTATCATTTAATCTTATACAATTCACATATATTCAGTTTGAGTGTATTTTTTAGTATTTACAACGACCATAATTAGGACAGCCAACTTTTTTACGACAATGTATTCTGAAATTTATGTTTAAATAGAATGCACGGCTATTTGAATAATGTCAATAAGTCGTAATTTAAACCTAAACAACAAATTGGAACAGTTGTTTGATGTTAAACAATAATATTTAGTACCTAAATGTATGCTTTAAATTGGTAACACCATTGACACGATTCTATCAAAGGATGACCTAAAATTGTTAAAATTGAAGAAACTCTTCATTTTTCCCATTGCATATTTCTGAATATCGTTGCTACCATACTATAGAATAGCGGGACACATTTAAATGTTTTAAACAATGACATCATTTTTCAAAATATTACTTCGTCGAAATTTGCACTTTTTTTTATAATGACCCATAAATGTTTGGAAAATGGGGTATTAATTTTTGTTTACGAGACCAGCATCCAATCACTAATAACCACAAATATTGTACAAAGGCAATCAGAAGTCATACAATCTTAAACAGTTGACTAGTGTCCATACAATATGCCAGGATATATGTCGCCCCTATCTTGTTACCTTGAGTTGTTTCAAGGCAGTAACCTTTTCAGAAACCAACCATCAAACAGAAGACATTTAAAAGTCAACACATGGTATTCAATTATCAGGTAAGTTGTTTTCAACATGGATCCAAGTTGTTGAAATATTTTTGCCACTTATTCACAACTCTTTTAATGTAGTTGGGGATGTTGTCATCCATCTTGGATTTTAAAGTAGCAGAAAATAATTGGTCTAGGACCTTAATGAAATGTGCAAATTTTGAGAGTAGTATGTAATTAATGTGTAAGACTTTTCGTGTTGATATAAAAAACGATGTGTTTTATCATATTTAAGGCTGTGTTTTCTAAAGACCACAATGTTTTTGTTTGATTTTTTTTCGAGTTTGAAACAGAGGGGGAGATAACGCAGATAGTAGGGGAGACACTATATTTTCTTTTTCTCACTGAAAGCATGTTATAAGAGCTTTTTTCTTACATTTCATCTTACAAAGCTATAGTTTTCGTTTAAGAACACAAAAATCAGATTTTGCATACATATTCTCTAAAAAATCGGATAATTTTTCACAATCTGTAGCGTGAAAAAAAAATCTGGCGACTCATACTTTTTATAATATTTTGGAAAAAAAATGTGTTGAAATTGTATTTCGGCATAGTAATTAAACAACACTATACAACTCGGTTGATCTAACAATCTAGGGACCGTAATCTACAGAGGTGTGCCAATTAGGTAAACGACATTTTTGACGGAATTCCGGATAAATGGCATGCAGACGATGTTGTATGCGTGGGACAAGCATATGGATATATAGCGATGTTCCTTACTTTTGACTTACAAATGAACACGTGGCAAGGATCCTAATATGGAACAAGCATATGAAGATGCACGGCGAAGTTGAAATGGTTTTAGTCATAGATTTCAGCACTTTGTATTGTTACTAGTCTTCATAATTAGAAAACAATTGGATACAAAATCAACAAGATCAAGGAACAATGGGGTGCTAAAATATACAGAAAAGAGAATTTAGATCAAATTGAATAAAAAATTCAAAGTGACATTAAAAAATGAGTGCAGAAATGAAAATCACCCATCCAGACCTCATAATATTACGCATAATACCTGTACCAAATGAGAAATATGACAGTTGTTAACCATTCGTTTGATGTGTTTGAGCTTTTGATTTTCCCTTTTGATAACGTATTTTCCGTTTGAAATTTTCCCCTGTCAGAATTTTCTATTTTTGTTATTTTACTTTTTATGATACAAAAAGTATTAGAAAATGTAAAATACAATATGATTATATCCTCATGAAAAAGTAAAATCACAAAAATACTGAACTCCGAGGAAATTAAAAACGGAAAGTCCCTAATCAAATGGCAATATCAAAGGATAAAACACATCAAACGAATGGACAACAACTGTCATGTTCCTGACTTGGTACAGGCATTTTCAAATGTAGAAAATGGTGGATTGAACCTGGTTTTATCAGTAGCGCCAAACCTCTCACTTTTATGACAGTCGCATCAAATTCCGTTATTTTTACAACGATGCGTGAACAAAACAGACATAATCGGTAAAATAGTCAAAATAGGGTTACAATCTCAAGACAAATAAACATATACAAAAAACACAAAAAGCATCTATCAAATTAAAAAACACATTCCTTGTTTCGAGTGTTGGGCGTCAGAAAATGGAAACGTCACAAAAAAGAAATTTTGTCGTTCAATGTCTATTCAAAACATTTATAATTTCACATGGAGATTGGTGGTATGCAGGGTTATAAAATCAAAAGTTAGGTTAGAATTAATTACAGAAACAGACCGAGATTAGAAATTATCCAGCAGTTCTTTAGAATTTTTAAGAATCCATATATGGTTAATACTACTACGCGAATGGAATAATTTTGTCGCTTGTCGTTCAAAAATTTATAATAGATTGTCAGTACAAATACATAGCCGATTGCTCGCTTCTTGATAAAGTTACCCATTTGAAAATTTCTCGTTCATATTGATATACATTTTGTTTAGTCAGGGCGGCTTGGTTTTTTTATTATACGTAATGGGTTTGGCTTGTTGTTGAATGCCTTGAGGTAACCTCTTGCTGAAAGCAATCACCTAATTTAGTAAAAAGTTGATAGTTATCTCATCGGCAATCAAACATCAGATTATCATTTGTTTATTTAAAAGTCATTCGGAAAGGGCTTGAATCTTCGTAACGGTTCAAAACATAAAAAGCAAATAACAAAAAAGAAAAAGACACTCACTTTCAAAACTAAGCTTTGAATAGCTGTTTGATGTATGTCTCACAATCTTCTTCTTTTTTTTCCTTCAGAAAATGGTTTACTTTTGTTTCCAAAAACATTTTACTTAAAATCTTTACAAGAATGTTTACTTTTAGATGTGTTCTTCGTTAATGTTTTATCTTATAAACACTGTAATCATTGAATTGAAAATCCTTATTTTTTGCTTATATAAAAAAGAAGATGTGGTATGATTGGCAATGAGACAACTCTCCACAAGAGACCAAAATGACACAGAAATTAACAACTATAGGTCACCGTACGGTCTTCAACAATGAGCAAAGCCCATACCGCATAGACAGCTATAAAAGGCCCCGAAATGACAATGTAAAACAATTCAAATGAGAAAACTAACGGCCTTATTTATGTACAAAAGATGAACGAAAAACAAATATGTAACACATAAACAAACGACAACCACTGAATTACAGGTTTCCTGACTTTGGACAGGCACATACATACATAATATGGCGGGGTTAAACATGTTTGCGGGATCGCAACCCTGTCTTCATCAACATTCCTGAATTAGTTTTACAATATAAATTTAAATCATTTTCATAAAAACCTTACCAGTATATTAACAAATAGAATTGTTCTTCATCCTGTATGAACTGATGATATTTGGGTACCTTGGTAGTTCAAAGATTGTGAACACATATTTTTTGAACTTTTTTCTGAGTATAGCTAGATTATGCATCTTCAAAACACGCAATCTTAAAGTGTTTCATGACAAAGAAATAGACACAGTGAGACTATTCAAATTTACAATAAGAAAATACATAGAATATGCATACACTTATCACAAAATAAAACATCAACAACAGATCTGCGATAAATATTTTTTACGCAAAAATTCCTTACTGCGTATTGAAAACGACAAAATATTTTTTTTTTTTTAAACACATGAAATCTATATCAAATTGATTACAATTGTTAACTAGTAGTTTCTGAATATTTTTTTGAACAGTTAAAAGAACATTACAATATTAAAAAAAAACAAGGAAAAAGAAAAGGTGTCCGTAAAAGGAATGTTAAAAAGGTGTGTTTGACTTTTGAATTTTTTTTTTTTAGAGTTATCTCTCTTTGGGTATACATTGAGTCAAATACATTGAGTCAAATATCATTGTTTTATAACCACTTGTCTTTTAAAAAATATATCTAGATGGAAATCATTACTAACAAAAAGGTTAATACTAACACTAACAACTCTGTATATACCAAAGATGGCACCAAAGAGGTTTGTCTCTTGGTGTTTTTATGTAATTAGTAAATAAATAATTTTAATGATAAAAAAAAAGACTATCCCAAGAAGGAAAGGTCGGGTGTTCGAATCTCACTGCCGGCGGTGGAAAAATCAGCTCCTAACAAAAAGGTTAATACTAACACTAACAACTCTGTATATACCAAATATGGCACCAAAGAGATTTGTCTCTTGGTGTTTTTATGTAATTAGTAAATAATAATTTTGATGATAAAAAAAAAAGACTATCCCAAGAACGAAAGGACGGGTGTTCGAATCTCACTGCCGGCGGTGGAAAAATCAGCTCCTATATTAAATATAATTTATATTTCGGAGTATAGGAACTAACACACATTTGTGTTAAACCCTATCTCTTTCACACCGCTACAACTTACCGGTAAAACAAATTCTCAGATTTATTTTTTTTTGGGGGGGGAGGCATTTAGACTTGTTTCATCGCCATTTGCTGACGTACAGATGTGGTTAAGGCTCACATTATTCCCCAGATAACCAGAAGTGTGATTTACTGTGCATCAAACTTCTATCATTATCGGTTTATAGTCATGTCGACTCTAATGACATGTATTTTTTCTGTAAAAACAAAACTAACTTGAAATACGCTAAAACTTCGAAGTCATTTTTTAAAGATTTTATGGTAAAAGAGACAAAAACATCAAAAATGTCCTGATGTTTTTGGCCAAAGTTGAAATAGATGTAACAAAAAAACAGAGTGTCGAAAGTGTTGGGGTATGATAAAGTTGAAAACACTTTTGTTCAGATAAAAGAACATGTATATTTCAATGGGAAAACGACAGACTAAGGAGTTGATTCTTCCTATATTTGCGTAAAAATCATGCATTTAGCAACAAAAAATATCTCATCTGAACACATAATTTCTCAAAGAAAGCAAACTGGGTGAGATTCTTCTTCAGTTTTTTTGTTCACTTTTGAGTAGTAGACTTAAGTACTTAAATTTCAACTAATTTCATTACGATGCCAGTGGTGCAAGGGTATGCTGACTAGCCCAAGTAGGAAAGGTCGGGTGTTCGAATCTCACTGCCGGCGGTGGAAAAATCAGCTCCTACATCAAATATAATTTATATGTCGGAGTATAGGAACTAACACACATTTGTGTTAAACCCTATTTCTTTCACACCGCTACAACTTACCGGTAAAACAAATTCTCAGATTTATTTCTTTTTTTTTGGGGGGGGGGGGGGGAGGCATTTAGACTTGTTTCATCGCCATTTGCTGACGTACAGATGTGGTTAAGGCTCAAATTAATCCTCAGATAACCAGAAGTGTGATTTACTGTGCATCAAACTTCTATCATTATCAGTTTAGAGTCAAGTCGACTCTAATGACATGTATTTTTTCTGTAAAAACAAAACTAACTTGAAATACGCTAAAACTTCGAAGTCATTTTTTAAAGATTTTATGGTAAAAGAGACAAAAACATCAAAAATGTCCTGATGTTTTTGGCCAAAGTTGAAATAGATGTAACAAAAAAACAGAGTGTCGTAAGTGTTGGGGTATGATAAAGTTGAAAACACTTTTGTTCAGATAAAAGAACATGCATATTTCAATGGGAAAACGACAGACTAAGGAGTTGATTCTTCCTATATTTGCGTAAAAATCATGCATTTAGCAACAAAAAATATCTCATCTGAAGATCTCTGAACACATAATTTCTCAAAGAAAGCAAACTGGGTGAGATTCTTCTTCAGTTTTTTTGTTCACTTTTGAGTAGTAGACTTAAGTACTTAAATTTCAACTAATTTCATTACGATGCCAGTGGTGCAGGGGTATGCTGACTATCCCGAGTAGGAAAGGTCGGGTGTTCAAATCTCACTGCCGGCGGTGGAAAAATCAGCTCCTATATTAAATATAATTTATATTTCGGAGTATAGGAACTCTTTCACACCGCTTCAACTTACCGGTAAAACAAATTCTCAGATTTTTTTTTTTTTGGGGGGGAGGCATTTAGACTTGTTTCATCGCCATTTGCTGACGTACAGATGTGGTTAAGGCTCAAATTAATCCCCAGATAACCAGAAGTGTGATTTACTGTGCATCAAACTTCTATCATTATCGGTTTATAGTCATGTCGACTCTAATGACATGTATTTTTTCTGTAAAAACCATTTATTTTTTTTTTCGAATTTTAAAGAATATTTCCAAAAAGAAGGGCTTAGAAAACTGTTCTTTTTAGAGGAACTATGACTTTTTTTTAAATAATTGTGCAGTGAGTTTTGAAAAATCGTATGAAATTAATACTTCTGATTTGTACACTAGTGAATCACTAGTCAAAAATGTAATTTTTAGTGTACCAGCGCAAACACAAACTTGAAATACGCTAAAAAAAGTTGTCGAAATCCGGATCTGGTGTACAAATAATATTAACACCTTATGTTTGTGGCATAACATCGTGGCCACAAGTTAATTGTTTTCTGTTGAGTATTAAATTTATATTAAGATCCATTTTGTTACATCTTGAGATCAATTGTATTTGGCAATCGCCAATGGCAGTTAGCAGGGTTAAAGAACATCAGTTGTTCGACCTGTTAGTCAAATGCGTTTTGTTTAAATATACTTTATTTTTGGTCTTTTGGAAAATGTTGTTTGTGTTGTTAACTTTTTAGACCCTTCCACAACGAAATTTGTTTTACATGCACACGTATAAAAATTGCGGTTTTTATCCAACGCAATCATTGGTTTGAACGTAGTTTTCAATTTAGACTTGTGTATATATATATATATTATATTCTTTTATATGTTATCTCATCCGAAATTTTTAATTTTATGCATTTTTAATGCATCTTTATGTTTATTTATATTTTCTTTTATTTTCTCTGTAACCTTTGTACTTGCATGGTTTTATGAGAATAAACTATCATATTATATCAGATCTGCACACACTTTTAAGAATCGTGTAGCCAGGTGTTCTCGTCTATGACCGAGTAGAGACCGAAGAGTGGTAGAATGTGGTCGCGAAGGGATCGGGTATTGGCCGAGTTGGTCTGGGATAAAATGAATATAGAAGTCGTATTTATCTAGAAGTGATCGGGCATTGGCCGAGCTTGTATGGAAATCATCGGACATTAGTCGAGCAAAGGACGGAATGGTCGAGTACTGATCGATATTTTTTTTTTGTATTCCGACCAAACTCGCTCATTACACGATCCTTTCCCGATCAATTCGACCGCTACTCGACGAATTCTCGATCTCTTCTCGAGTGACTTGCGTCTCAATCCTTACTCATATGTTTTTGACATGTCAATAACTCTCGGGTTGAAAGTCAGATCGATGACGAGCAAAGTAGACTATCCCGAAAATTCTTGTCGATTGAGTCAGACCAGTCTCCCGATCACGTAATTTGTGTCTTGATCGGGCTTGATCGAGTTGATCTGATCGGCAGTGTGAACCTAGCTTTAGTAATCACAAGCCTTTCAGTGGAATAAGAAAATCAATAAAAAAAAATACATCAATGATCGCAGTTATTGAAAGCGAACTAAAAATACTTTTTTGTGCTTTAATACTTTAGTGTAAACAATATTCTATTATGAAATTATATGCATCCTGTACAATATAAATCCACATTATTGCAAAAAGGATTCAGAAACAGACAGCAAGTGTTTACATATACCTTCTTGCACTTGGGATGTTTCAGAGGTGACAATACTATTGACTTATAACATTGTCGTATCCATGAATATATCATCTTACAACAGGAAATGTCTTTTTACATCAGTTTTGTGAAACCAATTCATTCTCGGTTAAGAACATGATACATTAGAATGATGGAAGGCGACAATAGTTTACCCTGAATATTCTAATATCGTAATTAGAAAAATGAGAAAAGTCATGGTATCAAAATAAAGTAGGGGAATCGTATGAGCTCCGACATGATCGAGAACGGATTCTGTGACAGGATAAACGTCTCCTGCAATGCATACATCGCCATCAATGCAAATCAACTCAGTCGGGGTCTCAAGATTGGAAATTGGACTCAATTCCCAAAATTATTGATCAGACAACTATACTTGTATCTAATACAAAACTCACCTGTATATGAGGTATAAAGGTCCAGAACCTGCGGTACACCATCATGTACACAGCATAGACTAGTAAAATATCTGTAATAATAACATTATCATTTTAACTGTTATTATTCAGTTTGTGCATATACAAAGGTATGTCTTAACCAGGGTGGGTTCAAGTCAGTAAAAGTAGGATAATCCCTGTTTTCAGGATACACAGTGGGTTTTTTTTTAGTGTTATACAGGGTATGTTCTTATTTCAAAAAGACGGACACTCAGCATATATCATTAACGTGTGCAAGAAGTTACAACTGAATGCTTTGACCACAACTAAATAATTATTTTTAATTAAGATATGTATATATAATATAAAAATATACTGTAACCACCAACTTATTTTCGCGGATACTTTATTTCGCGTTTTACCCTTTCTTGACCACTTCTCGGCTATTTAATTTCGCAATTTTCTGATTACTTGATGAAGTTTAATAAGGAAAGATAAAAATTTTAGCATATTCGCGACGATTTATATTCGCGTTATTTTTCTACTCGCGAAATTCGCGAAAATAAGATGGTTTACAGTATCTGTTAAGGACTTCTGATCCATGTAGTTTGGCATGTTTGCTAGATCATTAAAGACCATAGACGTGATTATGAAGGATTAATGTTCTTTATAAGTATTAGTCTTTAACAAAGTATATCAGTGGATGGAGCCTTTTTGTCTAAGTGTATTTTGAATTGCTTTGCTTTTACCTCAGTTCATTGTTATGCAAATGCATTCTTTGTGAATAAAAATTGACACACAACTCAAAATAGCACATGATCTGCTGTAAAATGACCACAACTGTCAGCAATATACTACTACTAGCAATATAATGATAGGTGGTTTTGTAACACTTTTTATAAGCATAGACATAGAGTTTAAATGATCATTCACTTATAAGTACTGTTAATGCTAGCAAGTATATTTTTTCCATGCATAACATTCAATTACACGAATGTACATATATCCGAAACACCTAAAGAATGTCGGCACTTTACGACCATTCTGACTGACAACGTCAATAAATCAAACATTATCAGAACAAATAGAATCAAAATACGTTTTCGTGGGACACTGACATTAATGGAAACCAGCAATAGTGTATATTGCAGCTTCAGGAATATCTTACTAAATAAAATCTACAACTGTTGGCACTGATTACAAATTGGTGTCTCCTCCATGACTGTCTTGGACATTAAAACAAAATATTAAACAAAATACACTGCTACTTAAGTGTTTGGTACAGGTCTGATGTCACTGTGCATCACAGAACAACATAGAAACCCATGGGGGAACCAGAGACCTCTTTCTGTTAGAAAACACTATCAAACATCTAAACATACTATTCACTCTGATCTGTGTCCACATTTGTTATAGTTTCTTAGGAGACGATATTAAGAATTGAACGATGGACAGTCAGTGCGTGAATGCTTCTTACTACCTGATTGGAAGATATTACGAGACGTGAATAATCAAAGTTTATTGATTGGTTAGGACAATCCAAACCTAGTAAATGTCCTTCAATCCCGTAGAGTATCGGATTTGTCCTCTTTATTTTAGCAATTAGATTTTGCCTGGTCATTAATCATGCATATTCAGGAAATTGGTACACAGGTAACTTTTATCTATAAATAGCCGAATCTTCTGGAGTTTCGTAAACAACAACGTTAAACGATAATATATACTACTTCATAACGTGTGACCTCACGTATGTGGTAAAATTTGCTGATTGATGCACGTGGCTATTCTAGTAAATGAATTAAAATTTGCTGATTGATGCACGTGGCTATTCTAGTAAATGAATTAATCTACAAAGCCAGAGCACTTTCCATTTTCACCAGCTAAGAGACGACTAGCCCTTTTTGAAAGGCTAATACTTGTATGGTTATAAAAATTGATTGCATCGATAGAGCTAGACTGGTTCTCGATCGCAATATTAAGTAAGAGAGTATGCTAATAGCTAATACCTGGAACGTAGTCCCGGGAACCAGGATACGATAGAGCAAGATCATAATATTATCAGGGCCGTAACTACCTATGAGGCAGCGGAGGCAACTGCCCTGAATTTTCTACACCAAATTTTTTTTTTGAAGTTAAAAAATAAAATATTGACAATATGTGTACACGAAGAACTTGAATTTATATTATAAACAACACAAGTTAACAGTTTTAACAGTGTTATCATGATACGTGATATGTCTGTCATTTTTGGGATTTTTGATCTAAAGTAAACCGTTTCAGTGTTTGTTTTATTTTTTTTCGTGTGGCCGTCCGTTTGTTATTCAGTATTGAGGGGGTCAGTATTCATATGAGAACACATATGAAAATTTGATTTCTATAATTTTGAATAAAAACTTAACTATTCACATCTATTTGGGGGCTCAATTATTTAAGCAGAGGAAGTTCCTTTTGTATTGTGAATCTTTTAAGATATCGGGAATTCGTTACCGGCTGAATCAGCTGTTGGATCGTTTTTTTTAAAGTTTTCCGATCCGGGGGGGGGGGGGGGGGGGGCTGCGCCCCTATCAAAGGGCCTCAATCGGTGGCCCCTAAACCCCTGCCTCCCCTGCATTCGAACCCTAGTTACGGCCCTGATTATATATTACAAAACGAGACAGAAAATGTTCAGTATTCTAAATATTCAATCCTCACATTAAACATATTGATCAGGTTATTCGTATTTACATTTGAATGTCTCATTTCAATAACGAATTCGAAAAAAAATATAGTCGATGCATGCGATTTAAACTTCATTATACTTTTAGATTGTAATAACAAAAAGTAGACTTAATTCTTGTTATAATTAAGGCTGACTTTATTCATTAGAGCTGTGTGGCACCGTTAAAGTCTGTGGACTTTAGCGGTGTTGTGGACTTTAGAGGAATTGTGGACTTTAACGGTGCCACAGAGCTGGTTGAAATTAATGGGTTAAATCTAATCATGTCAATATAACATAAGAAAGATGATATTTCTGTGAATGAAATATGAACAAGAATGTGTCCATCGGCGTTTTCAAGCGGCATTTGCGCCGATCTGCATTTCATTAGCGCCGATTTTTTCTTTCAATAGGGATAGCCATTTACCAATGTCGCTCAATTTGTCTTTATACTCTGTCCCCAGCTGAACAGACTGGATTTTCCAAAACAACTACAATATATTATAAATCGTTGAAAAACATCCATAATTGTGGTATGCATTGCTTATTCAAAGTCAATATGCATATAAACCTTAGACACAAATGAAAGTTGTTTTAGGTTGCACTTTGTAAATACAGCTGTTTCTGACAACACGCCTCTTTTGGGGAGAAATAGAATATTCATAGAAAATTAATTTTGTTTACATACTGGTTCCCAGTTATGCTCTCTGTGTTCCATATCGCAGAGACAGAACTGGGGAATGTTACCAGTAAATAAACACGTGCATATTGTTTACATTGAAATCTGTGGTAACCTTTCATTCGAGGTAGGGGTAGTTAAGAAAATTAGTGTAAGTTTCAACTCTGAGAAGTTCGGGGCATATAAACGTTGAAAATATGCCGCACAGCCCTATATTTTGACCTTTGAAAAAAATTGTGGTGCAAATGAACTTTCAATTCTAGGATAAGATTTTTTTCAAAACTTCATAGTAAAAGTGGTACAGTTTTAGCCGTAAAAGGAGTTCCTATGGGAAATTGCATTGTCAATATTTACAGAAATGCAACCTTTAAGGCTGCAGAGATCGCAAATTATTTTTCCACATTACTTCATAACACTGTTCATCTTTCACTGGTAAACTGAGGGCGTACAATAAATATACGTAGTTTCCATTTTACATCCGTGTATAGTATATAACTGATAAAAGTTTTTCGAACAGCATTTAAAAGCTCCATCTATAAATATTGCAGACATATCATTGAAAAGATTGAGATGTGTAGAAAAAAATGAGAATACCTTTCTCGCGATTATTTGAACTGACCTTCCGATATGTATGGCCAGTATTTACTCACCTATGTTAAACTGTAAATAAACTCATCATAGATACTAGGACTAAATTTTATATATACGCCAGACGCGCGTTTCGTCTACAAAAGACTCATCAGTGACGCTCAATGCAATTAGGACCCAATACAAAATCAGCGCAAATAAAAGAATGAAAATTTAAAAAATCGACGCAAATGTCATACGCCCGTGTCCATAGTACACGAATGCCCCACTGGCACTTTCATTGGCCGTGAAATTGGGGGGGGGGGATAATTTGACATTAAATTTAGAAAGATCATATCAGGGGGACATGTGCATTAGTTTCAAGTTAATTGAACTTCAACTTCATCAAAAACTACCTTGACCAAAACCGAACCAAAAACTTCAACCTCTACTCGCACTTTCATTTTCTATGTGTAGCGTGAAATTGGTGTCTACACTCTAATTTGGCATTGAAATTAAAAAGATCATAAAATAGGGAGCATATGTACTAAGTTTCAAGTTGATTTGACTTCAACTTCATAAAAAATACCTTGACAAAAAACTTGGTATAGAGCGTTGGGCAGGAGGCTAAGCAATCGGTGCTGTAGTGTATGGAACGTAAAATAGAGATACGCAGTTTCCATTTTTACATCCGTGTACAGTATATACAGCTAGGCATCGGATTTAATGTCCCCATTCTGACAAGACTTGACTGCGTATTTATACATCATGCACAGCCAAACGGACGACCAACATTGGCAAGTCGGGTGAAGACAAAGTGGAAAGCTAGTTGAAAACTAACAACAACTAATTAAAAAACTCATGTGTCTAAGTTGAGGTTCATTCAAGTTTTTGATGATAGAAGTGAAATGATCTGAACCAAAGTTTTAGTTTTTGGTTTCTATATAAGGTAAAATCGTAAAAACATTCAATTCTATCCAATATTCCGTTCACTAAGGACCACTAAGGACGAGAGACTAGTGCACACATGACATTCGTCTACAGATAATGTTGTTTATTAATTTTTTTAATTAAAAAAAACCGAAATATTTGTGAAAAAAATAATGTGTAGGCACGTGCCTAAAGTGCCTAACGGCAGCTACGCCCTGGGTCAGGTAACATGTACAATTGACAATTTTGTCGCCATATACTTCAACATCTTCTTATCAAAAGAGATTTCCGCTGTTTTTCTTTTTAAATTGCTGAGTACCTACTCGACCGATTTTTATAAAATAAATAGAATAAGATAAATAGAATAGATATTTCAAAATTTATCATTTATAAGGCAATTTTTTTCGTAAGGATCGTTCTTATTTTTTTTTTATCTGTGTTGAAGTGAAAACAATTGCAAATGTTTCAAATCTATTTTGGATAGAATGCATAGCAAACTTTAAACAAAAATCTTGCTGCAGGAGGTACAAACGAGAAAATAGAAATTAGCCAGTAAAATTTGTTTGACAAATTAAACATAAACAGTTACATTGTATGGTGTTTATTTCATAAAAATCGGTAATATAATAATTTTGGCATATTTCTTTATATAACGATTTTAGTAGAAATGATTTTTTTTAGATTGAACTCACTTTTGTTTAATATATCTGTATGTGTCTGTGCGAGATTTGAAATGCTTTTTCTCATATATTTTTTAGCACTGATACTGATGGTTTTATTTTACAAAAGGTCTTTGTAAACTTTTTTGAAATATATATGCCCCTATGGGGACCTAATTTGGAAAATAAAATTTATCTTATCTTATAAAAGTACATGTATAACGTGACGGTACCCAAATTGCACCCATTTTGACAGTTTTTTTATGATCACGATAAAAATTTCCATTTTGTGTTTATTTTGTAGCCGTATCCTTCTTTATTATATATAGGTACAACATACAGTATTTTACATAACATTGTGAAATAAACTATTGAAATAGTCATACAGGTATTATTTGTTAAATAAAAAAGTATTTGAGAGTTGCTACTCCAGAGATGTGCCAAACTTTATTTATTTGTTTACTTTTTTTCTCACTTGATTTTATAATATTTTGCTGAAAATGTATAAATATAAAAATTTGATTAAACATGTGAACATTTAACGGACTTCGTTACTAGTATATAGACAGTAGTGAGCTTATAAATATGGTGAAATATGTAATAGCTAGTTCCCTATAATAATGTTACTGACGGGCAAAATGAATTAGATCCCGGATACATAGATCCAAAATACACAGAACAAAGACCCGTTAGGCTACACTTAAAAATATTTTGGTTTTCCAAAACAATATCCAGAGGTTGAGACAGTGGGTAGGCATTTTTACAAAAAGCAAGTATAGGAAACTGTAAGGACTTCAACAATGAGAAAAAACAATACCGTATAGTTAGATGATAAAAGTACGGTCCAGTGGCGGATAAAAAACTTTTCATTTAGGGAGGGGGTCATGATTCAGTGATTCCCTATATAATCAACCAAATTTTTCCCACAAAAGGGGTGGTCCAGGCACCCCCTGGATCCGCCTATGGGACCCAACATGAAAAATATTAAGAAACCATTATTATAGCAAACCAATTTACGAAAAAGAAATACGACTAATATGAAGCAATGACTTC
This sequence comes from Mytilus galloprovincialis, assembly GCF_965363235.1. Taxonomy (NCBI): domain Eukaryota; kingdom Metazoa; phylum Mollusca; class Bivalvia; order Mytilida; family Mytilidae; genus Mytilus; species Mytilus galloprovincialis. The sequence continues at coordinate 51,055,160 of NC_134841.1, forward strand.
ACATACGGCAAAATTGCGGGTACTTTATTCATTAGCTAAATCACGTGACCTATTCTAAATCCGCCCCTTTGTGCGAGTTATCTCCCTTTTTTACTAAAAAAAACAAACTCGCATGCCAAACACACGTAAAAGGAAAATGATTTCAATCGACTTGCCGACGGAAACTTTAGTGGCACTGACCGTACAGCGACAGAGACAGTCGGAAGGAGAGAAGTCTTACCTGAAACATATGATGTCGAGCGGATAAGTGCATGCCGCAAGCTGAAAAGGGTATGTTTTTCTGCCAGGTTCTGATATTATGACCTTGAGTGAGTCTGACTTAAAATTAACCCATTGTTGTTAACAGAGGTTTTTAACTACCAGCCTATCGTAATAAGTTGAGACCGCGTCGTTTCATTCTCTCTTTTTTTTTACAAGGAATGATGTCAGATGATGATGATGGATGGTTATTTTATTACGTCCAGCGACACACATTTTAATATGTATATATTCAGGACAAGAACAGGTTAATATCAAAGATTATTAAAGATAGGCTCTTGACTTTGGACAGGCACATAAAGATAAGTGTGGCCGATTTTAACATGCGAGTGTTCAACTTCACTTCTTTTTTTTTTTTTTTTTTTTATCTGGGACAGTTGTTTCCCTAAAAGTTGTTAGAATAAGACCTGAATGGGTTAACTGAAGGACATTGGTTATGCATTTTGAACATCTGGATAGAGGGGCTGGATTTCATTTTTTTACTGAAAATCCAGGAGGGTGAGGAGTGAGTACTTATGACGTCATACAAGGCTATTTTTTTTTTTGGGGGGGGGGGAGCTTGATAGTAAAACAGCTGTAAATTTTGCCACATGATGTCTAGCATGAAATTGGTTGGAGTGGACAAACCTCTTGAGAAACCAAGAAAAGCGTAATCAATAATCTTATATTATAGTTTTCAAGCCGGATTGAAGTCAGTCAGTCACTTCTAAAAAAGAGGGTGTTCTAACTTGTAGTTTTTCTTCTCATTGACTGGCATCGATAGCAATTATACAGACGCAATCTCACCATACGTGACTCAAACAAATCAACTAGCCTACATTTCACAAATTAAAAAAATTAGAAATTCATGTAAAGAATGAAGAATATACGTCAACAAATTAAGAAATTGTGTTGAGGCGTCCTTCCGGCTATGCTGGATGTTAATGTAAACAGTCAAGCTCAGCTATTTGTAGCATTTCACTCTTCCATGGTGACATTGTATTTCGGAAGGCAACATGTTTTTAAAATTTCAACGACTTTTATTTAAAACGGCCCTATTACATAAAAAAAAATAATGGAGATTGAAGAAGTTCTTACTGAAGTCACATAAAAAAAATCGGTCTTTACGAGCTCTTAATTTTTGATAGATTAAAACTCCAACTAGTGTTAGTCCCGTTAATAAACGTAAAATATTAGGTCCAATCCACCATTCCCGGTACGATACTAGATCCAAAATACACAGAACCGATAAAATCGATAACCTATCTACAGTATTCATTCTTAATTCAAATAATGCGTGAAATATTTAGCACGGGACGTTATGTCTCCTGTGTGTGTGTCTTAAGTGAAGCTCGAAACCTAAAATTTATTAAAAAAAAGCTCTGATAACCAGAGAAGGAGAGAATGAAGAGCTTTTAAAATACCAGACTGACTTGAAAAAAAGAAGCCAATTCTGCCCATAGCCCGCCGTGCAAAAAAAAAATCACTTCTGAAGAACAACGTCTCTATGGACGTTTAATATAAAGAAAATAGTAAATTGGTCATATATGTAATTCATGTTTTTCTATGCTTTACATGTATTTTTCATATGTTATATTATTATTCATCATCATATCACACTGATGCTAGATGCATGACTAATTCAAAATCAAGCACACCTTTTTACCTGCATGCTTTCTAGTTACCGCCAAAAAATCCCTGCTTACCTGTAATATATTTGTATTCAGTCGTTGGATGTGTTGCGCCATATTATATATATATTTACAGAAAGGTAAGTTAGTAAATCGATAGTTTATTATAGTGTCATAATCTAATATACATCATCATATACAATATAAAAATAGAACCATATTAGATACGTAACGGAGGCCTTTCGGACAGATGAGACATTTTCATCCTTTTGAAAAAAAATATATGTAGGACTCTAAAGTGCGAAAGTACTCTAAAGTGCGATGGCTTCGCTTAGTAAGATGGTCTACGGCTACGCTAAAGTGCGATGGTGTCGGACACTAAAGTCATTGGATGATCCAGGAGGGGGTCCAGAGGTTGGAACCCCCCTTTTTTTGACGATCAATGCATTTGAATGGGGACATGTGGTTGGAACACCCCTCCCCCTTTATCATGTGTTAGGATCCCTCTTTTTAAAATAGCTTGATCCGCCCCTGAAAGTGCGATGGTTGTTTGCTTTTTAAGTCCGATCATCGGATATGACACGCTAACTTCCGATGGCGAAACGCGGATGTGGTTCAGGCAATGGTTTTCTTTTATTGCTATTAAGTTCCTATTACATTTTTGTTTGTTTCATTTATATATCAAGTCGTAGTCTTTCTCTTTTGAATTGTTTTACACTGATCATTATATAACCCTATATGCTGCATGGACGGTGACATCCGATTAGTCTGACAACCAATTACTCCGACAGCCCACTATTCCGACAGCCCATTACTCCGACAGCCCACTATTCCGAATTGGAAAGTAACACTAGCTGGTAAAATGGCTTTATAAAACATATCTAATTGACATTCAACATTTTTTTTTAAATAAACTATACACTGCTATTTGTTCCCTGGTCTCTTAAATATTTTTTTTATTAAAACTACCCAATTGTAGCAAAAAATACAAGATACTTGTTGTTTTTGACAATTTCTATTTCTCTATTACAAAATTATTATTTTTCTGAAAGTCTACCTCGAGAAAATATAAGAATTTTCGTCCGTTTTTTCAATACAAGTGTGGACACAGATCAGTGTGGATAGTATGTTTGGATGTTTGACAGTGTTTAATGACAAAAGGAGTTCTGTTTTCCCCATAGGGTTAAATATAAAACTGTGTTGACAGCTAACCTGAGCCAAACATTAACCATTAGCAGTATTGTTAATTCAATATTTAGTTTCTTTTCAAGAGTGTCATGGAGGAGAAATTATTTACTGCATTTATTAGATTAATATAATCCCCAAGGGCGACTGGGGAAACGAAATTTGGTCACTTGGTCTTCTCCCTACCGGAAGTAAAACGCTTGCCGAAGTGGGGCGTCCGTTTGGCTGTGTGGGATGTATCAAGTTCGCAGTCACGTCCGGTCAGATTTGGGACGTTAAATCCGATGCCTCGTGTTAAAAGAATGTCACGCTCTTTGCACGTTAAGAACCCTTGCAAAAACTAACTCTTTGAGGGGTCCGTAGGCGGCCTGTTGCAAGGCAAAGTTTCTGTTCTATCCTATATACACTCATTTTCCAGTGGCCGTCCAGATTTCCACGACCATAATCCCGAATGGCCTCTATTATAACAAGACATATATACCTATTGTATCTATTGTTAATTTGTTCTCGTCCTGAACATGCATGAAATGTTTGCCACTGGACATTAAGTAACCATTAATCAATCAATCAATTGATTATGATAAATAATGTACCACATCTTTGATTTTGAATAGCATGGAGAGGAAAACACAAGTGGATATAGAAAAATGTGGTAAGAGTGTCAATGAGACAACTCTCCATCCAAGTCACTGACAATTTATAAAAGTCAACAATTAAAGGTCAAGGTACGACCTTCAACAAGGAGCCTAGGCTCACACCGAACAGCAAAATATAAGGGGCCCCAAAAATTACTAGTGTAAAACCATTCAAACTAGAAAACTAACGGTCTAGTTTATATTAAAAAAAAGTTCATTTCTGCATGATTTTTGTTTTTTTTTTCAATACAAGTGTGGACACAGATCAATGTGGATAGTATGTTTGATCGTGTTTTCAGACAAAAGGAGTTCTGTTTTTGCCCAAAGGGTTCTATATTAAACTGTGTTTCTTAACAGCTAACCTAAGCCAAACATTAACCATAAGAAGTATTGTTTATTCAATATTTAGTTTATTTCAAGATTGTCATAGAGGAGACATAATTGCATTTATTTGATTATGATAAATTAGTTTCCACATCTTTTATTTTGAATTGCGTGCGGAGGAAAACATAAGGTTCATTTCTGCATGATTTTTGTTTTTTCAATACAAGTGTGGACACAGATCAGTGTGGATAGTATGTTTTGATGTTCGTCAGTGTAATCTGACAAAAGGAGTTCTGTTTTTCCCATAGGGTTCTTTATTTAGCTGTGTTGATTGACAGCTAACCTGAGCCAAACATTTACTATAAGCAGTATTTTTTATTCAATATTTAGTTATTTACAAGATTATCATGGAGACATTAATTGCATTTATTTGATTACCAAATGATTATGATAAATCTATTTCCAGCAAAATATACACCAAGATACTAGTTGTCGTTGACAATTTCTATTTCTTTATTACAAAAATAACATTTTGTCTTTTTCTGAAAAACTTCCTCGAGAAAATATAAGAGTTTAAATCTGTGTCCACACTTGTTTTTGAAAAAGTTTTTTTTTCAATACAAGTGTGGACACAGATCAGTGTGGATAGTATGTTTTGATGTTCGTCAGTGTAATCTGATAAAAGGAGTTCTGTTTTTCTCGTAGGATTCTATATTGAACTTTGTTGCTTGACAGCTAACCCGAGCCAAACATTAACTATAAGCAGTATTGTTTATTCAATATTTAGTTTATTTTCAAGACTGTTATGGAGGAGACATTGATTGCATTTATTTGATTATGATAACCCCCAAGGGTGACTAAGGAAACGAAATATGGTCACTTGGCCTCTCCCGACAAGCAGTAAAACGCTTGCCGAAGTGGGGCGTCCGTTTGGCTGTGTGGGATGTATCAAGTTCGCAGTCAAGTCCGGTTAGAATGAGGACGTTAAATCCAATCCCCCGTGTTAAGAGAGTGCCACACTCTTTGAACATTAAGAACCCTTGTAAAAACTCTTTGAGGGGTCCGTAGTCGGCCTGTTGCAAGGCAAAATTTCTGTCCCTATCCAGTATACCCTCATTTTCCAGTGGCAGTCCAAATTTCCCCGACCATAATCCCGAATGGCCTCCGTTATGGTAAGATCTATTGTATGTATTGTTAATTTGTTCTCGTCCTGAACATGCATGAAATATTTGCCACTGAACATATAGCAAATATCAACCAATCAATCAATTCATTATGATAAATTATGTACCACATCTTTGATTTTGAATAGCATGGAAAACATGAGAAGATATAGGAAGATGTGGTAAGAGTGCCAATGACACAACTCTCCGTCCAAGTCACAATTTATAAAAGTAAACCATTTAAGGTCAATATACAGCCTTCAACAAGGAGCCTAGGCTCACATCGAGAAGCAAACTATAAAGGTGACCCAAAAATTACTAATTTAAAACCATTCAAACTGGAAAACCAACGGTCTAATCTATATAAAAAGTTCATTTCTGCATTATTTTTGTATTTTCAATACAAGTGTGGACCCAGATCAATGTGGATAGTATGTTTGACTGTGTTTTCTGACAAAAAAAGTTCTGTTTTCCCCCAGAGAGTTCTATATTAAACTGTTTCTTAACAGCTAAGCCAAACAGTAACCATAAGCAGTATTGTATATTCAATATTTAGTTTATTTTAAGACTGTCATGGAGGAGACATTAATTGCATTTTTTTGATAATGATAAATTATGTTCCAAATCTTTGAATTTGAATAGCATGCAGAGGAAAAAATAAGGTTCATTTTTGCATGATTTGTGTTTTTTTTCAATACCTGTGTGGACACAGATCAGTGTGGAAAGTATGTTTGGATGTCAGTGTTTTCTGACAAAGGGATTTCTGTTTTTCTCCATAGGGTTCTATAGTAAACTATGTTGCTTGACAATTAACCTGAGCCAAACAATAAGCAATGGCAGTATTGTTTATTCAATATTTAGTTTATTTCAAGACTGTCATGGAGGAGACATTAATTGCTTTTATTTGATTATGATAAATTATGTTCCACATATTTGATTCTTAATAGCATGAGGAGGAAAACATAATGTTCATTTTTGTATGATTTTTGTTTTTTTCAATACAAGTGTGGACGACAGTGTTTTCTGACAAAGGAGTTCTGTTTTTCTCCATAGGGTTCTATAGTAAATTGTTTTTTTAACAGCTAACCTGAGCCAAACATTAAGCAATAGCAGTATTGTTTATTCAATGTTGTACATGTAAAATTTACATGGGATTTATTTATATAAATAATAAATATTCAACAAAGATCAAATTAAGTACATGGATGTAAGCAATTTTAGGAAACCATACAGCCTTCAAAAATGAGGAAAAGCCTTCTTGGCTGTAAACAGCCCCCTGACATGAAAAGTATGTAATAATTCAATCGAGAAAGGTAATGGCTTGATTTACAACTAAATAACAGCGTGGGACCCCACCCCTAAATGAGGGATATCCCTTAATTTGTAAAATTTGTAAAAATGGAAAAAAGAAAATGTAGCCTTTATAGTTTATAAAAGGGGGGGGGGAATTTTCAATAGATAACTTGCACTATCATTTTCTTTGTTCAGTGGACCGTAAAATTGGGGTCAAAACGCTTATTTGACATCAAAATAAGAACGATTGGACTTCAAGGTCATCAAAAACTACTGTCCAAAAATTTTAACCAAAAATCTTAACTTGGAAGGGGACAGCAAATGGACATACGAATGAACGAATGGACAAATGAACAAACAGACAGAGAAACATAATGCCCCTAGTTTGGGCTTACAAATTATTTTTTGTTTGTTAATTTACAGTAAATGGAAAAAGAATAACAGCATTAAAAACAATTGTGCCCGCCTGCACCTATTTTTTTCAAAACAGATTTTTTTAATTTTTATTATATTCCCGCTTCCCGCATTCGAAAATGTAATCATGTCAATTTCCCGCACCATTTTTTTTGTAAATATTATAAACAGATCTTAACATTTGTTTTTAAAATCATAGTATAACCTTTATATAACGATTTAAAACCTATAAGCACCCCACATCACTGTAAATATCTGTGCTACTATACAAAACCCTTGAAAACTTAGAATTTTTTACTCAAAAAGAGGAAAAATACATTATATTTTAAACAACTTTTCTAAGAGAGGGGTCCACTTATTTTGAATAATATTAAACTGTTAAAGTAAATGTGTTAACATGGTTAAAGTCCAGGAATATTACAAAATTCTTGGACATGTTTTGACCATATAGATATAATAGTTCTTTGGGAAAATATTAGCCCTTTTGTACTAAAAGTGTTTTTACAAAAAAAATATATTGTAACTTATATTGACCCCTCATAAAAGGGATATTCATAACATTAAGGGGTTGTTCTGAACCTGATTATGACTTGGATGGAGAATTGTCTCATTGTCAATCACACATACATAGACCAGATTTAATTATTCAATTATTTCTTGTTGAACAGGGAAAAAATACTTCTTAAATTAAAGAAATGTCAAGGTACAAGTGATAAATCAAGTTTTAATATAGTCAAAACCTACTATTTTATGTTTACAAAAAAAATTTATAATCGCTCGCCTTTACTTTTTAAGCTTCGCCTCAAAAATTTGCAAATTAAATATTTTTTTATTAAAATTTTCAAATCGCTCAAATTATAAAATTGGTGTGGCCTTAGTAGAAAACATTAAGCATTTAAATTTAAGGTGGTACCTTGACTAAAACTGATTTGGCTTGTTAAAATTTCATACAATTTTGACAAAATATTTACTTTGACCATTTGACAAAAAATATAAATATTTCAAAAAACTTGGAACAACACACTTTGTCTGAAAAATTTCATTGGATACATAGCAATTTGGAAAACACCAATGAAGCTTAATATTTTCTTATAATAGATTGTGTTTTAAACGTTCAGCTAATTTTACAGAGTTATACAGGCAAATTTTGTTCATGTAAATTTCACGCGAGATTCACCTCAAACAAGCTTCATACATAAATCTCACGTGATATTTTCACAGGAATTTTTTTTAAATGAAATAATAGTGAATTTTCCCTCAATCACACAAATTTCACAGGATTTGAGCTTATTCATAATCTAGTACAAATTCTGATACGTATAAGCATGAAAAATATTCTATGAAAATGTGTTCATACTTCCATTCTATTTCTCTTTCTTACTATCCAAAATTTTTTGGTCTTAAAATAAAGAAGGCAGGTTATGAATAATACCCAGGGCACCTCAGTTCACTCCTAGAACTTTTTGGATTGAGTTCAAGTCTCAATCCTTTTTTGTAAATGATTTATTGACTGACTATAGAAGATGTTTGCAATGATGTATATTTCATCTGAATTGATTTTTATTATGTATGTACAAGTTATATTGTGTGGTCATCAATTTAAACACAAACCAATCACATTATGAAAAATACCTACTTGCAAAAGATGCCAATTCTTTTTTAAGAAGGTTTTGGAGAAAAGAACTACAGTAGTTTACCTCGCCACATATTCATGTACCGTTTAAAGCCAGAAACCTTTTCAGTGATTGTCCAAAATTTCATCTTAATTAAAAAAAATATTCAAAGAATTCAGTGTTCAGTTGATGGCTATTCTTGATTCATATTGTAAAATTGTTTATAGCCTCTGATCAATTAAATAGATCATGGCATATCTTTTATACACCTGTCTTTTGTTGAGGACTGCATGTTAGCGCCTAAATGCCTTTCATGTGTTTTTGTTGTTTTATTGCTAATGTTGCTGTCTGATTGGTGTATACCTTGTATCTCATTGTACTAATACACTTAAATAGAAAGTTCTGTGAAATAAAGATGATATACAAATGTACCAGATTGAAAGTCTCTCTGTAATTTACAACCATTTACTTGTTTCATATATGCAAAAATAGTTTTTTCTCATTTTAACACTAATCTTAAGATTTAGGGAAAATATTGACAAAACAACAAGCATAATACCATTAAAGGATTTCAAATTTGGGCTGCACAATATGCAATAAGCTACAAAATTTTGTTATTTCGTTTTTTTATATATATACAAATTTCATTTTAAAACATGCATTTTCATTTTTTTTAACATAACTTGTCTGTTGACACAATAATTTGAATTTGAACTGTACTATATTCTGAAAGTACTTGTGGTTGAAAAAATATACACAATAGTTTATTCCAGGTGGTTTACACTTCTTGAATACACCACTTAACTATTACTTCATGTCTTTTTATAATGTTTATAAGAGTCCTCTTCTGCATATAATTGCTATTTGTATATTTCAAGGATTCCTTCATACGTTTGCACAAGTTTATCCTCCTAAGATGTTGCTCCAATGATAAAATCCTGTAATGCATACTTAGCAATCAGACTCTTGGAAAACTTCCTACAGTTCCTGTAATATAATAAAATCCATATGTAATGTTTGTTTCTGTAGTCAAGGTTCAAGCAAAAAAGATTACATCAATTTAATCTCCAATGATTTACCAAACTCATAATTAGGAGAAAACTGTATTATATTTTAAGCTCGAGCTCCGACATGATCAATTGGTGACTTTATGGTGATTTTTAGTAAAACCCAGACCCAGGTTTTTTACTAGTATTTCCCACTAGGATGGGCATTGCAATACTCATACTACCCAGGTTTTTGAATTGCCAATAATAATAATTATAACCCTGTTTCTGGACATTTTATAGCTCACTATGCTGTATCAGTTTTGCTCATTGTTGAAAGCTGTACATATGATCATTTATAGTTGGCAGTATTCAGTCATTTGGACTCTAGTGGATAGTTGTCTCATTGGAAATCGTGACCACGTTACATGTTTTATAATTTATTATAAATTACTTATGAAAACAAACTGTCTTCATGTACATTGTATGTGTACTACATATAACCTGTATATATATAAGTATACTTAGTGCCTATAAAAACACAACTCATCATTTTCAAGCCCCCTTCTAACATGTCTTAGCCCCTTACAATCATAGCTTACACCAAAAAACAGCTGATTTCTTAATTGATTATAGCTTGTGTAGTATACAATAAACAGACCAAAATATGACACTTTATATAGACCAATGAACCCTGCCAAGACAGTATTGTACTACATACAATCAGTTTCAGACAAGGCAAAAATTACCTAGTTCATGATATCAGTAATTGTTTGATTTTAGTCGAGCTATTTTGATAATTTTCCTCAAACTACAAGCATAAATTAGCACATGGGAATAATATTAATATGAAATAAGAATTGAAATCTTAGGATATCCAGAATATAAAATTTTAATCTCATAAATTTACACATGGACTAAAAATTACAGAGGTAAATAAATGTAACTACATGCCTATTCCATAAATGAATATAGCAGATTAACTTTTCCCTTGATCTGTTGATTGATAGTGTTTTTTTTATTTCATTAGTTTGAATGAACTCCTTTTTAAATTTGCACATGATTAAGCATTATTGTCATACCACTACAAATACTGTAACAAATACATACCAATTACATGTATTGTAGCTATAGGGTCTCATCTACATGTATATCTAATCAATTCATTCATTTCATTGTATAACTTCACTTCCACTTACATCTTGGGAACTACAAGTGTGTATAATTCTGAAAATTTAATTTCCATTAATTATTATAAATATAAGCCCTGAACCTGATTAATTTTTTCCAAATAAAAGTAGAGGCTCTAAGCTCTAAGGCAGTAACCATTTTGATTTTCAGGGGGGGGGGGGGGGTTTAGCTGCCACTATATGTAATGCTAAAATTAAAAGAAAAAAATTGTAAGAAAAAAATTGTTTTCCACTTGTCAAAAAGAAAATAGATTGTTTTTCGCTGAAGGCACAAAAAAAAGTTAGTCCAGTAAAAAAATTTCATAGCCCCCGCCCCAGAAAACCAAATGGTTGCTGTCTAAAGAGCCTGTGTTGCTCACCTTTAGTCTATGTGCATATCATAAATAAATGACACAGATGGAACCATGGCAATATTGTGTTTTGGTGAGGGTGATGTGTTTGTATGTCGATCTTACTTTAATGAACATTCTTGCTTCTTACAATTATCTCCTTCTTTAATAAACTTGGCCCAGTAGACTGAGTAGTATACAAAATTAATGAAAATTGTTAAAATTGACTATAAAGGGCAATAACTCCTGAAGGGGTCAATTTAACATTTTGATCATCTTGTAACGTGACTGAGGGGAGGTATCTACAAGAAAAAAACAAAGTGCACATTAGTTCCACATTAATACGACAATTTTGGAAAAAGGGTCCTCTAACATAAAGATCTACCTAACTTTTGAGCTGTGGAGTCTGCGTAGTGGCGGTCTGGACCCCTCCCGTCTTGTCTGTAGGTCTGTATCTGCAAGAAAAAAACAAAGTGCACATTAGTTTCACATTAAGGGAGTTAGCTTCTCAGTTTCAAAGTAATTAACTTTTCAAAAGACTATATGCCTTTGAAATTTTGGCGGGAAAATATTCTCTCTTGACTTTTCATTATTAGCTTTATCATTGACCAGTTAAAGTCCTCAAAAACTACTAAAAAGTAATTAAAATTTTAAAAGACTTCAACACACAGCTTATAACTATACATGTAAAAGAATTATAAAAAGAAAAATGGGGGTCACCGGGCAAAATTTGTTTATGCATTCCAATGGATAAAACCAGAGGATTCCGAAAATCTGACCTAAATTCCAAAACATGACAAGCCAGCTTCCTTAATACGGCAACTTTGGAAAAAGGGTCCACTAACATTAAAGGTCTACTTAACTGTTGAGCTGTGGAGTCTGCGCAGTGGCGGTCTGGACCCCTCCCCGTCTTGTCTGTAGGGTCTGTATGTACCTGCAAGAAAAAAACAGAGTGCACATTAGTTCCACATTAACACGACAATTTTGGAAAAAGGGTCCACTTACATTAAAGGTCTACTTAACTGTTGAGCTGTGGAGTCTGCGCAATGGCGGTCTGGACCCCTCCCCGTCTTGTCTGTAGGGTCTGTATGTACCTGCAAGAAAAAAACAGAGTGCACATTAGTTCCACATTAACACGACAATTTTGGAAAAAGGGTCCACTAACATTAAAGGTCTACTTAACTGTTGAGCTGTGGAGTCTGCGCAATGGCGGTCTGGACCCCTCCCCGTCTTGTCTGTAGGGTCTGTATGTACCTGCAAGAAAAAAACAGAGTGCACATTAGTTCCACATTAATACGACAATTTTGGAAAAAGGGTCCACTAACATTAAAGGTCTACTTAACTGTTGAGCTGTGGAGTCTGCGCAATGGCGGTCTGGACCCCTCCCCGTCTTGTCTGTAGGGTCTGTATGTACCTGCAAGAAAAAAACAGAGTGCACATTAGTTCCACATTAATACGACAATTTTGGAAAAAGGGCCCACTAACATTAAAGGTCTACTTAACTGTTGAGCTGTGGAGTCTGTGCAATGGCGGTCTGGACCCCTCCCCGTCTTGTCTGTAGGGTCTGTATGTACCTGCAAGAAAAAAACAGAGTGCACATTAGTTCCACATTAATACGACAATTTTGGAAAAAGGGTCCACTAACATTAAAGGTCTACTTAACTGTTGAGCTGTGGAGTCTGTGCAATGGCGGTCATGACCCCTCCCCGTCTTGTCTGTAGGGTCTGTATGTACCTGCAAGAAAAAAACAGAGTGCACATTAGTTCCACATTAATACGACAATTTTGGAAAAAGGGCCCACTAACATTAAAGGTCTACTTAACTGTTGAGCTGTGGAGTCTGCGCAATGGCGGTCTGGACCCCTCCCCGTCTTGTCTGTAGGGTCTGTATGTACCTGCAAGAAAAAAACAGAGTGCACATTAGTTCCACATTAATACGACAATTTTGGAAAAAGGGTCCACTAACATTAAAGGTCTACTTAACTGTTGAGCTGTGGAGTCTGCGCAATGGCGGTCTGGACCCCTCCCCGTCTTGTCTGTAGGGTCTGTATGTACCTGCAAGAAAAAAACAGAGTGCACATTAGTTCCACATTAATACGACAATTTTGGAAAAAGGGCCCACTAACATTAAAGGTCTACTTAACTGTTGAGCTGTGGAGTCTGCGCAATGGCGGTCTGGACCCCTCCCCGTCTTGTCTGTAGGGTCTGTATGTACCTGCAAGAAAAAAACAGAGTGCACATTAGTTCCACATTAATACGACAATTTTGGAAAAAGGGCCCACTAACATTAAAGGTCTACTTAACTGTTGAGCTGTGGAGTCTGCGCAATGGCGGTCTGGACCCCTCCCCGTCTTGTCTGTAGGGTCTGTATGTACCTGCAAGAAAAAAACAGAGTGCACATTAGTTCCACATTAATACGACAATTTTGGAAAAAGGGCCCACTAACATTAAAGGTCTACTTAACTGTTGAGCTGTGGAGTCTGCGCAATGGCGGTCTGGACCCCTCCCCGTCTTGTCTGTAGGGTCTGTATGTACCTGCAAGAAAAAAACAGAGTGCACATTAGTTCCACATTAATGCGACAATTTTGGAAAAAGGGCCCACTAACATTAAAGGTCTACTTAACTGTTGAGCTGTGGAGTCTGCGCAATGGCGGTCTGGACCCCTCCTCGTCTTGTCTGTAGGGTCTGTATGTACCTGCAAGAAAAAAACAGAGTGCACATTAGTTCCACATTAATGCGACAATTTTGGAAAAAGGGCCCACTAACATTAAAGGTCTACTTAACTGTTGAGCTGTGGAGTCTGCGCAATGGCGGTCTGGACCCCTCCCCGTCTTGTCTGTAGGGTCTGTATGTACCTGCAAGAAAAAAACAGAGTGCACATTAGTTCCACATTAATACGACAATTTTGGAAAAAGGGCCCACTAACATTAAAGGTCTACTTAACTGTTGAGCTGTGGAGTCTGCGCAATGGCGGTCTGGACCCCTCCCCGTCTTGTCTGTAGGGTCTGTATGTACCTGCAAGAAAAAAACAGAGTGCACATTAGTTCCACATTAATACGACAATTTTGGAAAAAGGGCCCACTAACATTAAAGGTCTACTTAACTGTTGAGCTGTGGAGTCTGCGCAATGGCGGTCTGGACCCCTCCCCGTCTTGTCTGTAGGGTCTGTATGTACCTGCAAGAAAAAAACAGAGTGCACATTAGTTCCACATTAATACGACAATTTTGGAAAAAGGGCCCACTAACATTAAAGGTCTACTTAACTGTTGAGCTGTGGAGTCTGCGCAATGGCGGTCTGGACCCCTCCCCGTCTTGTCTGTAGGGTCTGTATGTACCTGCAAGAAAAAAACAGAGTGCACATTAGTTCCACATTAATACGACAATTTTGGAAAAAGGGCCCACTAACATTAAAGGTCTACTTAACTGTTGAGCTGTGGAGTCTGCGCAATGGCGGTCTGGACCCCTCCCCGTCTTGTCTGTAGGGTCTGTATGTACCTGCAAGAAAAAAACAGAGTGCACATTAGTTCCACATTAATACGACAATTTTGGAAAAAGGGCCCACTAACATTAAAGGTCTACTTAACTGTTGAGCTGTGGAGTCTGCGCAATGGCGGTCTGGACCCCTCCCCGTCTTGTCTGTAGGGTCTGTATGTACCTGCAAGAAAAAAACAGAGTGCACATTAGTTCCACATTAATACGACAATTTTGGAAAAAGGGCCCACTAACATTAAAGGTCTACTTAACTGTTGAGCTGTGGAGTCTGCGCAATGGCGGTCTGGACCCCTCCCCGTCTTGTCTGTAGGGTCTGTATGTACCTGCAAGAAAAAAACAGAGTGCACATTAGTTCCACATTAATACGACAATTTTGGAAAAAGGGCCCACTAACATTAAAGGTCTACTTAACTGTTGAGCTGTGGAGTCTGCGCAATGGCGGTCTGGACCCCTCCCCGTCTTGTCTGTAGGGTCTGTATGTACCTGCAAGAAAAAAACAGAGTGCACATTAGTTCCACATTAATACGACAATTTTGGAAAAAGGGCCCACTAACATTAAAGGTCTACTTAACTGTTGAGCTGTGGAGTCTGCGCAATGGCGGTCTGGACCCCTCCCCGTCTTGTCTGTAGGGTCTGTATGTACCTGCAAGAAAAAAACAGAGTGCACATTAGTTCCACATTAATACGACAATTTTGGAAAAAGGGCCCACTAACATTAAAGGTCTACTTAACTGTTGAGCTGTGGAGTCTGCGCAATGGCGGTCTGGACCCCTCCCCGTCTTGTCTGTAGGGTCTGTATGTACCTGCAAGAAAAAAACAGAGTGCACATTAGTTCCACATTAATACGACAATTTTGGAAAAAGGGCCCACTAACATTAAAGGTCTACTTAACTGTTGAGCTGTGGAGTCTGCGCAATGGCGGTCTGGACCCCTCCCCGTCTTGTCTGTAGGGTCTGTATGTACCTGCAAGAAAAAACAGAGTGCACATTAGTTCCACATTAATACGACAATTTTGGAAAAAGGGCCCACTAACATTAAGAGGTCTACTTAACTGTTGAGCTGTGGAGTCTGCGCAATGGCGGTCTGGACCCCTCCCCGTCTTGTCTGTAGGGTCTGTATGTACCTGCAAGAAAAAAACAGAGTGCACATTAGTTCCACATTTTTTGGAAAAAGGGCCCACTGCGCAATGGCGGTCTGGACCCCTCCCCGTCTTGTCTGTAGGGTCTGTATGTACCTGCAAGACTGGACCCCTCCCCGTCTTGTCTGTAGGGTCTGTATGTACCTGCAAGAAAAAAACAGAGTGCACATTAGTTCCACATTAATACGACAATTTTGGAAAAAGGGCCCACTAACATTAAAGGTCTACTTAACTGTTGAGCTGTGGAGTCTGCGCAATGGCGGTCTGGACCCCTCCCCGTCTTGTCTGTAGGGTCTGTATGTACCTGCAAGAAAAAAACAGAGTGCACATTAGTTCCACATTAATACGACAATTTTGGAAAAAGGGCCCACTAACATTAAAGGTCTACTTAACTGTTGAGCTGTGGAGTCTGCGCAATGGCGGTCTGGACCCCTCCCCGTCTTGTCTGTAGGGTCTGTATGTACCTGCAAGAAAAAAACAGAGTGCACATTAGTTCCACATTAATACGACAATTTTGGAAAAAGGGCCCACTAACATTAAAGGTCTACTTAACTGTTGAGCTGTGGAGTCTGCGCAATGGCGGTCTGGACCCCTCCCCGTCTTGTCTGTAGGGTCTGTATGTACCTGCAAGAAAAAAACAGAGTGCACATTAGTTCCACATTAATACGACAATTTTGGAAAAAGGGCCCACTAACATTAAAGGTCTACTTAACTGTTGAGCTGTGGAGTCTGCGCAATGGCGGTCTGGACCCCTCCCCGTCTTGTCTGTAGGGTCTGTATGTACCTGCAAGAAAAAAACAGAGTGCACATTAGTTCCACATTAATACGACAATTTTGGAAAAAGGGCCCACTAACATTAAAGGTCTACTTAACTGTTGAGCTGTGGAGTCTGCGCAATGGCGGTCTGGACCCCTCCCCGTCTTGTCTGTAGGGTCTGTATGTACCTGCAAGAAAAAAACAGAGTGCACATTAGTTCCACATTAATACGACAATTTTGGAAAAAGGGCCCACTAACATTAAAGGTCTACTTAACTGTTGAGCTGTGGAGTCTGCGCAATGGCGGTCTGGACCCCTCCCCGTCTTGTCTGTAGGGTCTGTATGTACCTGCAAGAAAAAAACAGAGTGCACATTAGTTCCACATTAATACGACAATTTTGGAAAAAGGGCCC
Organism: Mytilus galloprovincialis; assembly: GCF_965363235.1. Lineage (NCBI taxonomy): Eukaryota > Metazoa > Mollusca > Bivalvia > Mytilida > Mytilidae > Mytilus > Mytilus galloprovincialis. The sequence continues at coordinate 51,071,958 of NC_134841.1, forward strand.
ACTAACATTAAAGGTCTACTTACCTGTTGAGCTGTGGAGTCTGCGCAATGGCGGTCTGGACCCCTCCCCGTCTTGTCTGTAGGGTCT